>NC_051847.1:241169111-241184634 GCF_002237135.1 Teleopsis dalmanni | reverse complement strand
AAACATAAAAGCGCACAGGAATATGGGGAATACGGGAACGCAGGGACACAGAGACACAGAAAGACGGGTATATGGCTGCGCTGCACAATTGTTTTGAAGTAAATATCGGGAAAACACTAAAGTGGAGTCATATTGCTTAGGCTTTGGGGGAACCCGGAACAATCAGTCGGTTTGTTGCGCTATCATTTGAAGCGTTTAAAACAAAAGCACACAAAAATATACAAAAATTGTGTATAAATAAATAAAAGAATTACACACAGAAAGCACAAAATAAAAAAGTAAAGTAAATTTGCAATCGTGTTGATGTGAGTGAGTGTAAGGCCTCAAGCCCCTAGAACGTCTTCCTATTGTTTTGATATGCGCATAGTAAAACATTTGTAATACAAATCCGGAAAAGAAGAATAAAGGAAAAAACTTTAGACAAATTTTAATAATAATGAACGGAAATGATTCGTAAGCTTGATTTGATGTAGATTTCTGTTGTACTTAAAATTCTCTTGGTAATTTCAATTTGGTAATGATTTCTGGTTGTGCGAATAGACGACACCAGACACCAGAAAGCAAAGATAGACTCCTCCGCTAAAGATTGCTCGTTTTATTTTACTTTTATGTTTATTTTTTCAATTACTTATATTTTGTGGTTTGCTGAATCAAATTTTTGTTCTGTCATTAAATATTTACTTATGGTTTCAAGTAAAATCTGAAATAAAAGCATTTACACAATGCATTGAAACAATAAAAATTAAAAAATTACTGTTACGACTGAATATTCAAAGAGTTAAGTTAACAAAATATTTTCTTTATTAATTTTTTTATATGAAGACAGCTTTTCTTTTTTCTAGACCCTTATTAGGGCTTCTGTTTTTATTCACGACTACACTTGTTATTCTGTGAGTACAAAAGGTTGTTAACCTTCTTTAAAAACACTATCTGAATTTGTTTAAACTGGTACCATTACTGGCTTTATTAGAATATTTACAAAAGGAATAACAGTGAGAAAATTTTTTCATTGTTTCATTACTGGCTTCATTACAATATTTACAAAAAGGAATAACAGTGAGAAAATTTTAAATTCTTAAATTAATTGTTTATTAAATGAAATAGAACTAAAGGTTTTATTTTCTAAAGGCCCAGACCTGATAAGACTTAGACATTCTATTTTAGAAGTGTATAACCTAAGGCGCCTAATGGGCATCAAAAAAATAGATATTCATGAAATATTTCTTTGCCAACAACGTAAGTTAAGTTTTAAGCTAAGATTTTCATAACCAGGTGTATCGTACAAAATATCACCCAAGTGTTACTTGGACAGAAAATATAGAACTGCTGCCACTAAAACAAACCAACCGTCAAATAAATTTTAATTACCATACAAATGTTTTGTATATGCCATCATTAATGCCATCATTAATGGGCCAGGAAATATTCATTGATTTATTCAACGGTTTAAAGCTTTACTATTTCAGTGAAATCCATTTTGTTTCTATTTGTTTTTATGGTATTTTTATATTGTACAATCAGAATACACTTTCATATTATTTACTAACTTCGAGTTGAGTTGAACATAAATTATTTCTGATAAGTTGTTTTTATTTTGTAAGAACGGACAATTATACACTGCAAAGTTTGAGTACTCATCCCTTTCAATAAAACCTTTAATTGAAGATTTCCCAATAACAAACTAGTTTAGTTTAAAACCTAACAGTTATAAAAAGTTTTGATTAAAGGTTTCAATAGTTTCCAAAGAGAGCCGATATTTTTTTTCTCAGATAGATATATCTCGTTGCGATAGTTATATTTAGTGATCCGTCAAAGAGTATTGTGCCAATATTGACTTCTTTTGGTGACAATCCACTATTTCATCAGAAACTTAATTGTGGTACAATTATTAAAGGTATTAGAAGGCTACAAGATCTACTCCCGGATACGATCAAATTCGAACTATCAAGAGGAATGTGAATAAAGGTCTTCCAAACTTCCAAAAAAATTTATACTCTGTTTTCTCAAATATCTTGACCCATCTTGTTTAGATAGTAATGTCAAGCAAATACGGACTTCCTTCGATTTTAATTCACGATTTCATTATAGATTTAATTATGAACTAATTAATACCATAATTAGGTTTATGTGCTTGTACTTGCGAGATTGTTCATGGGCCCATTCCCATTAGGTTCAGTGTCACCAGGAACATAGATAAGCTGCAGTTTGTTATAGCTATTCATGAAGAGAGTCATATTTTACAAATAAGATTATTTGAAATAAGAGAATAGGATACTTACTTACTTTTATTAAGAATAAAGATAAAAAATTTTCTTGTTTATTTATTAATACTTCAATTTTTTCAAATTCAAGTAAACTGAAGATAGGCCGTTAGCCAAGTCAGATCAGTCTGTTGCCTTAGCAACTCCATCTTGTTAAGATTGTAGTGCTAAATAAAGTGACTTATCTGTCAGATGAGATTTTAATAAGATTGAATTGCGATTTAAGATGAATTCTCAGGTTACTCGTCAGATCACGTGGTTCTGTTGCCTCAAAAAGTTCTACCTTATTAAGATTTTCTAATTTAAGTAACTTTATTAACGATTTTCACAATACTTGTGAATAGTTGGTAAGTAGTTTACTACAACCTCTAAGACTATCAAATCTCTCAAAAATTTCTTTTATTCCAATCTAGCAAAACAAAACAGTGCAGTATTTTAAACATGTACTGTTCATTTGATTATTGAAAACACAAAATATTTGAAATATGAAAAAATATTTAAATTGGCTATTATCTTAATAAAAAAATATTGTTATTTCATTCAACCTAATAAATGAGACTTAATGAAAACATACCTTAAATATTGTAATATATGACTTCAATTTCAAATTTACAACAAACTTCAATCAAATAAGCCAATATCTTTTCATATGCAGATATTATTGTCAATATGTTTGCAACATCTGACATGTTAACATTGCAACGTATGAATAATAAAGACTGTTATGAATCCATAAATGTCAATCATACGTAATGTGGTACCACAAGAAAAAAAACATGGAAGACATCGAAATTGTAAAAATTCTTATTTAATCAAGCAACAAAACTCATATTTGTCACGCAATTGACTGAGAGTATCAATTCAAAGGCAGCATGATAAACCCTTCTCCAACTCCATATCTAACCTTTTCAAAAATATTATTTCAAAATGCTACATTTAATAAAACTATTGAACGTGCTGAGTTTATGAATTCATGCGTCAGCATCAAACTTGTACAAAATACAGTAGATTTTCTATAACAAAAATAAAATACAATAAAAAAGAACAGAAAACACAGAAAAAATATTTAAAAATATATACAATATTCCATGTGATACGAGTATCTTTGTTCGACTGTAATTCGTTTGTAGTAGGTATGCTTCTTGGTACGTAATCTATTTGAGCTCACATATGTGTACATGAATATTAAAATATTCATACAAGCTCATAAACCATAAAAATATAAAAAACTGTTTCCAAAAATGGCCTACAAAACTAGAATCAAAACTAAATCCAACAAATAGTACAAAAAGTACATACAACAAAAACAAAAGGCTAGCAAACGATATAATACAATATTTTTTTGAGAATTACATAAAAATAAACAAAAGACACTAACAACACATTTACACAGAAATATGAATACAAAAGTTGCCATTCAACTCAAAAACGAAAAAAAAAATATTTTATTAAACATGACAATGATATGGTTCCGTACGACCCACATAACGCCTACAGCTCACAGATAGTTTAGATTTCAGCGCTCAAAAAAGGCCAAAAAACTTTAAAAAATTCACACAGAAACTCAAAAAACAAACAAACGAAATGCTTGAATGGCGTCTAGAAATAGGATTTCAGGACATTTTGCAATACGCAAAAAGCAACAGACAAACGAACAAAAAAGTCCTTGCAAAAAACAAAAATTATTGTTGAATAAAATGAAAAACAAAAAAAAAAAAAAGAAACTGAATAAGATTGGAATAAACTGGAACTAACCCCATTACAAACCAAAATAACTCGGCAATTTAAACGAAAGCCTAAAATGTGTTAAGGCAGTCGGCGTGCGTGGGAGGAGTGTTGTAAGGTGGCTTGCCTTTATATCCTTTTTAGTTAGAATAAATTCTTCAACATTTTTTAAGTTAACATTATGAATTGCTTAATAAATCCTTTTGCTTTTGACAGTGCGGCAAGGGTAACAGAACATTAAAAACAAGGAAACGAAACCAGAATACAATTTTGAATGGCAAAGGATTTTGGCCTCTAAAGCGATTTTACATGTTATTGCCTTACGCCGTACGCCGTACGCCTTACGCCTTACGCCTTTTGCTTTTGTATTTACTTATATAATATTAAGTAATTACATTAGTGCGGCCATAAATTAACTGATAATAAATATAAAAAATAATTTCAGCTGCCTTTGCACATTATTTTAATGTAGGTTGAGTGGCAGAAAAGTAACTCACTGCTTGATAGCCCATTAATATTTACATTAAAGCATAAACAAATATTTATGTAGATATATTTATATGTAAATAAGTTTTTAGTTTCATCTATATAAGCTGAGAATTATGTAAATAGAAATAGTACAAAGAAGAAAGTTAAGCAAATTCAAACAATTTCTATTTGGATTTCGTTTTATATTGTACTTGATATATTGACGGTTGGTAATACGAAAGTATGAAATATCACAAGATATATCACAAGATTGTGGGGAACAATAGAGCAGCGCTATCAATGTACTTCTTTTCAGTTAAGAGTTACACCTAAACGAATGAACGAAAGACAGCGTTTTGAGTGAAAACCAGTATATCCCTCATAAATAAGTTCCCAATAACAGACGGGAATATATATCTCTTCATTGTTTTTATTAAAGCCAACTGCAAAGAGAACCCCACGAAAAATGTTATTAAAACTCTCATCAACTTCCAAACAGAAATAACATTTTGTAGCTTTAAAAGCACCCTATATAGTTAAGATTGTAGGGAGCGTTAGGAATGAATCGACAAGTCATTCGGTAGCCACGATCGTTTATCAGGTCTAGTTATGTTATTGTCACAAAAATACTACATTCGTTAAAATTGTAGAGCGAGGTAAAATGACGTCATTTGTGAGCTAGTCTCATTTTGTTGACTCAAACAGACCTAAGAGAGCTACGATTAGTTGAGAGGTCATTTGACAGCTCAGGTTATTTTATTGGCTCAAATAACTCTATCGTGCTAAGATTGTAGTGCGAGCTAAGGTGGCTAGAAGAGTTATTTCTGAAATAGGATTATTTGTTAGGTTAGATTATTTTATCACCTCAAACAGTCTAAATATGGTAAGAATGTAGTACGTGTTAAAATGACTCATAAAGTCATCTATTAGGTCAAGTCATACTGTTTATTCTAACAGTTCTATATATTGTTAAGTTTGTTAAGTCGGTTACCATATTTCTAGCTCATTACATAGTTTACTAAGCTTCTATACTAAATCAAGTGCTAAGATTGTAGTGCGAGCTAAGGTGGCTAGAAGAGTTATTTCTGAAATAGGATTATTTGTTAGGTTAGATTATTTTATCACCTCAAACAGTCTAAATATGGTAAGAATGTAGTACGTGTTAAAATGACTCATAAAGTCATCTATTAGGTCAAGTCATACTGTTTATTCTAACAGTTCTATATATTGTTAAGTTTGTTAAGTCGGTTACCATATTTCTAGCTCATTACATAGTTTACTAAGCTTCTATACTAAATCAAATATATAACTCTACTGATACTAAAAATAAATTAATCCAAATCTTTAATAACAAGGTTTATATTGAAATAAGAAATTCATCGAAATCTTAATCAAAATTATCATTTCATAAATGTTTACTTGTAGGCCCATAAAATGGATTACCCTGTATAAAATCATATTCAACTCAATTATAGAAAGGACACACATATAATTATGATTTCTTAGTTTCACTTCCGTTAGTTGAGATGTGAAAATCGCTTCACAGTAAATGTTGCCTTTTACAAACTATAACAGTTAACATTTCACATAACAACATTTTCGTATGTAACTTATCTGAAAAAAAATGTGTACTTCTCTCAAAAAATTATGTTCTTAAATACATTGACTCATAAAAGGAACAAACATAAAAAAAATCACACAAAAAACATTACTCTGTGCAAGTACAAAAACTTTATTAATAAAAACGTAGAGAGAAATATATTTTTTAGGAAATTTATCCAAAAACTTTATGCCTTTCATCATTTTACGCTTTGGTCTTGGTTCTGGTCTTGGTGAGAGTCAGTCGACAAACAAATAAATGCACCAAAGCACAGGCAGACAAAAACAGATTCGGATCCAAAGATAAAGTTGAGAACTAATACGGCAAGCAGACACGGGCCAAACAAACATTTACACAATCAAATAAATAAACAGTCAAAAACACAGACAGAATGACATACGGACAGACAGACAGTTAAATAGACAGACAGACAGACTGACAGTCAGACATAAGGAAGACACAAGGACATACAAGTGGTCGAATGTAGCAGTTTGTCTGTGTTTAAATCTTTTTCTCTGCTGTTGCTCATATCCTTAAGCGCTGTACTTTTATCGAAGTTGTAAATATAAAAAAAAAAAAAAACAAAAATAAAAATAAAACAAAACCAGGAACAGAAAAGTAGGAAGTATAAAAATGTGTATAATGAATGGCAAAATACTTTTAATTTAATATAAAAAATATTTATGGTGGCATTTTTTATTTAATTTTTTATTTTTTGCTTACTATTTACTTTGTAGTTGAACGCTTTTCTTTGTGCGGGAATTTTTTTGTAAATAAATAATTTCACACACAAAGTCGTCCTATGAAAACATGTAATTTGAACGTATAAAGCAGGATACAAACGCCACGCCGGTTGCCTTTGGTACACTGGTTAACAAGAACCTATATGAATCATATGTGATTTTTAATTTAAGAAAATCATTATGAAGTAGTTTATTTATGGACGACAAGTGTCTTTGATTTAACATGAATAGAATAATGAATGTATATGTTAGACTAGGTATTCTGATATATATCTTTTGTATAGTATATTAAGATCTATGTTATATAAATTAATATTGCAGTATTAATGTAATTTAATAATGAATTATTATTACATTATATATTATTATAATTTTTTTAATAAAATCCATAAATAAGTTTTATGCGTTTATTATTTTATTATAATAATTTAGTTTTTTTATAAAGTTGTTGAGTTTATCAAATTTAATGTTTTTCCACCCGCAATTTAGTGATAAGCATAAGTATTTGGTGATCTTATTTAGCTTTATACTTATTTAGCTTTATCTGCCACTAACTACTTTTTAAAATCTATATCATTAAATCTATATCCTTAGTGTTATGTGGTTTATTTTTCTTATGTTATTTACAATGCTGCATAGAAGTTAAAGCCCATCTGATTATTTTTCAATACTAAAATATATCTAAACACATTAATTCATATATAATTGAGAAATTTTAATTATTTGTAAAATATTATATATATATATATTTGCAATAATTTCCGCGCAATTTTTTTATATATTTTTTGTTATGCTATATTTAGTGTAAATAATACATATTTACTTTATATACTATGTAAAATTTTTGTAATTTTGTTTTTTTATGTTTAGTGTAAATACTTCACAAAAAAATTATATTTTAAAGAGTATATATATTTAAAATATATATTTTTGTAATTTTGTCTTAAATTTTTTTATTAAAAAATTGTAAAAAACTAAGTTATTATATTACATTTTACTTGTGTTTTTCATATATCTTATTTTAAAATATTTTTTCATATTTTTGTTGTAATATTTTCTAATAGTTTATATTTTTCTTTTTTACATATTTTATTTTACTTCTTAACATATATTTCTTTCGTGACAATGGTATATTATTACATTTATTTCATTATAGTTTTAATATATAACAATCAATTTCATTAATCATAAATTTTATTAATAAATGCTTATAAATATAATTATAATTTATATTAGCTAAAAAAATATTTTTGAAAATTATTTATTATATTTGATGAAGTTTTAAAGCAAAACAAACTTTTTTCCAAATTTAAAGAATTTTTTTATATATTCCCAGCGTCATCAAATACAATAGATAATACTCCTACTTAATTATGCATTATAAATAAAAAATAAAAATTTCGGATTTCAACATTAATAAATTTATATATTGAACGGACAGCAACGATACTTCCCAAATACACACTTAATTGCTTATTAGTTCTCGCAATCTCCTTTGCTGAGTTCATTAAAAACGTCACTCATACGCAATGTAGTACGGAACACACACACACATTGCAGCTTCTATATACAGCGTAGCATTTAATTTCGTTTATTCGTTTATTATAATTTTTGCACAATTTTTCGTTTTTATAATTATAACAAAAATATAAAATAAATATCTATATATATATATATGGATGCATATATGATTTTAAATATATTTTAAATTTTATGAAATTTTTATTTTCTTTTGCTTTTCAGAGCGCAATAGTTGGTGAAATGAGTACAGAATTGTGAGAATTAGCCCAATTTAATATGCAATAACAACAATTGCCAACTTTATACTCGTGCATACCCGCAACAGCATCAACAATTGAAACAAGTTCATTCAATACCGCAAAAACATCATCATTAGCAGGAACTGGAGTTGGAACTACTGAAGTGGGAGCAACCGCAGCACTTGCAAGCACATCAGTACCGCCGCCAAGTGCATTTTGCAAATTATGGTTGCAACAACAAATGCAACAGCTCCAACATCATCACCACCAACAGCAACAACCACATCAACAACCATGGTAGTAAGTTTTGTTTAAATAACATACAATTTTAATGCTGTCGGAAGGTGCTTACTTGTATGCTACCGCTTAATAAGGATAAATGTTACGTATTATAAAAATAGTGTAAAATCGCATTGGTAGATGAAAAATAGTAGATGAAAACTTCAAAATTTGGTAATCTAATAAATAAACTCTCGTTGTGAAATTTTCTATACAATGAAGTAGCAGTAGTTGAAGTTGCCATATACCGAGTGCCCGAGTATGAAGAGATTATAAATAAAGAGTTTTGTGTTAAGTTGTTGCATATTAAAAGTTTTTATAAACAAAAAGAAAAATTGTACTTTAGGTAAAGAAACAAAAACAAAAACACAACATATAAAAAATATTAATACACATAAAAATAGTTGAGTTTTTAAAAAAGATAGAATAGAGTTACAAAGTTTTGATGTGATTTTTTTCTATTAAAAAACGATTAAATGAAAATGTTGCTGTGTTTTTAAAAAACTTAGACTTTATAAACTAGCAAGACTAACTACATTTTAGCTTGTCAAGTTCGGATTAAATGTTTAACACAGTTGCACGTAGGTTTTAGTTCATTGTCTAATACATAGTTGCTATCATAATAGTTACTCTACAAAAAACACATACTTGATCCTTAAATAAAAATAATAAATTTACCTATAGATAGAACAAAGTTGTTGTGATATTAAAGTTTGTTTATTTAAGTAGTTAAATTCTACAATATATTACGAAATATATAATACAATTGCAAAAAGATGTTTGACTTTAGGTTTTCTTTTATAAGCAGTCAATTAATTATGTAAATACACAAATTTAAAGTTTTAAACTATCAATGAAAGCACTCTCTAAACTTATTTTTACATCATAATCAAAATCTTAACAGCTAATTAACTAAAATCTTATTTTTCTTTTCATTTTGTCTATTTAACTGATTTTCTTAACACAACTTTAATAAATTAATGAGAGGAAAAATCAAAAAGTGATCAAAAATCAAAATAACAAGCATTATCCTGTTTAATATGCGTTAATGATAAGTAAATTTTTATGCATATTCATTCACAAAATTCACATACACAAACACACACATATACACATACATACATCTATTCATATGCAGACGGAAGTAAGAAATTTCTTTTATTCCTTGTTTGTATGCATGTGAGACTGCCGTTGATATGTATAATATGGTCGCCTGAAAGCAGGCAACATTATTTTTACTGCATTTAATGAGCGATATACGCAATTTTGAGACGACATAAGGAAATCGTTAGCGATAAAAATAAAATTTTATTATACATTTTTATGAGACAATGAAGAAATATTGTGGGTGACGTAAACAATGAAACACAGTAGGGAATATTGTAAAACATATAATTTATATATTAAAAAATGAGTCAAAGTGAATTAAAAACAAGAATAGAAATTTCTTCTTAAGAATAAAAAACTTGAAAGGTGCAGCCAAATGAAAGTAAAATTTTTAGTCAATATATGACATAAAAAACAGAAGTGATCAGAATTTTAATGTAAACTTTGATGTTAAGGTATATATTATATACACAATATATATGTATATATACAAAACACAGCAACAGTTGACTTTAAAAATTCAAAAAAGTGAAAACGATTTACATATATAATCTATTAGAAACGGTTCTCTATAGTTTTAGTGTTAGCAATATTAAATTATATTATACATTTAAGATTATATTGATTTTACATATATACAATACATGTATAAAATATTAAGCACTAATATTAAATTTACATATGTTTTATGTATTCTTACCTTTAAGGAGGCTAATCAAATTTGAATTGTAATGATATTATTTTTATGGTAATTTATTCAATATTTCAAAGCCAAATTTGTATTTAATTTACCAATAATAATCAGTTCATAAACGTCCATTTTGAAAAAATGTACTTTATACGTTTTAATGATATTGTGAAATATACAATTTTATAATAATTTTGTTGTAAGATATATAATGTGAAAATATTTAATATTTGCTTACTATGCTTACATTAAGAAATTAAACCATTTATGTAAATGAAAATAATTTGAATTTAAATATTAATATAATTTGATAAATACGCTTGAAAATAATAATTTAAGTAACCGAAATTATTTAATTAATTTTTCTATAATATCTTTTTTAAGGATAGCAGGTTTTTGAAAAAACTTACTAAAATAGAGCATATGATATAAACTGTATTATAATTAATATTATTTTAATTTAAATTTAAATAATGTCAATATTTGCTTAACACTGCCATTTTATAAAACATTTTTTCTTGGGGCTAAAAAAAAATTTTTCAAAAAAACATTCGAGCATATTAAAAACACTGTGAAAATATTTTTGAATACGGAAGTAATTTTCGAACTGCCCACATATATGAAAAAGAATTTATATTAAAAAAATACTCCTATATTTCTTATTTCAAATATTTACATGTGAATACAACGTATAAAAATGAAAATTATTAATAAATAAATTTTAAGAACTATATAAGTAAAAGGAAAACTATTTAACAAAGCCAAACGATTTTAATTAGCAGCATATTTAGTCTTTACTAATCGAACAAAATAATCAAAAACAAAAAAAAAACAAAACTATTTAATTAATAATCCCAAAATATTATAATACGAATATAAAACTTCAAATTTCCAAAAAAAAAAATCTTAATTTAAAAATCATCTATAAAATTAGTTATAAAAAATGTTTTATTAATATTTAAATACATAAAAATAAATTTTTCGTATTTTACGATTTTACCTATTTAAGATATAATATATATAACATTTAAAAAAAAATTAATTATTATACATAAAATAATTAAATGAAGTTAATATTTAAATTTCGATGTATATTTAATTTTTCAAAAAGATTTACTTAATAAGATGTAACTTTTCTTATTATCTAATGACTTGAGAATAAACGTTTTTTATACAAAATAATTGCAGAAATATTGTTTTTTATTATTATATATAACATATAATATACTGTCTATTTAAAGAAATTCAAATATTTAATTGCTGTGTGGGTAAATTTTACTAGTGAAATTTAAAATTTATATAATGAAGTAACTGGATTTTAATCATTAAATATAATATAAACATATATGCACAGATAAATATTTGTCTATGGTTCTATTGTATCTAACGCTTGAAGTTATTGTTGTTGTTGTTGTTTTGTAACTCACCATATAAACAACAAATATCAAACGAACACTTACCTGCTTGTGTGACCCTTTTGGTGGATGTTGAACGGCATTTAGCAGTCTTCGACGAGTGGTTCCGGGATGCAGACCCGGCCGTTCTTGGAACCAACACTTAAAGTCATGCAACTGAGTTTACAGACCTCTACTACTACAGTTCATTGTGGTGTAACTAAAATCTATTGCAAATCCATTACTAAATGCAAAAGCAGGTGGTCGCCCTATATAACGATTTAGAGAAATGTTGAAAGAAACAAATGAGCGATTTATTCATCACACGAACAAATACAGAAAATAATATGTAGGTGAAGGCATAAGACCCTGTTAGGAAAAAAATGCAACTATCATTAAATGAGAATAGAGCAATTCGTCCGATCACTACTATGGCTAATAATAAGATATATTCACAATACAAAACAACGTATTTGAAATCTCAGTTATATGTGTGCTTTAATAACCTTTACTTTAGGAACCACAAAATATATAATCTGACATACGAAAACTAGATTTTTTTTTGGTTAATATGCAAAATGATCCTTATTTTGTTATATTGCTTTCAAAATGAAGACCTATGATTGTTTAGTTAAAGAATTTTTTAAAATATAATGAAAATTCTATTTAACAAATATCTCTCTGAATCCAGTTGGTACTCACCCCCTTTTTTTTTCATATAAAAAATTTTGTTTTAAAAGGAAAATTCCCTTAACCAGACAGAATTACTGATTCCGTTGGTGTTCGCTTAAAAAGTCTATTCTACAGAACAACAAAATGTATCTTAAATGTGTCAAAAATCTCTTAGCTAAAAAGTCTAGTTTTGAAAATAATTTAAAGTTCTGCGTATTTTCAAGAAATCCATATACTTCCAGTTCATGAAATGCAGTATTATTGTTATATATTCTGTATTTCATATATACTCCACATCTTTCAAACTAAAAAGGACATCCCATATAAATAAACGTGTGAAAAACTTAATATAACTATTTTCACTTAAAAAAAGAAGTAAATAAATAAAAACGTAAATAACATTCATGTGGAATATTTCTCATAACTTCACGACGAAACACTAAAAAAAAATATGAAGGAGAAATATTTATGAAAAACAATCATGGAATGAACAATAAAACTAATACGAAAAACGGAAGAAATGTACTGTTTATGAGAAAAATCAAGTTTGCATATCCAATCGAACAGAAGAATAAGAAGAAGAAGATGAAGAAAACTAAAGCCGAAAATAACAATGAAGACAAGTGCGAGTGAGATTCCAAACAGAATAACAACGACAGGAAAATGTGCCCCAAGAGAGAATTTCATTCTTCTTATTTCTGATTTAGTAAATTTCTTAAAAACTTCAACAGCTACAACAATTCGTAGAGATAGGAATACAAAAGGATGACAAGGACATTGTTGCGAATTGCAAGAAAGAATTAAATATACAAAGTCAGAAAGTTATGTTGTTAAAATATGTGAAAGATAAGCCGCGATGAGGGCGGTTGGGATGGATGACATTAAAAAAATTGTTGAATTCTTAAGCCAAAACAACATTTGACCTCAAACTAAAATTCCCAAAAGCACAACAATAACAACACCTAAACTGACACAAACACAACAGACAATGGTTCGAACAACATTGTCAACAAATACTTCTAGATTACAATTATTGCAGAGCAAACAACATTGGAAGAGGGCAAATCTGTTATAAATTTTGAAGAAACAAAAGTGTCAGAAACAGTGTGAGCATAAAATTTGAACCCTTTACAATGCTTCATCTCCTTCTTTTTCTTCAGATATAAGAAAGAATTCATTTGTGTTTGGAGAACGACAAAAAATGGTTCAAGATTAACGAAAACTCTAAGTCAAAAAGTTTTATTCTCGTTGTCCTCGTATATGTAATACTTAATGAGTGAGGATATTTAAGATTTACGGCGACGGCAGGCAGTGACAGTGACTTTGATGGTGAGCGTGTTTGAAAGAATTTCATAACCAAATTGAGAATTTGACATGATAATTGTTACAACTGTAATAGTTTTGTTTTGGTAAGTTTGAATTTTCTTTTTGAGGCCCTATGCTCCACTGGGAGATAAGGATAAAAAATGAAGAAGAAGTTGGAATTTTAAAATAGAAGTATAGTTAAATTTTCTTCAGACAATGATGTTCCGAAGATCCTTCAGGTCATGAAAAAGGAACTAAAGAAAATATTCTTTTTAATATGAAAAATTGCGAATTACGTTAGCGATCATATACATATTACAGATATACATATATAATAACAATAAAACTACTAATACACACAATCTTTCGATACTAAAAGGGTGTAGAATTTACAATTGAAACAAAACACAACAAAATTTTTTTATTCGGCAGTAATTTCAATAGTATTATTTAGGGAGAATGATCCCGGGTATATGACCGTGACGAAAGAGTGTACGACAAATTGCATTATTGATGGAAAAGGATCTCAGATATATGATAGTCAGAAGAGGGTGACAAATTGCATTTTGAACACCGATTTTTCTAATACTTTTTAATTATCTATGACCATACTATCTTATAAATAGTATGTTGACTGTGAACTTCAAAGCTAGAATTGATGTTGGCTCATCCATATGCAATAATAATTTCAATGACCTCTACTGAAAGCAGTCCAATAACAACAAATAGGTGACCATAATTTTGCGGTACAGAGTAGCAATCGACTTCTAACTGTTTAAATGCCTTTTCGTTATAGCCAAGATGCAAATAATGATTACGCAGCTTTAATTCTTGAATCAATTGAATCTTATGAGAATTCAAACTAAAGCCTTTAAAAGAATTTTGCACAGTGTCGATGTTCACAGCACAAGTTCTTGTGAAAGATGTTTAATGGATATTAGGCTTTATGATAGCTTAAGCTTCATCTGTGCGCACTTTGACAAACCCTAAGCGGTAAAAGAAGAAACGTATTGCAAAATTATGGAATTCTTGTCAAATCATGGAATTGTAGAATTGGTCAAATACAGATTTCTATTATAAATACTCAGTATATATATATGTTGTATGTTGTTCAGTTAAAAGTCTTTGCATAATGATTTACCATTATTATGTAATAGCTATAAACTTTTCCATAAACTGTATCCCTTGTTAAAAGAAAACCCCACAATTAATTAACGGGAATAGGACCTTCAATTATGACCCTATAATAAACTCTCCCGCTTTTTTAACATATATAAGCCTCAGTTCAATTTTCAATGTTTCTCCGAATTGTCGAGGTGTCAATTGTCGAGGTTCTTATATTCATCTCTCACTTCACATTTCTACACCATTTCCAATACCTCATGCCATCTTCTTTTCTCAACATCCTTACAAGGTTGCTACGACATTTACACTTCTTTTCTCAAGTTCCATTTTCACAGTAATAAGCTTCCTCAGCAGTACTGGTTAATTTCATATTATTAATATATAAATATATATAGT
>NC_051847.1:241160137-241169011 GCF_002237135.1 Teleopsis dalmanni | reverse complement strand
CGTTGAAGAAAATCTTGCAGCTATTTGGGTGTTTTGTAGTGCTTTTCAATAAATAAAATTTAGCTTTTTAATTTTTACTTGAAATTCTTGCAATTTACACTTCAAAAAAACAATAAAATATTTTGTTCTTAAACATTTTTAACTTTTGAATTTTCATTTATGAAACTCACATTCATCCATCCGGGATGGCTTTTGTGTATCATGGCAAAGCGTTGTTATGGAGCACTTGCATTGTCATACGACAACTTAATATTTTCATTTTTCAATTTAGTACTTTCAAGTGCTTTTCAATATTCTTTGCACAGAAGTGCTGCTTTCATCTCGACTCTCTAAATTCAATAGTCTCTGCATGCTTTCTGCGAGACGTCAAGATGCTTTGCAATGTTTTATCTTAGAAGTGAGCTACAATTTAAGGAACTCTATTAAGATATAAGATCAACTACTTATTAAAATGAATTCTTAATTAAATGTTGTAACCTAATTGTACTTAATCAAAACAATAAATCAATAATCCGAAATGTCAAATTTTTATAAATTTTGAATCGAGGTAAGAATGCAGATGTGATTTCATATCTTGCTGAGTTTATTAAATTATTGCAGATTTATTCCATTTGTTTTCATGATATACGTAATATGTTCTAACTTGTATTGCAGTTCTCTAAGTCCGAAAATATTATTCGCAAACTTTCTGACGAAGAAGGAAGATGGTACTGATAAAAAAGAGTACCAATGACAATGACATACGTGATATGTTCCAACTTCTATTGCAGTTCTCTAAATGTGAAAATATTATTTGCAAACTTCCTGACGAAGAAGGAAGATGGTACTGATAAAAAAGAGTACCAATGACAATGACATACGTGATATGTTCCAACTTGTATTGCAGTTCTCTAAATGTGAAAATATTATTTGCAAACTTCTTGACGAAGACGGAAGATGGTACTGATAAAAAAAAATACCAATGGCAATGGCAATAGCAACTACTATGGGCTTGGTAAACAATTTGGATGTAGTCTAGGTCCGACTCTCGCTTGACCGACAAGACTTTCACTCTATAAGTCGTGCACCTTACCTGTGTTACTGTATGGTGCAGAAGCATGGACGTTCTCACAGAATCATAAGGCAACACTGGAAGTGGCCTTATCATAATATTAGCATTACTTAGCGAATTAATATTCAGAGATTTCATTATCACGATAATGTGGTGAGGATGGATGACGATACTCTGCATAAAACGTATTTAAGGCGGTAGTTGAAGGAAGGAGATATAAGGAAACAGCCCATCATTGAATTTTGAAAAGTAATGCTATATTACGCTGTAATCTGTTGAAGAATTGTTTACCCAGGTAAAAATTTTTATTAAGTTTTATCACGATGTTTGTTAATCAATAAAATATTTTCATTAGTAATACAAAACTCAAAACAATAAGTAATCACAAAAATAATGGGCAATTACTGCATTAATGAACTGGCTAGATACAACTCTCCTATAAAAATCTTCTTAGTCAGTCCTGTTCATGCAAGTCTATATGTTTGCTTATTGATTAAATCTGTTCATTAATACAAGACTTACCACAAGATAGATTTTCATTATTTAAATACCAAATTATAACTTAAGATTAGTTGAGAATAAGCACATTGATTTACTAATTAGATTTAATGTTCTTTCGATAGAACCATCCTTGTAATTTCCTGTTCCTGTCAATTCATTCACCAAATCTTACCACAGCAGCCATCGCGTTGATCCAACATAAGATTCCTAAATAGTACGAGTATTCATACAATACTGGACTCTTGAACGATATGAAGCTGGATTGGGTCTCGCCTATCCCAAGTTGTCTAGATTATGCTTGTTGATATGTGTCAAAAAAGATGTCTTAACACCAATTATGCTATATTTCAAACTCATCTAGGTCTAGATGCAAGCATATTCATTTGTATGCTTCACTACATAACACCTTAGAGAAATACTTGTTTTAATTCATATATACAATTGTTCACGAAACTCTCAAACATGTCCGCAAACGTCCTTAAACGTGAAATGTGGAATCAAAAGATATTCCTATATATTTGAGGGTAATCGACCAAGAAACTTAAATACAATATAGTTTTTTTTACTTTTTTTCATAACTCCTGGAGATCATCAAATCCAATTTTAAAGCATCAAAAAGATCCTACTGAAATATAATAAATTGTGAAAGTACTCAGTAAAGCAAAATAAAACTGCAACAGAAAAATTAGCTAAAACTGCATTAAATTTAAGTCGATGTTGTCTATACATTAGCGCCTATCATAGCTTGCAATGCCAATATTCTCTTTTGTCCAAATGATTTCAATTCTAGTATTGTTCATGTTGCTGTATTTGTTGTTGTTGTATCTGGTACTGGTACTGGTGCTGGTTGTGATGCTGGTTCTATTATTGTAAACAAACTCACAGTGCCTTGCTTGCACGGCAGGCAACTTGCCTTTGTAATTGTAAGCATAATTGAAAACGCAAGTTAATTTCTCACACTCGTTATCAAGCGACGAGAGATGAAAAATTGAAGTATGATTTTAGGCGAATAAGAGTTTATTGTATTAAACAGATTTTTGGCAACTTCTAATTAGTAAAGTTTTGATTGTTAAAAATGAATTTTCGCTTTTGTTTGATTTTAATGAAATTCTTGTGCTTTTGTTGAAATTAAAGAAGAATTCATGAATTCTACTAGGCAATAAGCAAATTAAGCTTTTATTTTGTATTAAGTTTAACTGAATAAATAAATAAATAAGTAAATGAGTCATATATATTAAGTTCAATAATAATAAAAACTGTAAAAACAAGAAAACAAGTTTTTTAAAAGATTAGATATAGGATATAACAGAGTATTAGGTTTCTAGTGGAGTGGACTTGATCATACATGATCTTTTGTAACCGACCCTTATTAAAAAGGAAACATTCAAACTTTCGATAAATAGTTAGAATATATCCTGTTGTGAAGTTTCTGATATAAAGCATGAACTCTCAAACCAATATTATTTTTCCGATCCAAAACTATAATTTCAAATACACAAATATTATTCTTCGATTAATTTGATAATCTAATAAGTAACTCGAATTAATCTAAAAAATATGAGAAAATATATAGAACACTGATAAAGTAGGCTAGGTTAGGTAAGATTAGGTTACTGGAGCGTCCGAAGACTCACTTGAGGTCCATTGTGATATCCTAAGAATTTGACACCTAAGAAAATTTTAAACTAATTTGCTATCAGTGGAGAAGAGGAAGAAATAAAAGAAGAAAGTGAAGATTGAGATGGAGTTGGAGTTGGAGTTGGAGTTGGAAGTAGAGGAGAACTATTAAGATAGAAAAGTGAATTTGGAAGTAAACACGAAAGTGTTCAAAAGAAATATGGATGTTCAAAAGGGAAAAGTCAAGAGTAAAACCATTGAGAGGTGGAGGTGAAGTAAAGGTAGAAGTGGAGATAGAGGTAACAGTAGAAGTAGAGATAGACGTAGAGGAAGATTACGTAGAGGAAGATAACTTTAATTTAATTAAAGTTAGTACTGGAGGAGAAGCTGCTAAAAGAGAAGGAGTAGAAGCAGAATGTGAACGATAACTATATAAGTAGGAGGCGAATGTAAACAATGAGTGTTAGAAGAATATAGAATTTAAGTTGAAAGTGAAGAAAAAGGTGTAAGAGAAGAATATAAACGTGCAAGACACACACATTGAAATGTGGCAACTAGAAAGAGGAGGACGTAGACTTTGAAATGAAGGACAATTAGGTGGATGCGAATAAGAAATTGCTAACAGCGGAGTAAGACATTAAGGTGAAGTGGGCTTGGACGTGGTAGAGTTAAGTGAAAAAGAATGACGTAGAAGAAAATGATTATATGGAGATGAAAGAAGAGTTGAAAAGATAAATAACGAAGTGGAAATGAAAATGAGGAGAAACGGAAATACATTACTTTTCTGCACGTACTAATATTGTGAAAAGAGAGAAAAGTTTAATCCGAGCTTAATGACATTGTCATAACTCAGCGAATTAACATCAAGCTACTTTACTGTCTTGATCATATTGTGAGAATGGATCAAGATGCTCCAGTGAAAAAGGTATTTGAAGCGATAGTTGGAGGAACAAGGCATAGAGGAAGACCGTGTTTCCGGAGTAGTGATGAAGTTGAAGGAGCACTAGCGCACGTAGCAGTGATGCCTGAAGAGACATGCTGCATCAGACCGAAGCCCGGTAAATAGTTATCATAGTCAAATCAAAAAAAATAAAAATATTGTGTTTTCAAAGCGCAAAGATGATCGAATTAATTTCTATATCAAACAAAACTGACCATAAAAAATTAGTAGTTTTTCATATTAAAGTATATATCTTTATATTTTGTGTTATTCATATCCATATATAAATTATTTAGCATAAGTGAGTATGCAAATATGAATATCATGAAATTCAACATCCTTCAAATTCAAAATTTTATGCATGTTTCTATGCATATTTTAGCCCCCTCTTGGGTTCAAGCATTCCCATATTTGTTTTATTTTTTCTGTTTTTGGCTACTTGTGCTATTTGTTATTTTGTATTTTATTTGTTAAGCATTTTTGTTTAACGAGTACAAGAATTTGAGTAAAATTTTGCAAATTTACAAACTCATAAAATCCCACTTAACATAAAATATTTTGTTGCAAGTTCGGAACATGTGCAGCAGCTTCGTTTAATAGCTGCAATGCATTTTTAATGGATGCATTTTAAATACCAAAAAAATATCAAATAAAAAAATAATCAGAAAAATAGAAAATGGAAAAGAATTAGCGAGGGAAGCAGCAGAGAAGCTGTAAGAAATGAAAATTTTGAATTCAAACCTGATGTAAATGGTGAAAATACTCTTACTGCACAGCACATGCAGCAAAGGTCTCATGGCACTTGCAACCAACTGAACCGGAACAATATTTATTCTTCTTGGCCCCAGCTTTACTGCTACACAACCAGAACCAGAACCAGAACACAACACAACACACCAGAACACAACACATTACACTGCGTTACACTCCATCTTTGCTGTTGTTGTTGTTGTTGGTGTTGCAGTTGTTGCTTAGCATAAAACCCAATCGCTCTGCTGGGAATTGAAGATTTCCTATGCACTTACATTTGCATTTGGACATCGATCAAAAATTGAGAAAATGAAATCCTTTTCGCTGCACTGCGCTACATTTCACAAACTCATACGAATTATTCGGAACCCATTCGAGCATAGCAAAGAACGATAACAAAAACTTTAATAAACTAAAAATGTTCAAATGATTCATTGTGGAATTCCTGCCACAGTCACTACTGCTCCAGCCTCATTTTCCTTTGATGCTGTTTGAGCTCCAGCTGATATCAAGAAAAATGCATTTCAATATTTTTGTGTTAAGGTCGTGTGAATCATATGCACTATTGCTACCACTTACATTATCGTTTCGTCATCACAGAAACGAAAAATTTTAAAAATTAAATATAAAAAGAATATTTTATCTTTGGCTTCGTTGCAACTTTAATACCCTTCTCCCATATTAGTTTATGAAAAATCAAGTGTTTCCTTTTTATTTACTAAATTTTAATCCATACTCATACTCATTTTAAATATAAACTCACTTGTGAAAGTTACGAGATAAGAATACATGATATAGTTATCCATTTGTCGACTTCATATGCCTTAATTCATAAGAAGTTCCTTACAAAAATTTCATTTAATTTCGCTCAAAAATAAAAGAGTCATCTATTGAAAATTAACTGGCAGTGAGACAGTTACCCAGATAGACCGACAATTGAAGAGACAGAGAATGACCCATTGCTATATCGCTTCATCTTTTTCTGGTTAACATATACTCTGTAATATACAAAAAAATTATTGAATAATCAAAATTTATTTCGACACCTTTAAAGTAGATCCCATCAAGTTCAGTGTATACTTAATACTTAATCCTCCGTATATATTTCGTTAAGTATTTGAGGTACACTGTGTAACCTCTTCAGCGAATCTTAATGAACTTGATACGTCTTTATCGAAATGTTAATTTAACCTATTGGATACTAATGAGGCCATATCAGGTGATCATTAAATTCTATTTTAAGGTCATAAACTACTTAAAACGCCTTCTTCTAAGTGATAATTGAACATTTTCACAATAATGTTTTTGTGCCATCGCAAAACACTCAAAAGTATAATTACAGAAACATATAAAATATTATTTATTTTTAGTAGAGACAATTATATTTCATAACTTATAGAATCTATTGTGCTATCCTTGATAAAACACTCCGAAGCTAAAATATTTGTTAAATCTTATAATATCTCTCAGCTCATGATCCCAGGATCTCAGCATTCGAGATCCTATGTAAAGTTTCTGAAAAACCCATAAAATTTATTGTATTATTCCTGAAAAAAGAACCTTAATCTACCAATTTAAGGCTATTAAACATTTCATACCATATTCGATTGAATAAAACCTATATGAGGGTTTTAGACTGAACGGGATATAAATTTTATAGCACTATCCCTTTATTTGGCAGCAAAACGCTAATTGAGGTACATGGGAGTTTTCTAATGACCTGCCATTGCAACCAACCAACGAACTATCCCTCATCAAAGTACCCTGAGCTAACTTAGGGATTTCTAACGCTATTTATTAACTATATGACATCTTTCAACACGAATTTTTAGAACTTAATTGACTCAATGGATGTTATATGGTGATATTGGAGTCGTTTCCTCGCAATCATAGGGTTTGTGCACTAGAGATGAATGACTCACTGTGCATATTCCCGAATCTGCAGGTGTGATTGTCTTTTCAACTTATCTTTGAGATGTAATATTTAACAGGAGCATATTAAACATATTGAGTAATAAATCATGAGAAATTACTTAGAGAAAAAGCATATGACGGTATTTTTTTAAATAGTATGTAGTTTTTAGGGCTTCAATATATCATATCCTCTACTGTCTTCGATAACCTTGACAAATTAAGTGTTTTAATATATATTTTTCTTAATTTGCCTATTTGAACAAATAAATTTCTCTATTTTGATTTTCTACTTTGATTTTGAGTTTTCTTATTTTTATTTAAAAATTTTAATTTTATTTCTGTCACGCTTTGATTTTAGCTCGGTTCACTTGCAATTTCCGTGGAAAATTAATTTATGCTTCATGCAATCGAGTCCTTGCCTCCTTTTCGTTTTATTGGAAAACAGAGCACAAATCAACTTTGCATTTGATGTTCACATTAAAAACAATGCAACACCTTTGATTTTTCAAGCGATTTCATTTTTTATGGTATTATTACATGATGGATATAAAACACAATCATGCCAATCTACCACTGACGTGACACAGTGTGTATAACTCAACAAAAACTAGTCAAAATCTAACGTTGTGGATAAACAAATACTTTTTAAAGCAAAAAAATCTATAATTTAAATAAATTTAAACAGAAAATTATTCCTTTATTGTTAAATAATATCAATAACATCGGTCATATATCACTTATAATAAGAAGTTTCCTTCAAATCGGTTTCACTCAGTCCACTATTTCAGTAGTAATTAAATAAAATTTCCATTTTTTACCCTTGACCTTGTCTTTTGAGAACAGATCTTCAATAAGCTGCAATTCAGGGTCTGAAAGCAACAATTATAACATCTTACTTAATGGAGCAAAACTGAAGGAGCATTGTCCCAAACGGCACAATGTCTCTCTTATCTAGCCTCCTTTATCTTATGGAGCAAAACTAAAGGAGCATAATCCCAAACGGCACAATGTCTCCCTTATCTAGCTCCCGAAATATCGGAATATGAAGGGAATTAAGAAAGCTGATGAACTGTTAAAGATCTATCAAGTGAAAAACTTTAGTAGAATCGCTTCTTACTTGATTGAATGTGGCTTAAAGAGCTGAAAGAGTATTCCAGAATGTATTATTATAATTGAGAAAGTGGGGGATACTATACACAACGATTTAAATATACTATTAAGTTAACTTTAGATTTTTTACCGATCATTTATTATAAACTTAAGCATCTTTGTATTGCTCCATATGTTATGTGAAGCAACAAAAAAGTCTTCTTAATAGATAAATCTACTACAGATAAATGTAGAACAATTATGGAGAACATGTTCAGACACTTCAGTAACCATTTCACAAAAGCGACAACTACTGGTATCTGTAAAAGTTATTTTGTTGAGGGTACCTTAGTCTACAGATCTCTGTCAGAAACCCAGTGATTGTTTTGATATCCTTTGTGCTCACAGTAAGGGGTCTATTAGAGACCATCTTACATGTGTTAATAAATCTCTCAGCCTGTTAAAAGCATATACATTGTGACCGAAAGGTTTTCGGAAGTTCTCATTTAAAATTCGCGCGCTGTATATTTTTCGATATTTTAAGGTTTATGTAGTTTGGCAGCACTTTCCTTAATTACTATGCCAAAAATGAGCGCGATCTGTCAGACAGTTCGTTTACGGCAGCTGTTGAAACCAGTTCACCTCAGTAGTGCGTTGCGAAAAAAACAATGGAAAAAAATATTGAACAAAGAGTTTGCATCCAATTTTGTGTTTCGAACGAAATTTTTGTTGCGAATGCTACAAAAGGCTTATGGGGAATCAGTTTTATCGAAAACTCAAGTTTATGAGTTGTACAAAGCCTTTCAGGACGGTCGTACGACCGTCGAAGACATGCCGCGTTCTGGACGACCTTCGACCTCTACCACCGACGAAAACATTGAAAAGGCAAAGGAAATCGTGTTCCAAAATCCTCATGTGAGTGTTAGAGAAATAGCACGAGAGCTAGGCATCGGTCGTGAGACCACGGCCTCAATTGTGGAAGGATAATTCATGGATTTTTCATGACGATAAT
>NC_051847.1:241143962-241160037 GCF_002237135.1 Teleopsis dalmanni | reverse complement strand
TAAAATGTCTGCTAATGTAATGTAGCTTGAAAATCATATATAATGAATTAAAATGTCTAATGTTTTGTTAATGTTAAAGAATAAGATATTTGCTTTAGTAACAAACGACGTGGTGTGACCTTTACAGACTACTTAAAAGAAGAAGGTCCACCGTCACTAAAACCAAAACAACAAAAACTTTTATTAAAAATATTATAGTACCTTTAGTTCTAGGATAATATTTTTATAAATTACATCTACCTAGCTATCTACCACATATCAATCTATTTATCTATCCCAAGAACTTTAACCCACAAACATTTCTTTCGTCCGGACAGTTATATCCTCCATTTGTTGATATTGTCCTTAATTTCCAAGTGAGTCACACAATCCATTTATTAAGCCGACAATATTTATTGGCAACACACATCTTGAAAATAAAAGTTATATCCACTCTTTCCATCTTAAAGTGAAGGCAGTAAGATAAGAAGTGTTTAACGCTTTCCAGGAATGTCTCTTTAGTTATATTTGAAAAAGTATAGCTTGAGGCATTCTTCATAATTAATTTATAATTTAATTCTATGTGTTTTCTATGCAACCATATGTATATCTAAGGAAGGTCATATGGCACCATATGACACCATGTGGGTAGAATACGCATGGAACCGCTGTTACATCTATCTATTTATCTATCGATCAGTTTCACTGTTTATCTATCTATCGATCAATCTATCTATGTATACATTTATTAATTCCTGAATTTTCTTCAAAACATCTCATTTTATTATTTTTGTATCTAGTTACCACACATTACTATTTTAAATTAATTGATCTAGTATACAGTTTAATTATCAAATATTTTTTATATCTATTGAAATAAACAAACACATCATATAAAATTTTTTTGTCTAGTAATGACAATCTCTTTTGCTTTTCTTGAAAAATATCTAAATTTTTTGTAACAATATTAAGTATTTCGCTATGTCGTTAAACAAAACCATTTTTGATGCACTGGTTAACCAACTACTTGGAATGGTACTAGTGTTCCCAGTTTCCTTAGTAAGTATTCAATCAAAAGAAAAATCAAACGCCAACAATTTTTTAATTTCTATAAAAATAAATTATATAGATGGATAAGGATGGTAAAATAGTTAAGGAATCGAGGGCATTTGAGGTTGGCAAGATGGTTAAAGATCGTACAGCAGGGACGACCGATAAGACAGTAATGGACAATAAGGAAAGGCCGAAAGACAAAGCAGTTAACGACGAGAAGATAGTCAAGGATGGAACGACAGTGAAGGATGGGAAGACAGTGAAGGATGTGAAGATAGTTAAGGATGGGACGACAGTGAAGGATGGGACGATAGTGAATGATGGGACGACAGTGAATGATGGCAAGATAGTTAAAGATGTAAGAGTAATCAAAGTTAATAAGCGAGTACAGAAAACTGAAGAACCCAAAAAAGACTTGATAACTAATAATAGCAATGTGTCATTGCTCGTAAAAGAAGATGATGGCAATACCGATTTAAACGTTTTGCAAGCCATACGTAACACACAACAACATCTAATGACTCTTGTTGAACATACAGTTCAACTGGAAGCGAAGTTTAAGCAAACAGCACAAAGCAGCAGTTCGAAAAAAGAAGAACCTGCATTGAATTTACCAAACTCTGTAGCGAATTCGGAAAAACCTGCAGTCGCACAAATTACACAAAACTGCAATTTGGTTAAAAATGATCCTATGTCGTATTCTCCCAAACTTGTACCGTATACCGAAAACGCTACACCTACAAAAACAACACAAAACCCCACTTCGACCAAAGAAAATCATGTGTTAAATTTACCAAGTGCTGTGCCGAGCCCAAAGAATCCTACACAAATAGCACCAAGTTGCAGTTCGCCAAAAGAAGATCCTGTGTCGTGTTCACCAAACTCTGTACCGAATCCAGAAAATCATATGTCCATTCTTGAAAAACCGTTTCCAGATATGAATGACTATAAGGTGACCATTATAACGAAACGTAGTAATGAAATTCTAATCAAATTTTACCGTAATTTACAAAAACATAAACCAAACGTTTGTTTCCGCAAAGAACGACATAAAACAAAAATGGCAAGTAAATTTCCTACAATACAGAAGATGAATGAAAATAGGGTCCGTCGTACCCAAATGGCTCGTGAGAAATCTATTTCGTTAAATCATGGAATGCGAATTAAATACTTTTCAACCGAAAACCTATATGGAATATCATTGACAACATCACAATTTAAGACGGGTTCGAGTGGTGTTGGATCATACCCGTCTTTTAAACTTGGACCAACACATGTTAAACTCGAGTCCCCTGAAAGTTTTACTAAACTGAACTCTGGTATACCATCCACATATTATTTCTCACCTTTCGTTAAGAAACAATCTGTTAACAGCGTTTCACTGCCTGACAAGAAACAACCTCGTTTCCCAGAAGAAGAATGGCGAAAACAGAAAAATCGCAAATTGCGACCATCGTTGATTAACGCAGATGATATCGAGATAGAGTAATTATTATCTTGAATGTATATTTATAGTATAGTAGACAATAATTTGGAGGTCTTACGGAATAAATACAATATTAAAGTGAAGCAAACAAATTATATTGTTTTACTTGATTTATTGATTGAAATAATGCTTGAAGAAGATCCAAATTTGGAACTTAAGTACTTAGATGTAAAGTTAAAAAAAAAATAAAACGTAAAATTTGTCTTAAGTTGAGACTTATATCTTTAGTTACCGGATTTTTCACATGAAAACGATAGAAATATGATAGGTGAATCGTTGGATGATAACATTTTGTCTTCAACTAAAGAAATTAACAAAAAAATTAAATTAAAAATAAATTTAATACGAATGTCACAATTATGTAAAAACAATTTATTATTATTTATTAAGTAATAGGCTATGTATGCACTCCGACCTGAAAGTTCTATTGTGCGCCTAAAGGCCCAACTAGAAAAGATAAAAGATTCTACAGTATTAATAAATCTCATAATTGCTCTGGGTTTAATATTACCTATTTGATTTGGGACTAAAATTCCGCTTTCAAGGTAGTCAAGTGTACGTCTTGCCGCCACAGGGCAATTGCATAGAACATGTTCTGTTGTTTCTTTCTCCTCAAGAATCACTTTCGATCGCATCTATATCCTTCATCTGGTTATGAGTCTACAGTGTCCTGTAAGAAATTCAGTGTAACAATTTAATATGTTATATATGTAATTCCACTATGATGAGTACTTTCAAATATTGATGCCCTTAATCAGAAAGAAAATAAATTAGCAAGAAATCAAACTTGAAAACGTTCATTTCGCCTCTAGTGGTCAAATACCTCGCTTAATAAAATCATACTAGGTGTCTTGGATAAAATATTTGTATGGTAAGAAATGTTGGTGCGACCTTCTTGCGGTTTCAGAATTAACTAAGTAATATCGCCACCTATTGGTCATGCATGTTTGTTGTCTATGATAATCATGCTATAAATTTAGTATGCCTTGCTATAAAATTTTTAGTTTAATATTTCATTGGTAATAAAACAAACTGAGCAATAATTTTCTATTATTTTACCAATATTGCAGTAAGTAATAACTTAAGTCTTAATGCTGACTTAAGTTATGCTTAAGTGATCAACTTAGCTGACTTAATTCATACTTAATACAGTTTTAAGACTTAAGTTGCGATTGTGCTTAATTTTGAAATATACTACGAAGTAATAATTTTACTTTCAGACTGCATTATAAGTTCTCAGTCGTATATTTCATGAAATGATGAAAATTAACACAACTAGTTTTTAAAAAGCTTAAAGATTGAAAAAGGTTTTAAGGAAAGTAGCCTATGATATATATATGTACGTATATATACATATATTCACATAACATTTTCAGAGGACAAGAAATATAGATCGCTTTAGAATCTCGATTAGACAGGAATTAAATAAAAATCCTTTTGGCTTCAGTAAACCAGCAGTTCTTGTATTTACTAGAGTACTTAAAGAGCTCTGTGCAATTGAAGCATTGTTTCATCACTGACAATTGTATTGTGGAAAAGTTGCAATGATGAAGAGAAAATAGAATCTATCAATCACTTTCTATGTTTTGGTCCAGAAATATGAACAAAGTAGAGATAATGCAAATAAATTTTTTGGATCTCCTTAGCTATATTTGTAATACGATATGATACACGAAGATTATAATGTTTAGTGTAACTCATCTCCTCAGGCAACACTCCATGTTTTAATCCAGAACTGCGGACGAAGCAATTTCAAAGTCTTAGAATTCGTTATTTCATTGGCCTAGCAGGGATATTGTAATTGAATTTGTCGGATTTCTTTAGTTTTATCTGGAAGCCCAAATAGTCAAACAGAAATAATACAAAAAGTAAAAACTTTTAGTGTTACTACCTGTCTCAGGCAACTTTTTATGTTCCGGTCAAAAATCACAGTTCTAAAAGTCTTTGGTTTAAGCAGCGGAAGAGGTTCGTGGTTCTATAGTTACCTTCAGCGTATGCTCAGATTTGCTTGGATTTGAATATAGTGCCTTTATTGTCATTTTCTTTATAATAAATTTGCTGTCATAGCAGTTACTGCTGCAGTGACTATTTTACTTGGAGTTTTGTTAATTTACTGCTTCATTTTATTTTAACGTAATGGAGCATTAAATTAGGCACTAAAGCAAAGAGAACATAGTCTCACTAGACGTTCATTGTTATTTCAGATTCTTCTTAAATTTTTGCCAAAAGCATTAGCACCTCTGATTTTAGACTCTGTGGGGTTATCATCATCAATCCAGTTACTTTTACTGATTTCTCATCTATCAACAGTCATCACAACATCAATAGGATTTATTTAATTATGTAAATTATTAACTTATTTTCCAAACCAATCAGATTTTCGAAAGATTTCTAACCATCAAATATGCTTTAAACCTACTAAGACAGACAGGAAATGAATATGTGCCTTCAAATCCCCAAATATGAACTTATGTCTTTTAATTTCACATTGCGTCAGATAGTTTTGCATCTTTTTTGCACAAGTGGCAATCTTCGTCAATTTCTGCATATAAATTTTTTTTGGATTCTGCGCTGTTTTATTCCTCGTCTCTTACTGTATGTACAGCTATTTACTCTTTCCTCCTCCCTACACAATGGAAATACGTTTGGGGCATGTACACTTGTGTGCGCCTATCGTCAGCAACAAATCTCATTGCCCGCGTGAATTGTCCTTAAGTAAAGACTACGAAACGAAATTTTTTGAAAAAACAATAAATTTTATCACAAAAGCAAAAGTAAAAGAAAAAGAAAACAAGAAAAATTATTTTAAATTTTTACCATAAATTTATTTTAATTTTTTTTTGTTTTTATCTACCAAAAAAAAGATTGTGTAGAAGAAGCAGTAAGACAACCTGTTGGCGCGTAACTTCACCAATAATTTCTGTACAGATTTTAAAATTTTGAAACTTGCGCATTCTAAACGCGCTGCCACGAGAAATTTGAGATACAAATAGGTAAGGAGGAGGACGAGAACGAAGAGGACGAGGACGAGGACGTGGACGAAACCAAACACAAGAGGCACATGTTGAAAGCTGCAAGATAAAATGAGTTGTACCGAATAATATTGAAACTTAAGGTACTTTGTACTCGTACCTAAAGAATTTCATTTCGTATAAGAATTCCCAAAAATCACTAAAGTCCAATCAGTAGAGTAGAAGCACACACATCATAATTTCTACTGAAAAAAAGGAAAGAAAATAAATTGTATCTTGCCGCAGTCGCAGATACTTTTCAAACATATAATTTACTGCGATATATGCCGCGTACAATTATCTGAAATAAAGGCTGTGCAGAGACTCGCGAGGAACAATAGGTAAGGTAAGGAGTAGGTTAGGTCGAGCCCCAAATATGTACGCTCGAGAAAGACGTCATTGATTGCAATTTTGTTACTGTTCTTATTATTAATATTCTGTTGATGTTATTGTTGTTGTTGTTGCTGTTGTTGCTGTTGCTGTTGTTGCTGTTTCTGTTGTCGATGCTATTTTGTGTATGTGAGAATTATTTCGTTCTGCAAACAGTTTTACTAAGTAAAGTCCGTTGAAATTTAATTTATAAAAACAGTTACAGTTTTACGTGAATGTGGAAAAGGCGTGATTTCACGAAGGAAAATATATAAATTTATTTTTTTAAATATATACCTAAACTAATAAAATTGAATTAAATTCAACAAAAAAAATAATTTTAAGTAAAATAAAAATAATTATTTTATTAAAAAAATATTTACTCTGAATTAAAGTCAATATTTAATAATAATTAAGTGAGAAATGAGTATATAATATATAAACTAATTACACAACATCCTACAACAAAACAAAAATTAATTAAAAAAAATAAAATAACTATACAAAGTAATAAAAGAAATATTCAAGTGAAAAATAAATAAAAATTTTCCAGTAACACAAATTAATAAAATAAATTAATTAAATAAATTAAGTAAATAAATTAAGTAAATAAATTAAGTAAACAAATTAAGTAAATAAATTAACTAAATAAAGGAATTAAATAAACTATTTTATTTTCTGTTAAACTGAGAGCAAGTAACGTTTATGTAAGTATCTTATAACCTAACTAAAATGTTTGTTACTTTTATGTTTGTTTTTGTTTTATTTTATTTTTTTTATGACTCAAACTAAACTTAATTAAAATACATAAAACATAGAAAACAAGTATACTAATTTTTATACTTAATAAGATTTTGTCCTTCAGATTTGAAATAGAAGTCATCTAGTGGCTTTGTTGTTGTTATTTTGTGTAAGCAGGCGACTTTCGCATTTGCCCTTTCAAGGCTGTTAAACATTTTACATTTTTTGCTTCTGCAAAATTCCGCCTCCGCGGCACGAAAGACGCGTAGTAATTTCTACTACGTCACAAGAATTTGTATAGAATCGAAAAAGAAAAATAAAATAAAAAAGAATAAAATAAAAGTAAGCATTTTATAAAAGGAAACTGTCCAAGTCTATAAATACTTTCTTATATACATGCATACATACATACATACATACAACATACATACCTTTTTTTGTGTGGAAAAATTGAATGAAATGAGTTTTTTATGTAAACGCTCACATGTTGACAAAATTAGTTTACAGCGCTGCAAAGTGTTTACGCTATTTACATATCCCACTCACACCACTAAACACCTTACATACACTGACTGGTACGTGTTAATTACGTTAATAGCTTTTAAGTTTGCGCCTAAATGCAGGCAGTGAAATTCTTGAACACCACTTGCTGTTTGCTTTGCTGATAAATTACCATAATTGTGTACACGGCGCGCAGTTTTGTTCTGTTTGTAAAAATAAACCAAATATTAAAATTAAATATATATAAAAACTAGCGGACCCAACAGATGTTGTCCTGCATGTCATATATACTAAGCGATTAGAATATTAAACAAAGTAAGAAATTAAAGACAAATAATGTAATAATTTTGTTATTCTTTATTTTGAAATAACATCAGTTTTTCTAAAAACAATTCGTAATAATCAATAATGTTTGTTTAATTTCATCTTAATACGAGTTGATGAACAATATTTTTAGTCAATGCTTGAGGAGTATAAATGAATAAACTTGACGGTTTTCCAACGCAAGAACACGCCACATATAATTGGCCATGTGAAAAGACCAGATATTCTAGATCTATCCCACAAATCGCCATTGTTTGACCTTCTGACTTATTAATAGTCATGATAAATGCCAAGCGAATTGGAAATTGCAGACGTCTGAATGGAATGGGTGAGTCTGAAGGGATCATTGAGATTTGTGGCAGGAGAACAGTTTCACCTTCAAATTTGCCATTCAAAATTGTAGCTTCAAGTACATTGCCCATAATTTTTTTTATGACTAATCTCGTGCCGTTGCATAGCTTAGGTGCATTTAAATTATAGGTGAGCCAATTTTTAATCTTAAGTTATGTGATGGCATTCCTGGTAAATCCAACGAATTCAAAAATTCAACAGAATAGCTGAACTATTCATTTTAGAGACTTTAAACTTTTTAAACAAATCAAAGTAAGCATGAATAAATTTTAAATGTCTAATATAAATGTATATGAATACCAAAAAACAGTATAATTATTAAAAAGACATTATCCAGTGGACCAAATTGTGAATCTAAACCATCTTTGAATTCACTTGAACACACACAAAAAATTTCATCAAAATCGGTTCAGCTGTTTAGGAGGAGTTCACTATCAACAGACAGAAGAATTATATATATAAAGATTAGAAATTATAGATAAAAATAAATTAAATTTAATTACAAATTTTTTTTTGCTTTTTTTGCATAAAAGAAAATTTTTATCAAATCTAATCATCTAATAAATTTTTTTAAAGACTTGTTACCGTCACGATACAGCTATTTTCTGCAATAACCAAAATAATTAAGAATTGTTTATAAAACACGTTATATCAAGTTATTTAATTTATAATAAATAGTATTGTAGAACCATTTCAAAGCTTTTCTCAAGCACAGGATGTTTTTAAACTTAGCGTTAAACACCTCTGTGACAAAGCTAAGTATATGATTGTCCTGCCTTTGACTACAGTCAGAGACCAACAAATGAAATGTTCTAAGGTTTCTCCTTCCTCTTCATTTTCACAACTCCTTCAACATTCATTAAGGGGAACGACTAAACTATAACTCCCAAAGAACCAGTAATCGGTTATACAAACCACAATCACAGAAATGTCCTCTCACGAACCAATAACTATTAGACCCAATAATTTTGCTCTTATTCGTCTGTATGTGATGAAATTACTATGGTGCATCTCAGGAAGTCTTACCTCACCTTTTTATGTAATTGTCAATGTAATAGAATATTTTTAAAATATTTAAAAATATCAATAATATAAATTAACTTGAGACTATTGATAATACCAACTACGCTAGTATGTACAAAATATGAAGCATGTACTTAAGTGTTGTAGAATATCTAATTAAGTTCACTTAGGCTTATGAGTAAAAGCCTAGCTCACTTTTGTGAATGCCTTGACCTTTAACAAGGTTTTATTACAAAATTATATAGAGTATTACTTATTTTTATTTTCCTTATATAGATCATTGATTAATTAATGTATCTCATTTTTTGTCATTCTTTCGTACAACATTTCATTAAAGGTTACAAAAGAACTAGTCTTTGTTGAATTTAATATCAAATGCATTAAAAGATAATTTGAATTGCTAATTTAGATAAAACTTTTGCTTATCGAGAGTAAATAATTTTTATGCAATTATTTTACTTTCAACAAATATTGCAGTGTGGTAGGTCAAAAACTTTTCTAGTCAATTTATTCGATTTCAATATTCAATATCAATATAAGTTTGTTTATCGCTTGAGTTATGGGTACTAATATTATATATAAAATGTTAAGATTACTCGCATATAATAAAGAATATATTTGTATTGGAATGACCTTAATTGTTTGGAACTAAAAAATATATTCGAAGTTTGGTTTATTCTGTCTATTAGCGCCGATTTTACAATTATAACTTGTGTATCTATTTATGAGACTTAAGATTTGAGACTTGATTTAGACTTAAGGGTAAATTAAATCAGCAATGTTAATGACTTGACAATAACGTAATACTGACTTACGTCATAACTTATGTCTGTACATATATCATAACTTGAGACTAAAGCTATGACTGTGAAGTCGGATGACTCTCACAGTCGCAGGGTAGTGACTCAGCTGCATGAACTAAACAGATATGAAAAATGTCGAAACTGGAGTTTTTTTCAAACCATTATCCGATATGTGTAAAACTTTATACACAGAAGTTTTGTGAGCATTCCAAAAATGTCAAGGGGTGGCATATATATATATATATATATATATATATATATTATATATATATATATTATATTTATTTTTTATTTATTTATTTATTTATTTTATTTATTTAATGAAGTGCTATGAGGGACACCCTTTCAATGCAGTATCTTACATGCTAACTTACAAACTAGCAAATAAAATTGAATATATTATTTAATTTATTGCTTCAAAATTAACTTAATTAATAATATAATCTTAAATATAATCTTAATAGCAATGAAAATAATTTATATAAATAAATATATACAGGAAGTTAAAAAATAAAAATTCAATACATGTCACATTATATTTTAAACAATACAAAACTTATTTTTAATGGAATATTGTTCTATTTATAATTAGTTGTAATTGCATTATAATAAAATAAGGCATTAGTTACACTTAACCTGTAGTATTTAAAATTAAATAATTATTATTAAATCGCTTGTAGTAAGAAGTTGTAGTAAGAAGAATAATTCATTGCAGTTCTGAGAATTTAGACTTGAGTATCTTTCCAGTAGGAAAAAGTACAAGAAATTTGTTGAATTAAAAGCATTTTAATTAATAAAACTAAACGACAACTAAAATTAATAAATTCACTTTTTGTCACGAAAGGAACTGAACTTTTTATTAAACACAAATATGAAAAAGTAGTGTGAATCGCTTTTTTCAATTAAAACATTTGCAATTTATAAACGATGGAGAATTTACTTCAGAATTGTCTGATGCAATAAATCTAACAAGTAACTAAATAAGTCTGAGATTATAATTTATAGACTTAACTCACTCAGATACTCGTTAATAATGTAAACTGAAATAAAAAAAAAATAAATAATGACAACTTCAACATAAACTTAATCGTCAGCGATCACACACAACGTATCTTGTATCTCAACAAAATATCTTAAGCAGTTACTTTGAAAATACTTTAAGATTTAAATTGAAATTTATTATAACTAATATAGCTTAAGCTGTTTTAAGGGCGTGGAACTAACAATTTTGGTACTTAAATTTGGCAAAGTTCAAATTGAATATCTAAATGATTACATTTAAGCATGCAAAAGGTATTAAGTGACAACTGAAGTACAAAAAAAGAACTGCTGGAGTCGGTCAATAATCGCGAAATTCGGCTTTTTTTAACCTTGGCTTAAAAATCGCAATAAATCTAACCTGAACGGAACGCACAATAAAAACAAACTCAATAAATTTTGATAAAAAAGCAAAATTATAAAAAGAAATGTAATTTTTAATGTGGATTTTATTGCATTTAAAGCGAAATTTTTTTTATAAAAATTTTAGTAATTATTTTATTAAAATAGCATTTAATTAAAATAAAATTTAATATTACTTGTATTAAAGCTTACTTGTATTTCATTTTTTTTTTTTGAAATTAGGTTGAGTAGTAAAAAGAGTTTAATAAGTTCAATAAGTCAAAAAAGAAGAAAACAGAAAGAAAGAAAAAAGTCAAATCAACTATAAAATATATATATAAAAATCTATATGTATAGGTTTATTTAAATAGTGACAAAAATATAAGTCTCAAAGATAATGTATTTACAACTTTTGTTTCACATCGTAAAGAATCATTTTTTTACATATAATGGATATGTACGAAAATATTGTGCAAGTCGCTTGAGGTGCTGAGAAAATCCCCTTAATAATATGGCGAAATGATTATTATATGAAAAGACAACCGAAGATCGAGAAAATTATTTTCTTCTGTTATCTTTTAAATAAATTATATTTTAAATACTTTTGTTAATTACTAACAAAAATAAACCAAAACTAAGAAACTCGATAGTATACCAAATCTATTAATGAAGTTACAAAAAAAAAATGCTAATACAAAAAGTTATAAATTCGTCACATTTCATTGTTGTTAATATAAATTGATTTTAATATCTTAATTTCAAATTATTGTACATCAAAATGCATATAGTCAACTGACACAGTGCATATTTTAATATTAAAGATAAATATATGCAAATATAAACACCTGTGAGATACATCTTAACATACTTCGTGGAGCAGAAATGAATATACAATGAATATAATGGGAAGTTTGAATAAATCCACATTTAAATGGCAATAAATTTGATATTGAATCATTAAATATGAATAAATATTAAATCAATTAGGTGTAACAATAAATATTATACATAAAATATGGTTAAATCTTAATAATTATATATAAAAATAATTATACTTAAATTTGAATTAATAAATTTTTAATAATATTCCTTTCTCTTTCATATAGATGTATAATTATTGTAAATGAAGTTATTATGAATGAATATTAAATAATTTGATACATATCACTTTGTTATAAGTTGCCATTATACAATAAAGTATTAGTCTAACTCATAAATATATATAATTAGCAATGTAATTAATTAAAACTTTTTAAATTAAAATTTTATATTAGATTTATTGCATTAATAAATTTACGAAAGCCTGTCAGTGGCTTACAGATTAAGCCACTATTGCTCTCATAAACTCACTAAAAGTCACTACACTAATTACAAATAAACTACAACAAAATTAATTAATAAATTAATTAAAAATTAATAATTAATATTAATTAAATACAGCAACTTTTATAGAGAAAACGAAAGCAAGTAGGAGTTGAGCACAAATATTATACAAATGTCGTAAGCATTAATTAAAATTTAATTTAAAAATTTAAATAAAATAATAAATTAAATAAAATAAATTTGTGTAAATTAATAAAGTGCTATTTAATTAAGAGAATTACAAACACAATAAATTATATAGTAATGCTATAAATAAGAACAATATAGTTGCTATTGATTAGGTACTTGATTAGATATTAATATGACAGATTTAATTGTCAATAAAAATTGCTAGTGCTTAGAAACTTAATATAAATCTTCAATTTAAATATAAAAAATAAGTTCAACGTATTAAAAAATTTTTAACAATAGTAATCGATATTAATCGATAATTCTCTCCATATGCTATTCCGCTGCCAAAATATTGCAATTATTCCAATTTTAAGTCTCAAAAATAGATTCAACGAAACAGTTTATGTAAATATAATTTTAATAGATATTTTACACAATATATTATGTGTATTCTGTATATCATGACAGTGTCAATAAACTTTTCTACGAAATGTGCAAAATCATCTTTTGTAAATCGTGAGCTCCATATAAGTATTAAGGCATAACAATGAGTAAATGCCTCCACGCCTAGAGCAATTTACTCTAAAATACATTTTGCTTACATTACATTAGAGAATAAAATAAAATTAAATTAAATTTATACCAACAATTTTACACTATTTAAGTGGAAAATTTAAATTTTTTTAGTTTCATTTTTTTTTTAACAAAAAGAACTCGAATTTATATTCAGAAAAGTTCACTTAAAGTTACTCTGACAAATGAGATGAAGTAAAAGTAAAATGATTCTTATAATAAAGTTGTTCCGAACTACTTAGACTTCTTATAAGTATAAAAAAATATGTAGATACGAGTATGAAGTGGTTTGGTATTATGGAAGCGTTAGTTTACTTATCTATCTGTTTTTGAGATTACAGCAATCCGTAAGGTAATACCTCTCAAACCCCATTAAATAATCTACCCTTCATAACAACAATATATACAATGGTTTCTTAGCATTGTAAATGATTTCTTACTATATTATTATTTTGTTCCTGTTAGAAATATTGGAAATCTTTTGATAAGTACTGTTAGTATTATTATTGCTTTTCTCATACTAGTATATCTAGAAAAAGAACCTATATATAAATATAATTATAAAAAGAATTTAAATCTTCACCCGATTTGGTTACAAATCGAAGACAGCATACTTTCACACTAAGCTTACGAAATCCTACCTCTTTTCGTGGGTTAGTTCTACTATAATTTTGAAATACAGATCTCAGACCTTATTCAAAAAAATGAAAATCAAATGAGAAGCTGGACTCGTTTCTTGGTAATCTCAGAACATGAGCAGATATGGTCTGCAGAAGTTATGTTGTGCAATTCCTGGAGGTGTTATTGTCCTTTAGTTTCTTTCTAGAAAGGGGAAAGTTAAAGAATCATATACAGTTAGGAGACCAGTGTTTAAGTTTGAGAATAAAAAAAAAAGTGCCAGCTAATAGCACTAAAAATCGAATGAATACATTTCTGTAGATCACCCAATAAAAGTTATTTTTAAAATTTAAAAAAAAATAAAGGTTTTACTTTATGTGGTTAAAATACTCAATTATTGTTAATCAAATCAGGCCAATCATTATAGGTAATTGTTTGATAGGTATGCACCCAATTAGATTGGATGTCTCTAGCAGGAACCGAGCAGTTGTCAGAATAAAGGTAGGTAGAAAATGTTTAAGCATATATAATGCCGCTGTTCGTTAACTTCTTTGTAGTTTTCTTCTTTGAGAAAATAGTAGTGCTTGACTTAATTGATTTAATAATAAATTGAAAGTTTGTTACTAAAACTAGATCATCAAAAATGACTGACAAGATAAGAAAGATATTTCCAAAGTATCACAAGTAGCCTAATGTCTAATACTTTATTTGCCATAATATTATAATATAAATAATGAAGTTTAAAGTTTAATTTTTTCATATGTTCAGAAATAAATCATATGGAGTGTCATAGGCTGACCAGTTTTACTGAGAGAATTTCTTACTATCGAGTTATTTGTGAAAGATTTTTAAAATTTTTTACATACTATCTAATTGTGTATTATTAAATCTGTCTAGATTTGATTTGTGTTTTGATCTGAGCGACTTTATATATTGTTATATCTGTTTTTGCAGTACAATAGCTTTTGTTTTCTTAACATTATTGGTTTTTTTTTTAAATTGTTAATATGCATATATACGAGTATAATAAATTATAAATACAAAGCCATATGATTTTCTAAGAATTGTATAGAATTCTTTATGCAATATTAAAAGAAACTTACAAAAGCAATTACACAATACGTTATTATTAAAAATATGAATATTTTTTATATTTAATGATACTCTATTAAATACATATTTGTTATTAAATACAATATGTGCATTCGTCTTATGAAAACTATTCCATTCTTGAAGTGTTTATTGTACTCGTATTATGTTTGTCATCTCAATTTGCTGTGAATTAAATAATTTCATTTTTACACAATCATTAATTCATTCATTCAACAAGTAGTTTGTATCTCATATACATAATATACTCGAAGAATTAAACTAAATTTATTAAAATCCCGCATTCAAGCTTCAAGCTTCACATTCCGAGATTTAAAGTGAGGATATTTTCAATTAAAATCATTAGCAGTGAATAGAGCAGCAAAAAAGTAACGTCTGAGATTTTGCAAATTAGTTAATTTATAATATATTCGTATAGAATTCGTGCAGATTTAAGTACAGATAAAATTATTTTTTTTCTGAAATCCCACTTTCTAATTGAACTAATAAAGATTTCATTATATTGTAGATATTGTATCATATTAGCATATATTTCATATCTAAAGAAATAATTGCAAAGTCAAATATGATTTTTGAATTCATTTTCACTGAATGCTTTTAATTTCAATACCAGTAAGAGAAAGGGTTTCAGAGAAGAGAGCCACAGAAGAAGAGGTCTCTGAGAAAACCGAGACTAGAGCAGATTTTCATAATCCAGAGCAGATTTTGTAAATCCAGAGCAGATTTTGTAAATCCAGAGCAGATTTTGAAAATCCAGAGCAGATTTTGAAAATCCAGAACAGATTTTGAAAATTCAGAGCAGATTTTGAAAATTCAGAGCAGATTTTGAAAATCCAGAGCAGATTTTGAAAATCCAGAGCAAATTTAAGTATTTAATGAACCAAATATAGAGCAGCTCTAGTATAAGTTTTGTCTTACGAAGGTGCTTAATTGGTGGTATTAGGTGGAATTAATTGTAAAGAGTTTGTCTCAAAATATTAACTTCATGTATATCCAAGTATCATTAAGTATATGGCGTTTCTTATACTCAAAAAAGAGAATTCAAACTCTCTTACTACAATGGTTAAAGAACTGAAACGTTGGGAATTTTGTAAATAAATTGTAATGAAAATTAGTTTTAAAAATGATATGTCTATATAAAAACTCAGACACAATACCTTTAATATGAACTAATCTGTGAAAATAAGCAGCTAGCTAATGTCAACTCCGTAAGTTATACATAATCTCAATCAAATTGAATTTATAGATGTATGTGTATG
>NC_051847.1:241134068-241143862 GCF_002237135.1 Teleopsis dalmanni | reverse complement strand
AGGTGTAGTAATGGCTTCTGATAGTGGAAGTGTCGTAAACCGTGTAGCAGTGAAGGTGCCACCGTTTTGGCACGAGCGACCGGAGATTTGGTTTGCTCAGATCGAGGCGCAATTCGCAGTAGCTGCCATTACGAGTGACATCACGCAGTTCAACACGGTTGTAGCAGCGATTGAGTCAAGTGTTATCGCCGATGTAAGTGATGCAGTGCTTCATCCTCCTGAAACTGGAAGATACGCTAATTTAAAGGCTTGCATCATAGAGCGGTACAGTGAGAGCGAGCAGCGGAAGATTCAACGGTTGTTGTCAGAAGTTGAACTTGGTGATAGACGCCCAACACAGTTGCTAACGGAGTTGACAGCGTTAGCTAAAGACAAGGTGAGCGATGAGTTCCTTAAGTCTCTTTGGCTGAAGCGTTTGCCACCACAAGTGCGCGCTATTCTGCAGGCATCGAACGTGGCACTAGCAGAACTGGCGAAATTAGCAGATCGTATTTGCGAGGCGGGGGATTTTCAACAGATAGCTGTAGCGTCAGCCTCTGATTGTCCAGCCTATTCTGAGAATGCTGTGATTTTACGAAGGCTTGAGCAAATCGAACAGCGTCTGAGTCGTTTGGATTTACGTCGTAGTGAGTCGGTGCAAAGTCGATCGTCATCGAGGAGACGTAGGCGAACTCGTTCCCGACCAGGAAGTCATCCAGATTGGTGCTGGTATCACGAAAGGTTCGGTGATAGAGCTAATGCTTGTCGGCAGCCCTGTAGTTTTGTGGCAAGCTCTCATCAGTCAAAAAACTAGGTACTCCTTCTACGTCGTCGAGCCGAGAAGGGGTTAGTGTTCGTATAGCTCGACTTAGTATTAAAGATCCCGCCACGTCGACCGTTTTTCTCATTGATACTGGTGCGGACATATCAGTTTTACCGAAGTCGTTCTGTCGTTGGAAGCAAAGGGCTAACAGTGTTGCATCAGTTAATTTATATGCCGCTAATGGTACGCCTATTCAAACATTTGGCGAGCGTCGACTGCTTTTGTCTTTGGGTTTGCGTAGAGATTTCCCGTGGACGTTCGTGATTGCGGATGTTAGCTGTCCTATTGTTGGAGCCGACTTCCTTAATCACTATGACTTGTTAGTGGATTTGAAAAGGAAGCGGTTAGTTGATTCGAAGACGACTTTGATGATGAAGGGTAAGGCTGCTGTGTCTCAAGAAGATACTGTGCGTGTGTGTGGTTCAGTTTCAGCTTATGCTGAGCTGGTTAATGAATACCGTGATTTAGGCATTATGAGTGCAAATCGGATGGGTTTAGTTACTAAGGTTGAACATTGCATCGAGACATTTGGTGCGCCGTCATTTGCTCGTCCCCGACGTTTAGTTGGAGCCAAACTTGAAGAAGCCAAGAAGGAATTCCAATTTTTAGTCCAGACAGGGATTTGTCAACCTTCGAAAAGCTGTTGGGCAAGTCCACTTCACATGGTTCGCAAAGGCGATGGAAGTTGGAGACCGTGTGGCGATTATCGCATGCTCAACGCGCAAACTAAACCTGATCGGTATCCGATTCCGTTCATTCATGATGTGACGAGTATTCTTCATGGTAAAACTATGTTTTCGAAGATAGATTTGCAGAAAGCGTATCATCAGATACCGCTTGCTCTGGCAGACATTCCGAAGACAGCTATTACAACTCCGTTTGGCCTGTTCGAGTTTCGCTTTATGACTTTCGGTCTCCGTAATGCTGCCCAGACGTTTCAGCGTTTTATGAATGAGACTCTAGGTGATCTTAATTTCGTTTTTGCGTACATCGACGATATTTTAATTGCGTCAAAAGATGAAGCAGAACACAGAATGCATTTGCGACTGGTTTTAGATCGACTTAGAGAAACTGGTTTGACCGTGAATTTTGCCAAGTGTAAGTTCGGCTGTTCCGAGATCGAGTTCCTTGGGCACGTTATTAGTGCAAAGGGTTTACGTCCTCCGGAGAGTAAAGTTCAAGCTGTTCGTGATTTTCCTCTGCCAGCAACGGTGAAACAGCTTAGACAATTCTTAGGCATGGTGAACTTTTATCGGCCGTTTCTGCGTAACGCTGTGCAGAATCAGCAGCGGTTGTTTCATCTTACACCAGGTAACCGCAAGAATGATAAGTCGGTGATTTCTTGGACTCCAGAAGATGTAGAGGTTTTTGAGGCTTGCAAGAATGATCTTGCCCAAGCTACGTTGCTTAACTTCATGGCTCTGGATGCACAATTGACGCTCACGACTGATGCTTCAGACGTTGCGGTGGGTGCTGTTCTGCAACAAGTAGTGAAAGGAGTGACTCAGCCATTGGCATTTTATTCAAAAGGTTTGAGTCCAGCGCAGACTAAGTATAGTGCTTATGATCGTGAGTTGACTGCTATCTATCAAGCTGTCCAGCATTTTAAGTATGCATTAGAGGGACGTGATTTCGTCATTTTTACGGATCACAAACCTTTAACGTTTGCGTTCAGGCAAATAAGTGAGAAGGCATCTCCTCGTCGTGCAAGACAGCTGGAGTTTATTAGTCAGTATTGCACTGATATTCGTCATCTGGCTGGTGCAGATAATACGGTGGCTGACTCTTTGTCTCGGGTTGCTACGGTTCAGTTGGAGGCAAATGTTATTGAGTTAATTGCTGAGGGGCAGAAGACTGATGCAGAGTTGCTCGCTCAGCTGAAGAGCCAGTCTGAAGATGGTGTTGGGTTGAAGAAGTTGAGATTGCCGGATTCGAGTATTGAACTGTACTGTGATGTGTCAGGCAGTCGTGTTCGTCCTTTTGTTCCCGCAAACTGTCGGCAGCTGGTACTCTCAAAACTCCACGGTTTGGCTCATCCTGGTATTCGAGCAACGCGGAAATTGGTGCAGGCTAGGTATGTTTGGCTTGGTTTGGTTAAGGATGTAGCTGTGTTTGTGCGTAGTTGCATTGCGTGTCAGAAGTCCAAGATTCAGCGGCATACTAAAACACCAATTGGTTCGTTTGCTGATATTGATAGTCGGTTCCAGCATGTTCATGTTGACATTGTGGGTCCATTGCCTTTGTCTCAGGGGAAGCGTTATTGTTTGACTTGCGTCGATCGTTTTTCTCGGTGGCCTGTTGCTGTGCCTCTGTCGGGCATTACGGCAGAAGAAGTTGCAGCGGCTTTTATCGACGGTTGGGTGGCAAGTTTTGGTTCTCCGCAGGCTATTACCACTGATTTGGGTCGGCAGTTTGAGTCTGCTGTATTTCGGGAACTGACGAGATTGCTTGGAGTGAAACACTTTCATACCACGGCTTATCATCCTCAAGCAAATGGTATGGTTGAACGTTTCCATAGAACATTGAAGGCAGCCATTCGATGTCATTCCTCAAGTAATTGGACGCAGTCTCTTCCGCTTGTGTTGTTGGGATTGCGAACGACACCGAAATTAGACCTAAATGCTAGTCCTTCAGAGATGTTGTTTGGAAATCCTCTTTGTGTTCCAGGGCAGATGCTTTCGGATTTCAAGCAGAAGTCGTCCGAGACTGATTTTGTGTCGGCGTTGCGAAGGGCTTTAGCTAAGGTTAAATCCGTTGAATCAACAAGACATTGTCATCCATCTGTGTATGTTCCGCGTGACGTTATTAATTGTAAGCACGTTTTTCTTCGAGTGGATCGTGCTCGAGCTCCACTTGAGCAGCCTTACGAAGGTCCATTTGAGGTGCTGAGTCGTAATGAGAAGACGTCTGTTATTGTTTGCCGTGGGAGAGAGGTGACTGTTTCGAATGATAGGTTGAAGGCGGCGTACTTAACGTGTGATGATCTTGAACAGGTTGTTCCAGAAACGCGTCAGCCTTCAGCGTTGTTGAATGGTGATCAGTTAGTGACTTTTGGTGATTGTAGGCGTGAATCCCTGTTGCCGATTCCGAAAGTGACACGAGCTGGTAGAGTAGTGCGTTTCCCAGCAAGGTTAGCGGAATTTCGGGATTAAGAGTGGTGTTGTCGACTTAGTTGTGGTGTCGCGTTGTTGCTAGTACTCCATCGCTAGGAGGGGGTACTGTGGCGACCCAGTTGGCTGTGCATTTATTGAATTTAAAAAGTAAAATTCAATTTCAAATATTTTTAAGTTTTTTGTTTTGATTGAGGAGAACGTTCCGATTTTTCTCTCTGTAAAAAGTTGAATAAAAGTTTATTAACATTGAAAATTTTTAGAGTTTTATTAATTAGCAAGGTGAACAGATCATTGCTAAAGATTTATATTTAAACTTTATTCTCTTCTGCACAGCAAAGAGACCAACTAAAAGTTACAATTCAAGTTAAGTTCTTTGATAAAATGATTTATGTATATATGTTAATAGTTAATAATGTAATATAATATATAATATACTCATGTATATATATTTTCAATTACGTGTTGCATACAAAATGCTTGCGTGTTAAGCTAATGTGTGTAAAAACGTTTGTTAATTGCATGTATTAATTCATATAAACAATCTTATTTGGACTTACCCAGATATTTTTACACGCAACTTTTTTTTCTTCTATTTATTAGTTACTAACTATTCATTTTATTTGTTGTTGAAAGCTTATTTATAGATTAACTCATGGAAAAAAATTGAAAAGAAAGCGTTAATCGATTTTAATTAGTTTGTTGTTTTATTTATTTATAAATTAAAGGCTTTTGTATAATTAAAAATTAATCGATAAAGGGGCAAAATTACATGATAAGAGCTAATTATTAATTTTCTATAACATTTATGCACTGGAAAATAGAAAAATTAACTACAAAACAAAAAAAAAATATTTCGTATTATTAATAAATTTCATATTAAATTACAGTAGTCTTATATATAGTAGCAATGCTTTTACAAACTGCATTTTAGATTAAATAATTGACCCATTTTCTATGCATATAATATTTGCGCATGATTCCAAATTGAGTTTATGACCCACTGCGGTAATATTTTACATTTTTATTCTTGTATATTTTTGTGTTCATCGTAATGTTCATTGATTAGAACTTCAAATATTATTTTAGCTGCTCAAAGCTTTGAGCATTGCGATGCTGGAGTATGATTATGCTCAACCAAACAAAACACTTCATAATGTCCGAACATCATATGGTGTTAGCGTTTGCTTCTTATATGCTTCTTATATATACATATCTTTTTATTTAATAAAACGAAAATAACAAATAACATAAAGTAGATTTTAATCCAATGATATAAATTGAAGGATACTTGCACATTAAAATTATCGGACACTTTGACGCAATGCCTAATTTACGATACAACCCACTTTTTTAAAATCTTATAGAGAATAGTCCATTATACAATATGTCACTAGATTATTTTAGTTTCAGTTATTTGTCTTCTATGATTTCACTCAAAATTCTTAACGATGTCTTGCATATTTTTAGCAATGCCCAAAATAGATTGAATTCAAGAACAAATTAAATTGATATGATAAGGTATGATAATCCGTACTTTATTGAAAATCACCAAGAACAATTTTAATTTCTTTAGTCATATGTTTAAATTTTTTTTTTTTTGGTATGTAATTGAACGTGTTTTTGTGAAAGATATAGTTTCATTGTGTGTCACAACACACACACAATAGATCCTCTTTTAACATTGTTGTGTAAGAAATTTCCCTGGTATGTGATTTGTCAGTGCTAGACTTTATTTAGTAGTTACGAAAAGAATCGAGTTTATATGAAGAAAATCTAGATACTTTTAAAATGTACCTTCCTCAAATCGAGCTACTCGGATCCTCAAGACGATTCATTACTATAAGATGTCTCGTGAATATATTTGATTAATGCATTTCACACCTCATAGCAAAATCGTAAATTAAACTAAAAGCTGGATCTAAATTTATATCACAACTGTGTTTATTTACGTTTACTTTTAGAACTACAAAATTGATAAATCTGTGTTTGTATATATAGATTATATATGATTATGATTTACCTCTTTCAATAGATATGTAATATATGTATCACATATAATTGCTTTTATTGTTTATATTTTAGAATTATGTTAAACAATTGTTATTTGTCCATAAATTTTAATATTACATATTTTAAATTTTTTTTTTTTTATTTTACAAAGTCTTAATGAATTTTAATTGAAAACAAACAATAAAATTTATGCATCAATTAAGTTGTAGAGTTCTAACAACTTTTAATCGAAATTTTTCATCTTATAAAAGTCAGCATTCTTGTGTACTTAACAAAGATATTTATAGCTAAGAGCGTTTAAATTTCAAATTATTTTTTTATAATTAACAAAGTACTAAAGGCTCACTTAAAAACTTTTTGTATTGCAATAAATCTCAGTAAAAACAATTTTCAATTTTCAATGCAAAAGTTAGCATTTCTATAAAAAAAAATTAAATAAAAACCCAATTGAAAATTAATACAAAAAAAATAATCCGAGAATTTATTTTACAATATTTACACTAAAAAAAAGTACTTACCAATTTGTATCTGTAAATTATTCTGTAAAAGAAATTTGGCATTAAAAAAATTAAAATCAAATTGAATAAATGGAAATATGCCTTAACTTCGGATTAAAAATATATACACATATATAATATTTAAGGACATAAATACATCAACATATGTTCAGGCATACACTTAAATATGCATGCTTTTATGTTAAAAGCTGTATTACACGACCACAGTACACTGTATTCGCGTTCAACCACTGTAATGGACAGAACTGAAGAACGTGAATTACGATAAGAACGCCAAGCTCGCAAAAAGAGTGTAAATGCTGTGTAATTTCCGCTTTTATTCCTGTAAAGGACATCAGTGTATATTGGATGCATGCAAGTGTAAGCTGTAGTCATAATCCTGTATATAAGTATATAGTTATGGGGATATGTGTATGAAGTCATATTCACGTCATTGAAAATTTTGTATCACCAATGACTTTTATCGTCAAGTATCTGTAGCACAAATGCAACATAAATGAACACTTGAGCATCGTTGATAAAGGGGCTGAAACAATACATGTACGACAATACATAAAAATAATCTCTTTGATTGTAAGTGCATGATAAAATTACTAAAAATATTAAGACACAAATAATAAAAATAGTTCAAAAAAGTTTTAAGTTACAAAATAGTAGAAAAAGTAATAAAAGTATCTTTCAAAATTTCAACCTTTTTGTTGCGGTTGTTGGTATAGTAACCAACGCCAAACTAGAAAGCAACAACATAAAATCATGATAGCACTTGCACAATAGAATGTAGGAAATGGGGGATTGTATGGTTGTAGTAATGAGAGTAATAGGTAGTAATATTAAACCTAACCTGAATCTTGATGCAATCTTGCTAACTCAAGGAGATAGAACTATAAATCAATAGTCATATTTTCATTTAAACATGAAAATAAATTATTGACGTTATGAAGAGTAGTACTGTAGTTGAGATACAGATTGAGGCACATATGTATTTATTCGTGCAAAGTAACTCTTTAAAAAGTGGCTATATTCAGACATCAATTTGGCCACTTCCTTAAGCAACAGTTATTATTAGTTATTATCTTTTATCTCTGGAAATTCCGGAGAAATTACTGTCTCCATATGGATATCCCTGCGGAGAGGGGACAAAGAATACTCCCGCGGTTAGGATAACCTGTCGTAAAAGGCGACTAATATCCCCCAGTGCCAGTCTGGCATTTATGTAGGAAATGCACATGGTAGTGAGTTGTGGGGCGGCAACTTGCGACAACTGACCAGAGTTGATCCGATCTGGTACTTCGGGGGTCAGTGGCCCGACAGCTTCGGCTGTACTGACCATTGGTGTTGGCTTCGAAGTGGCTGTGGTTGATACCCAAACTTACGCGGGAAGAATGTTTTGCTTGTCATTCATTCGCCGTGGTGTGCGTTTCAAACCGGGTGCTGCAGCCCAAATTGTAGCAGAGGTATTTGGTAGGCCTCGCATCTTACCAAGGTGGAAGTTATGACCTACATGAATTTCTTCATTGGTACCGGCGGAATAAGCAGAACTATTCCAATGGGGCGTTGATTGACGCTTAAATTAATACGCTGTGTTTTTGAACACCGTAATATTAAGCCTTAGCGGCGTAGAATGTTACGTAAAACAACAAAAGGATATCATGTCTCCATATGGAAGACAGAAAGCTTTTTATGTTAATGGACCTAAACTTACAATCTGCAAAGTTTCCACTTTCTTTACTTTACTTAACTTTAAATTACTTTAAAGATTTAAAAATCTTTACACTATTAATTTGGTATATAAGATTTTATAATTTTCTTTTTCATTTTAAAATTGATCAAACTTTTTAAAATTAACTATGTATATCGAATTAATTCGCGTTATTCGTAGACAAATTTAATTGAAGACAAACGACCACGCACTCCAATATCCAATTGATGAAAAATGAAAGATATCAATAAAAATCAATTGATTTGAAAAATCTAAAACAACTTTTCTTGATAAACAAATTTAAAGTAACGAAGCAAAGTAGCTCCCACTTATTTTTAAGCTGTAATTTATATTTTTAATAAGAATTTTTTCTGTAAACATAAAAACGCAAACAAATTAAATTGTCTGAAAACTTATCAGCAGAAGCGTTTCTCTATATAAAGTTTAAAGCATTTTTGTTAGCCTAGTGACGACAGATGCCGTTAGTGATAGTACTAAGAGTATACACACCCTTGTCAAAGCTCAATTTAAATATTTGATATGATGCAATTTAAAAATTCTTAACCAAACTTTAATTATTGATGCTCTTGTGTAGTTAAAATTTGTTGTTAGTAAGTTTCCCTTTGCGATTTTTACTAATTTAAGATTTCCATCATTTTTGACATTTACTCTTTAAGTGCTCCCAAAGTGCTTTTATCGAAAACCCAACAAAAAATGAAAAAATAATATAAGTAACCCTACAAAAAGCATGTAATACAGCCCTAAAACGCTTTAAATTAACACGCTTAAGGGATTTGAATACTGACTTTTTGCAACTGGAAGCCCCTATTTAAGATGTTTTTTTCACACTTTACCTAAAATGAGTTTTCTTCTTTTTTTGATGATTGAGGCTATGTTACTTCCGTTACTGTACTTGAGAACCAACGTCAAGTAGCACAAGTACGAAGTCGAAGTTGTTTTAATTTAAATGTTAAAATGATTTTATATGCTTACAAAGGACATGTTCTGAAGGTTATGCTGATATGCTATTATATAAGTAGTTTAAAACATCTAACATTAACCTGAAAGCTATAAAATATATTCGATATTTTAAAGTGGTTTGTAATAAAATTTAATGAAACTTTTACATTTTGTAATAACTTTTTTTAATATATACTTCCATTTCTCGTAAAAAGAGAGACCACAATTTTATGTGCCTTAATAGGTAAACGTAAAAGAAGAGCTTTTTTATTTTTCCATGATAGTAAAAATCTATCGTAAAAAAAATAATTATTATAATTTTCCTTAGTATCACTAGAGAAGTTAATGCTTATTTAACTACTCCTCTTAGTTTATAGTGATAATTATATATTTTTCATTTTTCATTTCAAAAATATATTACTTTTATTTGACAGTTAAATAGTTAAACTCTATAATGTTCTTTCATGTTTATATTCAACGGAAGTCGTTTAATGAAATGTTATTTTTTTTTCAATATGAACTTTAAATGTACAAAAGCGACATATGGCATATTAGTGTAAGGGTATGTTGAAAATATTAATTATTTTATTGCATATATTAATTTTTTAATATCTTTAAGATACGAGCGAGCTTAGAGATAAATCTTAATTTATCTTTAAGATACATTTTTGAGCTTAGAGAATAGCCAAAAG
>NC_051847.1:241119876-241133968 GCF_002237135.1 Teleopsis dalmanni | reverse complement strand
CAGATGCTTCTTACTCCAAGAGAGTTTATTTAGCGCAACAACGAAAAATGACATATAGGACTAAATTTACCGAATTATAAGGGATTTAATATAATACTACCCGAAAAACACAAACAGTCAAGAAACACTCAAATTCATCCAATTTCTCTAAAACTGAATAAATAAATAATGCAATGATTTTTTTATTAACTCAAAGTTCGTAAAATCTCCTCATATCTATATATGTTTTTTTTAAACTGAAATTATATTAAAAAACTAAACCCTTAACAAAAATTTCAATAATTTTGACCGAGACTAACTACCGACGTTTTTAAATCTCCAAAATCCCCAAGAAAAAATATATTCATAGTTCTAATAAAGATATTTTTTTGTTGCTATTCTTAAATATCTATCCATTGCAGAAGTTTCATACTTAAACTAAATTCATCATTTTCATTATCATTCCTAGAATCACGTAAATGTAAAATCCTTGCTAATTCAAGCCTTTTTTTCTTGCTTTGCAAATATCGAAACCGATTGTTCATTAAAGCGATTTGCATACGTGGCCGAAATTTCAGAACAGTTTTTATCAGTTATTTACGAAAGTACAATTAGCTTCACAACAAGTATTCCATCAAAGCTTAAACTCATCATGAACAAGAAAATTTAGCGAATACACGAGTTGATACCCGGGATGAAACATGAAGAATTGCAAGCTACAGTGGGACAAAAAAAAGTGTTTCGTGGCAAATGAGAGAAATTGTTACAAGGAAGATGAAAATTACTGCTAATCGGATCTTTAAGAAAATTATACAATATAAACAAGCAATATATCTTAATTAGAGGTGAAGATGCTAATTAAATGAAATAATTTAAAAGCAATATAAACAGATAATAAACCAAAATCATAACATTCTATAACTATTGATAGCTCTGTATCATTTTTCAATTCGAATTTGTTGGTTACACAAACACACTTTATATGGAAAAATTTATTATACTGAAGAGAAATACTATTTAAGCGATACTTACGATCGAATTAAAGAGCAAGTCCATACGAATGTATCGTAGACCCTTAGTGCTGATCACAATGAAATCAAGGACAATAAGTCTATAAACAAACTTTCAAGCTCTGTATCATTGTTCAATTGGATTTTGTGGGTTACACAAACACAGTTTATATGAAAAAATTGATTATACTGAAGAGAAATACTATTTAAGCGATACTTACGATCGAATTAAAGAACAAGTCCATCCTCGGTCATCGGTTCGTAGCAGAATAAAGCTCAGACTGCTGACAAATCTGACAGATCACTATACCTCATTATAATCTCAAGTTTAGTCCGTTTGAGGAGATAGATTATTGGTTTATATAGAAGAAGAATCAGGTTTCTCTCACATAATTGAAAATACTATACGCTCTTAATGTATCCATTTGATACCAGACAAACTTTAATGGAAGCAATTTGGGCATACACTTGTAGGCGCGAAGGTCTTCTGTTTAGTTAAGGTATATTCCTAGATAGTAAGTAAAAATTACTCATATATCAGATTTTTATATGAGTATTTTATTACTTATAGAATAAGAAGATACAATTTAAAAGAGGAGAGAATATATGTTCATAGATAATCTTCCTATTTAATAGTGTTTGAGAATGGTACTTTTCAGTATATAAGTCTGTCATTAAACGTTTGAAGCCAATAGTAGACATTTGAGAATTATTAAGGTTAATTTGTACGCAACTTAGCTTACTCACCATAACATGTGTTGAGTAACTTAAAGTGGTGATTAAGCCTATTGCAAATGTCATTCGTTTATGTTACAGTTTTACTGATAACGTCAAAGTGGAAGTGAAGCGAAATTATAAATTATATGCGAAATTATATGTATATTATAATTTTTTTTATTAGAATTGTAAACTAATTAAAAAGTTTGAATATTTCCTAAGCCCACTGATGATAAATACTTGATAATACTCGAAACAGCGTTGTATGGTCAGCTAAACTTCAATAAATTAAGTAAAAATTTTTGTTATTGTCTTATTATTTCTATTCGAACCCTTCTTACGTTAAAGTAAAATTAAGTATGTTTTATCTTAAATTAAATTAAATTTCAGTCGGATGTGGTCATACCAAATGAGAAACACTGAAAATCAGAATATTTACTTTAAAGAAATGATAGACTTCAGCTTCGTTCCACTGTTCTCTTAACACTACAATTGAACGTAATCAAATCGTAAACAGTTCGGATTTAAAATCTGAATTTTGGAAATGTATCGTTTGCGGCATAAGTAATCAGTTACCAAGCGAGCCTGCATATGCAATCAGTTCAACTTTTTGCTGAAATTCTACAAGTACTGAAAATATTCAAGAATCATCGCTAAAATACTTTTTTCCGCTAAAGAAATCTGTTGTTCATTATCTAACTATGAAAAATCCATTTATTAAAAAAATATGAAATATATACTTAAGTTATATTCAATTAATATTCATATAACATACTAAAGAGTTTCTACACAATAAAAAGTACTTCTATTCCACATTTTTACTGAAGAGCTACTAAGATTTTTACTAAACTAAATTTTTTTTTTCTGTCGAAAAATGCGCTAAATTGCAATTTCTACAAATCTCAGAAATGCAACAGAATCAATAAACTGAAGTTGATTTTTTTTATTTAGAGTATCAAGTATCCATTCCCAGTTTTGCAGTTTATCTGCTAAAGGCTTTTAATGAAACTGAGATACATGCAGTAGTTAACTCCAAAATAAAGCAATTTTGTGAAAATGAGAGGATTTATCGAAATTCACTGTTATTGAATACTTCAGCCGTACAGTCAAATGGAAAATAGCCTATTTTAGGCATTGCATTTGATATGGCTTTGAAGTTTAAATTCGTGAAGTCAACGTGTGTATATAGAATATGTGTATATAGAATACATATTCTATGAAGTTAAAAAATTTTTAATCAAATCACTTTCATAAATTATTTTTAATTTAAAACCATCGATCCAAAATACTAGTAGAAAAATAATAAAGTTATTTGTTTTTTTCTGAAATACTAAAAGATACATACATGCCAAACCATACATTTGCATCGCATATTTTGTTCCAATAACTTTGATCAATTTGGCGAAATTTCACTAAATATTAGCTAAAGCTTAAATACTATCTAAAACCGCTATGGAAACATTCGTGTGGTCGTTTTATTCAATATGAAACAAAAACACCAAGAAATTTCCAAGATAAACCAAAGGTGTCTAAACTACTGGTATCGACACACCATAGAACTGCCATTTTAGAGTTGATTTCTATTCGTTTAAGACACAGAATATCAATGAAGCATATAATTGCTAACAGTTGACTTCCACTTTTAGATAGTCAGCATTAGTTTGAAACCCACCGTGTTGATATACCACAGCAGAATGAAACATCTACTTATCAGTTCAAAACTAGCTCGCATACTAGAACCAGTAGATTATATTAATTTTGTGAATAACCATTTAGTTGAAATATAACTGATTCCTTATATATATACTGACGAATTTGGTTTTATAAGGTAATAAATGAAATCAAATAGGAAGACAGCATGTATACCTACAAACAATACTCAATCCCCAGATTAGCAAAGATTTGAAGAGTTGACAGTCCTTAAAATGTCGACCCATGTGAACGAACATATATCAGATTATGGTCGACTTTTGCCAACTGTAGGTATAGCAAACTATATCTTATAAATCGCAGTGTAAAATTGTCGCTTCTGACAATAATATTACCTGGTATATGCCGACCAGTAATCATAACTTAAAATAATGGATCCACCACCATCACATGTCTAATAAAGAAACTTTATATGATATTGAATTCCACACCTAATGGCACCATCCACACATTATTATGGAGAATTATTGTTTGACTGTTTCCATAATATGCCTTTATAGTCATTAATCACGCACTAAAAGGAGCGTAAAACTGATATGATCATTCGTCATATAACTGCCTCTATAAGGGGACCTTAACATAGGTGAAGTGGAAGCATAAAATAAATTGCATTGCTAATTTTTTCTAATTTCGATTATTTAGAAAAAAATCAAGAACTTTATTTTATATTGAATTCACATCTCTCTCTCTCTTTCTGTCTGCCCCTCCATCTCTTTCTTTCTCACTCATTATGTTTCTCTCTTTTCCCTTTCTCTCTTTCTCTTTCTTTCTCTATCTCTCTTTTTCTTTCTCTATCTCTCTCTTCTTTCTCTATTTCTCTTTATCTTTCTTTCTTTTTCTCTCTATTTCTTACTCTTTTTCTCTTTATCTTTCTCTCTTCCTCTTTCACGGCAAAACGACTTAAAAACAAATTTTTTCCTGTACCAAAATTGGTTTAAAAAGGTACCATTTCTGTAAAAAAAGGTCCAAAATTCTTTTGAGCCTTTTTTGTTTTTTTGTTCTGTGTTTTTCATAGTGTTATAAATGAACAAAATATAAAATAGTGCAAAGTTGCATTTATAAAAAAAATTAATTGGAAATATCCACAATAAAGTTGGGTCGTCAAAAATATACCATTTTTTGAACATGAGTACCAAACGAAAAAAAAAGTACCAATTTTGGTACTAAAGTACCATAAGTGACAACCGTGCTTAAAAATGTTTCTCTCTCTCTCCCTTTCTCTTTCTCTGTCTCTCTCTCTCCCTTTCCTCTTTCTCTCTCTCTACCTTTATTGAACGGCCAGTTAAAGGCAAAAAATGATTAGTTTATTTCTGGTTGAGCACTGACTACATGCGTATGTGAAGGGTTTACTTTGATATAAATTTAATTAAATGTGATATAAATGTGAAGCATATTTTGTGTGACATTTTTAAAACATAAGTTGTAAATATTTTTTTATTTTAATTTAAAAATAAATAAAATAAATAAATAAATAAATAATTGAATTTATTCATAAAATTTCATAAAATATAGCAGAATTAGGAGAGAAATTATTTTGAATAGATAATATACCAATACCTCAAAATATCTTAGTCACTCTACTTAGGATTACTATATTTTCATTTTTTATTTTGACAATAGATGGCGATAAGATTTAATGTCAAATGCAGATTTTCTATTCCACCGTTTTTTTCGTGTTAAATTGTTACTGTGACATCTAAAAGCAAAGTCATTTAAAAATATTGACAGTAAATTTAATGCACTACAATATCCAATACTGCACTTTACTATATGAATCTGCCACAAACAGATAGCAAAAAACCATAGACAATACGACATTTTGTCACATTTAAGCAAAATAGATTTTGAAATATGAATTTCAAATTCCAATACTCCTAGGTTAAAATTCTTTCGAGACACGCGTGCACAACTGTTGTTCCAGTTTCGAAAGCGATAGAGATTTTGTACTTCACGGATTGCGTTCCGGGGGCTGTGTCAGTTATTTGTATTTATTTGTAATCTGTCATGTTCAAGGGCGCTGCTTATGTCTTCTGCAACTCATCCTTAAAATCCTAGTGAAATGAAAACATTTTAACATGTCATGTCACATATAAGGAATGTTACTGTATCCTTCCATGTTGCCTGCTTCAATGTGTCAGTTGTGCAAGTATGTTGTAGGAATGACAAATATTTTTTAAGGACTTTTTCTTTATTTATCCAATTTTTTCTTCTCATAATACTTATAATACACGTATTTGCACATTTTCCAATGCTAACTACAAATGTATTGGCTTCGATTGTATGACATAGAAAGGAACTATTTCCGTAATTTAAATATGTTTTCCAAGATTTCAATTGTGATGTGATGTGCACATTAAACATTAAGAAAGTGACTTTTGACTTTATTGTGACAGCTGGCATGGGAAGCAGAACGAATTTTGAATTTTAAATTCTTTTTCAGAATGAAATGTGTACTAAGAGTATTCATTTTAGAATAAGAGGAATATATGAATCTATCTAAATCCTTATGCTTAAGCCAAGCTTAGTCAAAATTCCAATATGTCAAGCAGATAAATTGGTTCACTTTAAAACTATTTTATTTAAACACCAAAAATATATATGATTATATATGTTAGAAGTATCCAAAATTATTAAATAAGACACTAGAAAGTTTTCAATTAATCAAGTTCTAAGTTATTGTCTCCGCATTAAGACTTATCAGGTGCAACACATGTGGCAGCACTGTATTAAGTCCTTCACTCATTTTTCGTAGGGTGTTTGAGATATGGTCCTCAACTACGTTAGCAAATTTTCTGGTGAATGCAATTGATTCGCCATATTAGGTGAGTGTAGTGCTTGGTTTATCGCGTTTGTTAAGTTTTGTAGCAGCAATGCTTCCACAACGATGGCTCAGTGTCATTCCCGAAATCTCGAAAGTAACTGAAAAGCGTTGAAGCCACAGTTTGAGACAGTTTAAGTTACTTAAACGATCTTTTAGGAATGATATGTAGAAAGACAAAAATGCACTCCAGAGTTATAGTTAATTTAAACACAATGGGTAGTAAATCACAAGAAAATCTCGCATGGTAACGCTATATAGTGCTACCAATTTACAGAATTGTAATTGAAGAGATATCTTTCATCATCGTACATGCACTTTAGTAGATTGTATTTAGTTTAATACTTGTTTCAGATTTATTTTAATCTAAACAGCATAAAGATTATTTACTAGAATATATACCGACATGTACAAATACCAGTCTGTATTGTACCTCTTTTACAATCCAATGATTGTATTATAAATATATTGCTATTTTCATCTAAATGCCTAATACAATTAAATTTCAAAATTCAAGTCTAAACGTTTTGCTTTCCAGAATTTAGGTACAAAAAAAATAGCATATAGTACTTAATTACTTAGTTAGCCATTAAACACATAAGTCGTCCTTAGCCCGACGTGGCTAAGTAGCCTTCGCCAGTCAGCCCGATTAGTTTCTTGCTATCGCCAGTTGCTTATGCCGAGTGCCCCAGATCGTTGGCGACCTGGTTCTTCCACCAAAGGTGCAGACGTCCTCTACTACGTTTTCCACCTGAGGGTACCGATTCGAAAGCCTTTTTAGCCGGAGCACTTTCTTCTATACTAAAAACAAAAACCAAATAAATATATACATACAGAATAACAGATTTAAATATAATAAGATAATCACTTACCCCATAAAAATCCAAGTATTATTCCATACTCCCAGGAGCTTAAGAACTCAACAAAAGTTTTCCAACAATTTCTATTTTCTATTGTCTTATTCGTTAAGCGATTAAGCGAGGTTATTTTGGGTCTGCTTCTTAGTGGATTTAATTCTCATTTGTGTTACACCTCTATTAGTCTGATAATCAAATTCTTACTTTAAATGTAATAGGAGTAAAACAGAAGCATCGTTAAAACGTCGATGCAATTCTTCCATAATTACCACTCAGCTCCCTACCTTTTAACTAATAAGATTATTGCACTTCTGTAATAATTAATATGAATCATTTTAAAAAGATTATTTTCCTTTTTGCAAAGACTGCTCTTCTTGATTTTGTTAATATTTTTTCTATTTTAATTTAAAATTTTAATTTCTTTATTCAGTGTTCTGTGCTTGGCTTGATTTCCGTTTTCACAGCCGTTACTGTCCGTTACGTTTCAATGCGTACTGGTACTCGTACTCGTACACGTCCTCATACCCTCCGAGGTTGTCGTTTGTCGCTGCGTATATTTTTCCAGCTCATTTCATTTTGGAAAAATGAAACTTTTTTGCAGAAACTTCACAAATAAATATGAAATTGAAATGAAAATGGAAATGGAAATGAAAGACAAACATGGCTAAGTAAAATGATGAGTAGCTTGGGAGCAAGCATGGATAAGCTGCATTATTCAGAGAGTTCAAAATACAAACTACCGTACATACTATACGATTCAGTGGAATAAGTTGTAAAGTTAAATTAAATATACAATAATATCTGAAAGGATGAAATGAATAAAATCAAACTTTAGTTATTTGCTCTGCTACTTTCAAAAGGGAACTACTTCAATGTAGCCAGTTGTTTGCAGGAAAAAGAAACTTATCGTTAGAAAACAAGAAATTTTATATATAAAAGTATTTTTTATTTTCATTTATTAACGTATATCTATATATACATTTTCATGCAATTGATTTTATGGTTAATTTGTGTTAAAACTTTGTCATTGTTTCAGCAACGACAGGTAAAGAAATTAAGAAAGTAATTTAAAAAAATTTTTTAAAGGCTTAAATATAATAAAATTTGTCTTATTCATATAGCGAATACAGAATAACATTATTTAACAAACAAAATTATTTTAAAAACTTGTATAATAACACAATAATTTCGAAAAAACGGTTTAAAATAAATGATCCTGATTTGATGAAATCCCGCATTACCCCAATAGCTTGAGCTAAGGGAAAAAAAGAATTCATCAACATTGCTGTAAGAAGAATAGCAATCACTTGAATAAATGCAAACAGTCTATAGACCAGGCAGGCCTTCCTCACCCAATAGCTTGAGCTAATGAAAATAAAGCACTCACCAGCCTTTCTGAAACAGGAATAACAATCACTTGAATAAATGCAAAGAGTCTACAAACCTGCCATGCAAACACAAATTATTCACAGTCTGCGAATTAATATATATAACCACTGGTCTTCACTGCCTTACATTCTCTTTTCATAGTAATAACGAAATCACGAAGATGGAGAACATCTCATGTGAGGTAAGATCTGCTACGTTCTCTTTAATAGTAATAACGCAATAGAGCTAAAAAGTGTAACAAGCAGACCACCTGTCTAAGCATATGATAACCTTTTAATAAAGGTAGATAGACATTTTTTTTATTTAAGTAATAGGCTATTGAAGCACCCCGACCTAAAAGATCTATTTTGCGCCTAAAGGCCCAACTAGGACAATTTTAGACTATTTATAAATCTTCTAATTGCTGTGGGCTTAATTTTACCTATTTGACTTGGGACTAATATCCCGCTTCCAAGGTAATCGAGTCTACGTCTTGCAACCGCTGGGCAGTTGCATAGAACATGTTCTGATGTTTCCTTCTCCTCATGACAGAGTCGACAGGAGTCACTTTCTACCACACCTATAATATTCATGTGGTAATTAAGTCTACAGTGTCCTGTAAGAAGTTCAGTGTAGATTTTAATATCGTTTCTGCTAAGGCCAAGGATAGCATTAACTTTGATGTGATCAGGATCAATAAATCTTTTTGACTGTCGTATGCCTGTTTGGGCTCTCCAGTGTTCAAGTAGATGTTGTTGCTCGCGTTCACATAATAAGCTATTTGTGAAGCTATTTGTTACCCCGCAGAAGGGCTCTGGACCAATGAAAAGAGTACATGCACCCTTCTTTGCTAGGGAGTCTGCTATTTCATTGCCCTCATGCCCTTCGTGTCCCGGTACCCACATAAGAGTAACATAGTTCCTCGATGCTGGGGTGTAGAGAAGTTGAAAGCATTCCCAGACCAACTTTGATTGGAATAAGGATTTTGCTAAAGATTTTAGAGCTGCTTGGCTGATAGATAGACATACTTACATCTCTATTGTTTAAAATGCTTTCGAATAGATTCAGCATCAATAGATTCGGAAAGAAATGGTTCTCTTAATGTTTGAAGAAATGAATAATCGGTATAGTTTTTCTTTACGACTGCTACAATGATATTAAATTTTAAGGTCTCATAGCATTTTACAAAACAACCATCGCTCTTTTCAATCAAGATTTTATATCATCAATCAAAAAATTTTGGAACTTAATCCCTAATGAAGTTGACAATACTAATAATGGTTAGTTGGTTGACGGCAGGTCAGCAAATATATATCCTTTAACTTCCCTTAATTAGAATTATACGCCATTTTATTAACACATTCCTAAAGATAAAAATATAGAAACTAGATTATATTTATATACAGAAATTTAACATATACTTTGCTCAAAAAAAAAGTATTCTTTTGAACATTTTTTCGCGAAATTAAAGCTGGACGCTTACAGAGATAATGTTAGTGGATTCTCTTTCCAGTAAGTTTATAGAATTTCTATTATTTAAGAGCCAACGCGCTGTTCATTTGCGGGAGTTTCTATATACCACTGACCGAAAAGAATCCCACTTAGCCCAGTAATATTTTAGTGTCTTATGTAGATTTCAGTCAGTCGATGGTTTATTTTTTAGCATCTTACCTGCCTACGCAATTTACTTCTTCCATACACCCAACGTTTACATATAAAAACATGGCAATAAATATTAAAAATATAATAAATATATAACTATGTACCTCTTTCCATTCAGCTACAGTACGAATAGGGCCTTACATTTTTGGGCATGACTTTAAAGTATTTTTCCCTGTCCAAATTTCAGGATAAGCCAGGCAAAATGATATATACTCCGTCAATTGCTCGTGCATAACACTTTATTGTCCTGTAAAAAAAATTTTATTAAATTATATATAATTTAAAATAAATATAAATAAAGTTCTTGCCTTGTAAAAGAAACCATGTGAATTTGAACAAGTGATTTTTGTTTACACAATGTTTTTCACCACAGTATGGTGCAAAACGCTAGGCACTTTAATTTTAAAATTGATCACTGTTTGCCTAGAATAACAAAAAGTTTTTTGTTTGATAAAAATCTTAAGTATTTATCGATATTTGATTAATTTATAAAATTCAATAAATTAGTTCGTTAGGCTAAATATTTGTATGCTAATCTAGATCTGCTTCTATTTGAAAGTGTTTTGCTTTTATACCAACTCTGCCAATAAGAATTCAGCTGTATTAAAATAAAGTAAATATAATTCATAGTATATTTTTTAAAAAATTATTACTTACCTTATGTCATAGATTTTAATTCTATAGCCGTAAGTATATTATATTGATTATATAAACTAGAAGAAAATAAATATTGATTTATTGCTTTATTAAGTAAAAAATATAGTAACAAATTTGGTTAAATAAAATACAAATTACAAATGATTTTATTTATTTGACATTTCGTGGGATTTTTTCTGGCTTATCACAGGTAAATCGGGCTTCTTACTAATATTTATTATAAAAAATGTATATTTAGTTTCTGAACAAAAAGTTTCAAATTAATTTTCAATAATTTAGTGGTTATTTCAGATATGACCTAATTAAATTGGATTTCTTGTAGCCGCACATTAATTATGAAGGCACTACTCTTGGCTATTTACCTTCGAAAGCCTATTTATTCCAACTCAATCACTCTTTTCTTGTCTTATGCGCTTAAGAAAAATACCGCTTTTATCAAAAACTTATCTGTATAGTTAAACCCTATACTTATACTTATATGTATAGGGTTTTCTTCTCCAATAGATACTAATAAAATAATTTCAACCCTTAACTTAGAGTTAAGCATTTGTTATATTATTCTATAACGCTTATTTAGCAAATGTTTCAAACAAAATAGAATGAGAAACCTTTTATAGTCCCCAAGGTATAATAAAGTTTAACCATTCGTATATATGATCCAATAAATCAACAGAACGAATAATTATTTGTTTTGATAGACTAAACACTTTAAATAAAATGAGCAGTTTGGATCATGTCTGCTGACTAATAATATTTTAATATTCTCATATTGACATTTGATGCTTTTAACAGTCATCTGACAGATAAGTATCTGGCAACCCTAAAACTGCTTGAAATCTTTTCTATATGAAACTGCAATTTTTTTCATAGCTTTGTTTGAATTCGTATCATTCGTTCGCCGGTTGATAAAACTGCAGTTGTTTTCAATTGTTATTGGATGTATAATGAAAAACTCATTTAAACAAAAGCAGATTTTGACAAAATTTCAAAAAAAAACCGAAAAAATCTAATATTGGTAAGCATTCAGTTAAGTAAATTTCGTCTTTTTGACAATGTGCTATGGCCCATGCAGACAAAATACTTCGAGCTCAACAAATTCTCTGTTGGCTTTATATATACATAAATTTCTACCTAATTAAAGTATATATGATATATGTATATTAAATTAAATTTTTTTTTTTAGTCAAATTATACTTTTCAATCTATTTTACAGCTTTGCTGAAATCGAACAAATAAATTCACAGAAAAAATATGTTCCATTTTCTTGGTATTCCCCTCAGCAACGCCGCAATTTGCTCATATATTACAGTTTCGCAAATTAAATGTTAATTTTTTATTAATTAAATTATTATTAAATTAATTTCATTTCGTTTAGCAAATAAAGATTCAGTTAGTCGGTACTTACCGTATGAACTTTAATCAAAGCGAAATGCACAACCAACCACACCTGTGTATTTGATAGGGACGAAATAAACAACATTTATGGTTGGTTGTACATTTGTTGTGGTTTAAGTTCTTACGGTACGTACCGACTAACTGCGCCTTAATTGACTATTCTTACAACTGGTATTAAACTCGAATTTTCTATTCAAAAAACGCTTTAAACAAACAGACCAGCGGAATATCTATTGTAATATTGGTGAGTATCGTGCAGATACTTCATTCCTTTCCGTTGCTGAAAAACAACACGAATGTAATAATTCAAAAAATATAAAATTAATTTAAATAATTTAACGGAGTCACAGCTATGAGATTTAATCATATATGAAACAATTTTTATATCATTACAGAATACTTGACTGGTATTGCTGATATTTTGAAAGTACTATAAATCAACATCATGAGCAGATGGACTGATCTAAGCAAGCAAAGCTCTGAAGCTGAAAAAGTACAGAAACTTCAGACATTAGTTAAAACCATAAATATGGAACACCAGCTTCCACAGATGAACGACAAAGTAAAATGGTCTGATGTATTGTTTGAAAAGGATTTTGTTAAAAATCTAATGCCTCCATCCAGATTAAGTTTCAGAGAATCATTGAACTCATGTGCAGAATTTGTCAACAGTTATGTTAGCGGTTGTTACTTGTCACCTTACAGTTTAGTGGGAATATGGTCTAACATGACCCATGCAGATATGACAACCCCACTTTTCTGTAGCTCCTGTTTTCAATCCTGTAACATTGGATTTTTTCCGGAATCACTAAAGCCATCTCTTATAAAAAACTTTAAGAACTATACTGCAACGAAAGTACGGGAAAATATCAATGCAGCCTCAACTGGTTCACGTATAGCATTTACCTCGAAGCAATGTAAGATATGGTATAATACTATGATGGATATTCTGTATGTTCCTGATATCTCTACAACTCGTCTAGTTCATATTCAACAAAAATTATCTACAAGTTCTATTTATAGCAAGTATGAAGACACAGTAGAGGCAACTGGAGAAGAATATATTAACAAAAAAAATCTAACACTTTCAGCAATTGACAAAGTCGCTCATCAGCAAGAGCTTATTAACTTTCTCGGGCATCTAAGTATGATGTTCGTCAATTTTTTAGAGGAAAAGAGAGAAAGTAATCTTACGATAATATATAATGAATTTCTACCCATGTATACCGAATACTGGGGCTCTCCTATTAAGGCTAGTTGGATACCTCCACACTGCAGCTTTCTAAAACAGATAGAAAGAATTATGGTTAAAAGATCAGCTCCAGCCAATCTCTTGCTCACTTTCATTCTCAAAGGATTCATAGAAAATAGTTTTAATGCCGCGGTAACTACTTTTCTATACAACGCCTGCCTATATAACGTGCGAAAATATCAAAATGCTTGCATGGCATTGTTCTATAAAGTTGCTCAAGAGGAAATTATGAGAACATTTCCAATTTTAGTATTTGATCCAGATATTGTACATTACACTGAGATATATGCAGCGAGAACACTTCAGCTAACCACCGCCCAGTGGGCTACATTATTGAATCCTAAGACTTTCGTTGAAATTTCCGCTGAAGATAAATCAATTATTACCTGCATTTTGTTGGGAATATGTACCAATAATGATCAAGATGATCCATTATGGGGGCAGACACAAATTGGAGGACGTGATATGACGTTTCGTCTGCAATATGGAAGAATTGGTGCTGTCATAAGAGAACAAGCCAGTGTCTCACAAAATACCAGAGTATGGTATTAGTGGCGACCTTATTTTCTTCTAGACAACTCTGGCTGTGTAAAGTACAGGTTCCATTTTTATTTAACAGAATATACTATGTATAAACAATTGTTAGCTAATCGAGCTGTAACGGAAC
>NC_051847.1:241094960-241119776 GCF_002237135.1 Teleopsis dalmanni | reverse complement strand
GCTAGCTAGAACAGTTGCTTCAGAACTTCACTAAACACTTGAGCAATCTGAGCATATCGTTAACATCACGCAATTTGTTACTGAGTTCTTTCTGTGCTGAATTTTTTAATAAAATATGAAATACCCAACGATATGTAGGCATCTGTATCCAAGTTGATTGCGCTCTGCTGAGAAGAAATCCAATTCTCTTATTGAGTTGCCTCATAGAGATATCAATTTACAGATTTACTTACAGGTCATTAGACCATTGTAGGTTAGGTAAACTGTCGCTCCTGTAGGGGAAGGCGATGTATATGCCTCTCATCTGCTTTATCTTTGCCCAGCTCATGAACAGCAACGACTCAATACTTAATCGGCTTCCTTCTTTGCGGGTCTTGATCAAGTACAAAACCTCCCACTAAACAGCATTTTAAGTTTCGCCAAAGATTCAAACTCTGAGTTTTTTCATTATGCGCTAACACAATGGGCCTAAGCGAATCCCCTTTGTATTGCCGGTATAAAATAATCTAAACTACAAAGTACTCAATCTCAATTTATATTGTTTACATAAGGCCGCGAATATTATTTTGAGTGCAGAAATCATGTTTAGATTCCAAAACCATGTCATGCCAATCACATACAGTTAGACGTTAGTTTTTCCTTGGTTTTTATTTTCAGTAACTATTTTGGAAAATGTTTCATCCATGTTTACAGTCCATGTAGGACCTAAGCCTGTTTAACAATAGTCTTTCATTCTTCTATGTTTTTTGTTCTTCTTTTCCAATGTCTTATGTTCATTACTTCTAAGTTCTGCTGAACACTGTCTTTCCATCTTTTTTTTGATCGCCCTCTTCTTCTGCTGGTTCCTAATTCGTACTCATGAATCCTAAAAGGTACTCCCATATCCTTCAGTCTTATCACATATCCAAACCATCTTAATCGCTGCTTTTTCATAAATTTGTTGATTGTATCACCTTCAGCTAGGCGTTCTAGTTTGTAGTTGTATCTTATGCGATACATCCCGTTTTCTGAGTATTGGAAAATGATTAATAGCTCATAATTAGCAAGAAATCTAATTTGAATAGGAAAACAAGTAACAGTGGAAAAATATTTATATCGAAAAAAGATTTTTTATTTAATATCAAGAGAATTTTTAGGCTGACCACACAGCTGTTCCGGTTACCGTCAGATATTCGTTATCTGCGGCACTTGGAAGCATCTATTAAATACTTATATGATTTAATAACTAAAATCCGTACAAATATAAATAACTTGAACAAATAGAACGATAATACGGCTGTATTATATTGTAAATATTTACAAGAAAAAATGTTATAAATACTTATATCTTCAACTAAAATGATAAGCCAAATTTTGACTTAAGCTTGTAACATTTCAATTTTGTAGGCTTAAGGTAATTTTTCATTTTGTTACCCAAGATAAATGACAATGTGTGGTTGTAAGATGACTCCAAACAATTTATAAAGTGTAAGCAGAAATTTACTTTTTCTTTTATCTTTGCAGCTATCGGAGATTATATGTCTTGTATCTCGTATCTTGTATCTTAAAGTGAAGAAGACGAGCGTTGACCAAAACTACAGCAATAACTTCCGACTTAAGTAGCTAAACAAAGGCACAAACTACATTCTTTATTCATGTACAAAATATGTTTTTAAGCTTATTTAACAAGTTTAAACCTTTTAACAAAGACGATTTGAATCCGAAGAATTGGGGCAAAAGTTGAAGTGAGCCACTTCAGGAAGTGAGAAAAATTTCAATTTCAACTTTGATAAACTCGAGTTAAATGTTGAAGTAGATGAGCCCCGATTATGTTAATTTTCAATTGTGCGGCAATTGGGCGCTGGGCGTTGAAAAATGGGTGTGCGGATAAGCTGAAAATTATTGTTATTGTTGGACTCGCGAGTAAATAAAAACTTTTTCACAAAGGTAAGATCTCACATCTTACATCGCCGATAATAAAGCAATTTGTTCGGATTAAATCTCACAAATTTTTTTTTTTTTAAATACATTAAGACTGAAAAGTTTTCGGAAATTCTCATTTAAAATTCGCGCGCTGTATATTTTTCGATATTTTAAGTTTATGTAGTTTGGCAGCACTGTCCTTAATTACTATGCCAAAAATGAGCTCGATCTGTCAGACAGTTCGTTTACGGCAGCTGTTGAAACCAGTTCACCTCAGTAGTGCGTTGCGAAATGTCTTCGACGGTCGTACGACCGTCCTGGAAGGCTTTGTACCACTCATAAACTTGAGTTTTCGATAAAACTGATTCCCCATAAGCCTTTTGTAGCATTCGCAACGATTCTGCACACGAAATTTCGTTCGAAACACAAAATTTGATGCAAACTCTTTGTTCAATATTTTTTTCCATTGTTTTTTTCGCAACGCCCTACTGAGGTGAACTGGTTTCAACAGCTGCCGTAAACGAACTGTCTGACAGATCGCGCTCATTTTTGGCATAGTAATTAAGGACAGTGCTGCCAAACTACATAAACTTAAAATATCGGAAAATATACAGCGCGCGAATTTTAAATGAGAATTTCCGAAAGCTTTTCGGTCTTAATGTAAGTGTCCTCTCAGAAAAGTGTTCAACTGCAATAATTTTTCATTGCATTTTAGGGATTTGACTTAGTGCTTAAGTTCTATGCATTTTCCTGCAATTTATATTTAAATGTATTTTTTTTTATTTTTTTTTTTTATTTTTATATTATAATTTTGGTTGATCAGAATTTCATCTTGGCTCTGCTGGGCGTATTTATGAACATGTCAACATGCGCTCATGTCGTTTTGGATATTATGAATGTAACGGATTAAGTTTTACCTGTCATGGCCCATGACAGGTGCAGGTGTACCATTTAGATAAACAAATATTTTGGTTTCTAATATTTTAGGTACATAACTTTTTTTTTCATTAAATTGTGGTTTTGTGTAGAGACCACAATTTATAAACAGACATTCTGGAAATGAAAATAAATTATTTTCAGGTTTCTTAGTACAAAATAATCAATCAAAATAAATTTTATTATATAAATATATTTTGGGAAAAAATAAATAATTTTAATTTTGAAGAAATATTTATATTTAGTAATAAGAAAAATTTAAGACAATTTAAGTGAATTACACAAGTTCTTATATATGTACTAAATTTATTTAAATAGTGTATATATCTTCATTACAAAATCAACTTCTATATTGACAAACTTTTATATTTTAAACAAAAAATATTCCAAATTTTAAACTAATTTTAATTATTACTAATATAAACTAGTTAAACGAAGTTAACTTTTATAATTCATTTAAATTTGCAATAATAAAATAAACAGTGTCCAAAGTGACAGTCAACACCATACAAATAAAAAAAAAATATATAACCGGAAAGCCAGGCAACAAAGCTTTCGATAAACGAAAGATTAAAAAAAACAAATATAGTAACGCACTGTTTATACGGACTGTCCTGCATCCCCAGATTCTTCAAAAAAGAACATTTATCATGTTTATCACGTACGGGCTATTGCCAGCTATATGTCAATTAGCTGTCAAATATTACGACAGAAGAATCTAGTACTGTAAGAAGCTCTATGTAGTACATATGTAATGAGGTTAATGGCAAGATTGAAACAATATAATGTAATATTACTTTAGTGGGCATGACGTGTAACTGGTATGTTAATTCAATTGTTCATTTTTGAAAGAGGTTTTCGAAAAGTGGTAAAATATAACAACAAAAATTGTTTTTAATATTATTTTAAGTAATTGGATTTTTGGCTGACCATACACCTATATCAAGCTTTCCAAATATCAGTGGTCTTGGAAATAAATCTTGTATTTAATAAATAATTTTAATAAATAAATAAATAAGTAAATAATTTTTGAAACTGCAAGTACCAGAAATCAAACTCGTGTCCTGCCAAATTGGAAGCTTAGAGTCAGCGCTCCTTAACCAACTGACCCAAAGTCGTACTTGACTTTTATGTTTGTACATTTTTCTGGAGTTTTGTTAATTTTCTATACAAGTTTTTATTAACAAATCAATTTGCTGTGTTTATATTAGAACAAAATCATAAACCAATACTAATATTCATTTTGTTAATTTCTCAATGTTCATTAAGTTGTTCATCAATTCTAATTTTAATTTTCCTCTATTGTTTCAAAATATTTCCTCAATGCACTGCATGGATCATCAACATTTAAATATTCTGTGGAATATAGAGTGGAAGTTCCACATAACTTACGCCTGCCAGCAAAAAAGTCCAATACTTCTATTTCGTTCATTAAACTGAAGTACGGTCCTGAATTTTGGGTTCAAGCTATATTTTTAATTTAATATTTCTTTTAAAAGGTCTTGGTTAACTTGTGGAATATAATTACAGATCTCATAAGAGACTTGGTACAATTATTTATAATATAATTAAGAATAAACTGCTCTAAATGTAAACACTCTATATTGCTCTCTTGTGGTTACTGCCCACCCATTAGATAGTATTGATATTTTAATAATTATATACAAAAATAAATGTTGTATTCTTCTTCTTTAGATACCAAATAAATAATTAGCAGAACATGAAACTAATTGACTTAATAACCCAAAATAAAAAAATATAAAAAATATAAATAATATATAAAATTTCCACAACAAATTGATACACAAAATTATCGAAAGTGCATGTATCTCATGATTAGTGGTGTAAATTTAAATGAGATTACAATTTGATCACGTTTTGTTTAAAATTTATTTCACACATTTAAATAAAATAAAATACAAGAAATTCGGCCTATAAGAGACTCCGGAATAGTGCTTTCTTGTCGGACTAATTTCAGTGAATCATGTCCAAAACTGTTTGAACTAATCACGCATTTTTATGCAAATATCTCTTAAGACCTGCCAGCGCGCCGGCATGCTGCACACTTTAATGGACCAGAACTCGCCGCTTTTGGGTTAAATGCGTAAATGCCTCGAACGCATTCGTGAATCTGAATTTTTGGTTAATTTTTGATGACAATTTCATGTTGCGTCATTAGCCGAACATGCTGTTTCAGCTTTGATAAATGTGATTTTAATGCAACCTAATTTGAATTTAAACTGCAGAGGTGTTCTACGATTTAGTTAAGATACATATGACATGAGATTAGGTACTGTCCTCCACATTCTCGCTATTATTGTTGCTGTTGCTGCTGCTCCATTTGTTGTTGTTGTTGTTGTTGTTGTTGTTGTTGTCATTAATGTTGCTTCTCAAACTGCTTAAACTGAAAGCAGTTGTGTCGACAAACTTCCAGAGGCATTAATACAATTTTGTTATGCAAAAGTTGTTACACTAAAAGCCCACCAAAGTCACAATAGCCTATTTTAATCAGCTTTTAAAATACTCAGTTTAGTTTCCATCAAAATCCCTTGTGCTGGTAGTCAATCAAAGGCTCTGCAAACTAAAATTTCAAAACCTCCGCACTGACACGAATACACAGAAAGGCACTTAATTAACACTTTGCTAGGTGCCAAGCTTTTATTGGGATTAAGTATTTCTGAAATTGATTTGCTGCGTGGATATTATCGTTTGAGTAGTGCCAAATCCCTGACGAGAATTAAAAATTGCTAAATATGTTTTAAGGGAATATATTCAATGATATATATACTTTATATATTTATTTTTGTTGAACTAAAAAATTAATGCATACGATTCAATCACATTTTTCTAATATTGAAGAGAATTGACACCATTTCCTACATTTCTGAAGGGAGTTCGGTATAAAGCATCACTAGACAAAGTAATACTTTTGCAAAAGTAATCAGACTTTCCAGGGATTAAATAAAACTTTCAACTTAAGTTATTACTTCTATTTAATTTTAAGTAAATCAATTTAATAGTTATCAATTTACGATGGAGTCAAAGCTGATGCTTTCCTTGGTCTTAGCAGAAACAACATTAAAATCTACGCTGAACTGCCAACAGGACACTGTTTACTTTATCACCACATGAAGATTATAGGTGTGGTAGAAAGTGACTTCTGTCGACTCTGTCATGAGGAGAAGGAAACATTAGAATATGTTCTATACAACTGCCCAGCAGCGGCGGCAAGTCGTAGACTCGACTACTTTGGAAGCGGGAACTTAGTCCCAAATCAAATAGGTAAAATTAAGCCCACAGCAATGACAAGATTTATAAATAGTGTAAAATTGTAAGATTCATATATGTAAAATTGCATTCATAACCTATTATTTAATAATAATAATAAATAGGATGAAGTCGTATGGGATTCAAGCCTTCAAAATGAAGAAATTAGACCTAGAAAGGAGAACGAGAAACTAGAATAATAAATAAGGCAAATACCAAGAAAATGCGGTGAAAAAGTGGAGGTAGATCGAAAATCACAAGATCATGACTTGTAATGCGAAAGCGGATCCGCGGAGAATAAGTCTTGTCATCGGTTTAATGGTGCATAAAGCGTTCCACCTCCTCACCACCAAAAAAAAACAAAAAATATAAATATATTCTTATTAGCTGTAATAGCGGAATAATAAACACTCTATGGAGAACAAAGCGAAACACAATACTTAATTGAAAAGGCAATATTTTCCGTGGTATAACTTCACATATTCAGATCTTTCTTCACACACAATAAATAGATACACTGAGATACATTGTTTATAATTCTGTATTTATTATGTTGCTTTCTCTTTAAAAGCATAGACTATTTATAAATCTAAAATTATGAGCTAATCAATCTTTCCTAGCAGCTGGCATCTCCATACCTATTGCCACCAAAACACATTTTAGACTAACATACCCGTTCAGTTTCCCACATAGGTATAATGTTTAACTCAATACACCGTGTTTCTTGTGCTATTTTGTCTATTGGGACCAAAGGTGCATTATACAAATTATGCAATTATATATTATGGTATATAGGCTACCACAACCTGTTTTAGAATCTGCTATAAAATCTGCTATAAAAATGATACTAATTGGGCTGCTTGGTAGATGGCTAAAGGTGTTGACTTGTTTCATGAACTCAACTAGCGTTTTTGTCTCTTTTTGTAGCTACATTTTCATCACCAATTGCTTATGAGAATGTTTCTTTAGAAGATTAGATTCTTTAGAAGATCTTTTCAATTCAAGTTTTTTGTAGTTAGTACTATCGTTAAATTCTTTAAATTAAGCTGCTTGGTTGGAGACTTGAATCAATGAATTCAACTGGCGCTTTCATTTCATTTTATTGCTATATCCTCTTTTTTTACTGGTACTTGAAATGCTTCAAGTAATAGTTGAAATAAAACCACTCTCTGCAATTTGAAATTCTTGGAACCACTCACATAAATCCACTCTGATCTATGGAAGATCTTTGAATTGTTACCACTGGTGGATTCTTAATATTCGACAGCTTGGTTAGTAACTAGAGGTGCTGAGCTGTGAAATTTAGGACTATTGAAGCTACTTCTGCTCCACTTTGAGTCTTTGATGTGTGACAAAATTCTTGCGAACAGAAATATCGCTTTTATCTATTGTTTTGAGTCGAAGAAATAATGACGCAATCTAAAAGACGATACAGTTAAGTTATTGACATATTCTTAAATCTATTTTTTACTGTGTAACTTAATTTTTGTGGTATAGTTTAATAAAAATTTCAAAACTTTTTTTCCAAACCTTTCGATATTAATTCACATTATGGCAATATACAGCTCCTAATCAAAATTCCCTAACTATATCTTTAGAGAGCGCGTTTGAATATAAATCTTTTAGCTCATGCAGAAGAAAGCCTAAAATTATACAACAAAAATTGAAAAAAAAACCGGAGCGCGTGTAAAAATTTATATGCATTTGTATCTGGATAAAAAGGCCTAATTCTTTTTTATTACTTTCTTTCGCATATACACATCCATCTTCAAAAATCTGTGTTCTTAACAGTTAAAATATAAATGGCCTAAAGTTTTACAGTAAAACTTTTCTTATGCGTTCTCTTATCACTTGGACATTATTTCTAAAATATACAAAAACAAAACCAACAAATCATTGCTAACATATCTGAGAAGACCGCTCTAAGCAAACACATATGCAATCTCATATAAGTGTACGTAAGTATATCTCGTATGTATGAGAGTGTGTGTGCTTAAGTAAGGATGTGCAAATATGCAAATAAAGCTAAACAATTGCTTTAAATATCGTTTAAATAATTTTTCAAAACGGAAAATACTGCATTCCTTACACAAACACATGGAGAAGGAAGGAATTAAAATAGCAACGTCACATAAACAATTGCAGAACAGAGTAGGCAGATATAAGGAAGAAGCAGAACAACAACAGCACCAACAATAAAGGCAAGAGTAACAAAAATAGCAACAATCAGAATAATTTTAAAAGGAAAGTCACTTAAATTATTGCACTTGGCAACTTCCGTTTGACACGCGTTTTACTTTTAAATATACCAACAATTACAACAATAACATCTATAGCAGCACATATAGCAGCAACATAGCAACATAGCAGTATAGCAGTATAACAGTGAGGCAGTAGCAGGAATAGCAGCACAAACGTCATTATCATCTCACTTGAGTGTGATAAAAAACGAAGAAAATGGCGCATACAAACTTAAGCAATTTATTAAGTAAGTTAGCATGAACGCTGCTGAATGCTGCTGAATACTGACTGGTTGACTGGCTGACTGCTTCATGTATGAGGAGCCCAAGACGAATGTATCTGTTGAATGTGAGACAGTGAAAAAGTGTTGAAAATTTAAGATATGCAAAAAATAATGTTGAGAATTAAGTGTTGTTTCTCAGTTGAAATAACAACGCATTTGTCAGATTAAACAATAAAACAGCACTGTGAGCATATAAATTTATGTTCCCATATAAACTTTTTTGTTAAAGATACATTTTAAAATACAAAATAAAGATATTATGTATAAATGTAGAATATCAGCAGCGAAAAGTTTTCATCACTATTTAAAATAAAATATTATACTTAAATTTTATGTGATATACGGTGTAATAGGTTTACAGCGATTTAATAAGGCTTCTATAATAGGTTAAAAGAAATTTATTGAAAGAAAAAGGAAAATTTAACTATTTATTATGTAGAAATGCTATTGTTTTCCAATTTGTATATAAACAATATATAAAATTGTCAAAGTAAAGAAAATTTGTATGAGAGACCTTTCTTAAAATACATATAAAAATATTGCTTTATTAGGAAAGCATATTTCCGATTAACAAAACTGCTATTGAATAAAAGTATCAAAGAGCAACTGCTATAGCTGTTGTATATTTGTTATTTATTAACAGTCAGCTAAAATCTGTCTACGTCGATAACATACTGTTAATTGATTTGACATAATACTGTTAGTATTCTGTTATTTCTGTTGAAGTCATTTGATTATTGCTGTTGTGTTACCCCTTTAAGTATGCTGCAATATTTGCTTTTGCTATTTCTGATATTCATAGTTTTGCTATTTACTATTGCTATTTTGAAATTTAATGTACTGCTATTAACAGTTTTGTTATTTTATCTTTAATTTTAAAAACTCTAAATTTACAAAAGTTAAAGAATAAACAGCACTAAAAGCGTTAAGCGCACAGTACAAAAAACAGACAAACTAAAAAGAATAATTATCTGACGATACCCAAATATATCTAATTAAAACCGCAACTTAAACATTGTTATTATTAAGAGGAGGAAGCCCCCTTCTGAGCCTAGAGACACTCTACAACCTGCTGCGTCAATAAAAAGTAGTATAGAATCTAATCTACAAAGTTTTATTGTCTCTTCCGTTAGAATATACATGCCCAAGAGTCTATTATGTTTGAGCATTAGCACAGTGCATTGTAATAGCACATGTGTGCCTAACTTTTTATTCTCTTTACAGAATCTACAGTTAGCATCCGTTTATATGCCCAGTCTCGTAAAGTGGTGTTTAAGTTTACAGTGCCCTGTTAAGATTTCTATAATGATTCTAAAATTTTCTTTTGATAAGTCCATGCTATCCTGGTATCTCCTATTGTTGCCTTGGTACCAATAAGTTATTGGAATTTGAATAATTCTAGTAGATTATCCAAGAATTCCTTTTTATTTTGGTTTTCCTTAATTTTTATGAGAGCAAGGACGGTACTATATCCTAGTTTACAGATACAACTTAAATATTATCAGTATTGACATTTTTTTTTAAAGTCATAATTAAGTCGCAAATATGTAACTATTTTCATTGATCAACTGATGACTCTAATCTTATCAAGAATCTACTTCAGTTCCAGATAATATTCAGTATTAATGCAGAAGTTTACTAATCACAGTGGAATTTATTAATCTATTAATTTATTAATTGTAATCTCTTTAGTATTTATACCCATTAGAAACACTTTTTACAAAACACTTCCAATCAACGGAAATAAAATACTTATATACGTACTCGTATATTATATAGCTCAAAGATATTCTTGGCCAGGAAAGCACTATTTCACATTAGCACAACTGCAACATTAAAAGTCAAATCTTGGATGGGCTAAGCTCAAATACAACTTATAATAATAAAAATATAAACAGGAATTTAAACAATTTCTTTTATTTATTATTGTACTTTACAATTTTTGAGGTCCTTACAGAAATAAATCTACCACAAACCAATCGAAATCGCTTATCCTCTCGCATCAGTAAGCCCAACCAATCAAGTGGAAATAGATTTCGCGAGCTCAGCAGTAAACACCGCTACCTCAAGTGTAACAATCTAAAAAAATTGTATCCTAAAATGATGTATATGAGAATTTTGAAATTTAGTTTTTTCTTTGATATATTCAATAAAAAATTTATAATAACAGAAGAAGAGGACTACTGCTAACATAACGACAACTAACCAACTCAATAAGCACGCAATAAATTTCATTGAATGAAGCGCATAAATCCGCTAAATCGAAGTAAAAACGACAGATAACCGAAAACGCAATCCTTAAGTATGGTAGATATGAGAGTTATGCTCCTCACAGTTATTAACTCTTCAGAAGAGTTTTGGTAAGCAAAAATCTTCAAGTGAAAATCTGCGTTTGTCATGTGAAAGTGAAAAATCTCATTTAAGCAATTTTGAAATTAAATAAACTAAGCGAAAAATTAGTTTTTTAACTTTTTAAATTGGTTTATTTCATGGAGTTTTGATTTTTCTTGCGCTGAAAGTTGTGCATATATAAGTTATGTATAGTAAAATATATAGTAGCGTGTAAGTTAGGTTAAGGAGGATATATGGGTGAAAGTGTGTTCACATGCAAGCACGTGGAAAAACGCTATATTACATTTCACAGCATTCAACACAAGTGTGCTTAAGTTGGCTTTCACTTAGACGCCTGAAATGTACAAAGCACTTTCACACGTTGACAGCTGCAAAATGACATTTGAGTTGCTTCAGAATGCTGCAGTTGAAAGGGAGAAATATCATCGTTTCATATAGTCAAGAAATAACTTTAATTGGTGGTGATATTATAAAATTTTTAAATGATTTTTTGCAATATTTTTATATTTGCTTTAGATTAAAAGAATCTAATATAGTATAGACTAGTGTAGTTTAATCTGATAAACACATCTTCTACAATAACAAAAACATTACACTATGCCTTTATAGTTTATTTTTATATCATTTATACTTTGTTTATCCTGCAAGTTTTAAGTAAACTAAAGCATTTAACGTGATTAAAGTTAAATCTCGTTCGAATAGAGTTTAAATTTTAGTCCAACCTGAAAGTATCCAGTGATAATTGTTAAAAAATTGTATTGATTTGTGCAAAGAATGATTTAGTTGTTGTATAGAATAAATAAAATGGTAACAAAAAGTAACTCTAAATTAAGTAATTCCCCTAGAATAAAACGAAATGATAGACCTGTCATCCTACTTTCCTAAGGACTATACTATTTAATTCAACTTATGCGCCGTGATATCTGGTAACTAAGAACTGACCATTATTAAGAGGCCCCTTAAAATAATCTACAATTCATTGTAGTATGTATATAACGTATGCAATGTAATGGAATTACTTTTAAGATTCTTGAACTTATTGTTAGTATTTTAATTAAAACGATTTATAATAAAAACATTTTGTTAAATAAAAATAAAAATAAAAATAAAAAAAAATGATTTATATATTATATGATACTAAAAATAATTATTAAAAAAAATTAATTTCTTTATTACAATTATATAGCCTAATTAAATATTCGTCTTTAGTTTAACTAGCATTCGGCCAATGATTGTAATTCAAGCCCTATTGTGTTTCAGTTTCTTTCAGTGGTTAGCGATGGTAAATAATTCTTCTAATATTACGTTCAATTTTTATCGTGATATAAGGAACTATATTAGAGTCCAATCCGACTTTAATGCAAACAAGTTTGCAAATATGCTGACCATCACTAATTTTCCTGATTTTTTGAAGTGATCAGCATTAGCTTGAAAAGTAGCGAACACACTAATTATTTCTCTCCCATTTTAATACCTTGCTATGTCTACATTAATCTATTAAAACTATTGCTACTAGTTACAACTAACTTACATTTAGTTAGAAGATAGAGTGGAAACAATGAACTACAGTAATTTCACAGTACTTGGTCAGTGCTTCTGTTACTTAAAGAATGAGAAATTAGTAACAATAACAACAACAACACAATTACAAAACCCACTGGCAAATTTATAAATATTGCATATGCTTAAAAAAGTAAGAGAACACGAAGAGAGAGCAAATTCACAGTGAGATTTGTTACTCTCACAAAAACAAAGAGCTATGTATGTGCTTACTTTTGTGTTAGTGTAAACGGTCACCTGGTTTTTACCTATCTGAGCCATTAAGAATTGAAAAGGTATTACATTTTGTACTGCTCCACTGTATTACATAGCAAACAAAAAATATATTATTGCATATGTTAAACCTGATTCTTCTTAACCGATAAATATTACTTATATAGAACATGAAACAGTTCAACCTTTTCTCCTTTTTATGCAAAAATAACATACATTATTTTAGCAACTGTCGGCGTTGCCTGAAACTATGCAACGATTTTTCATACTTTATATACTCATTTGTGAGTTTATTAATAAGTAATAAGGAAGTGCACTACTAGGTCCTTCGCCTTGGTTTATACGTTAAAATTTCTTTCAATGCTTGTTGTAAACGATTGAGATTAAAAATGTAGATTTAATTAATCTTGTGTTTCTAATCTTAAAGGATAAATATATTATTATTCACTCCGCATATGCAGTAACATGCTTTTAATATTAATATAGACCAATGAAGATATTCCATTACAAAAATCAACAATCATATTTTATATTTATTTTATAACTAAATGGAATTCTATTTTCAATACATATTTAAATTTGTATATTTTCAATAAATTGTTCTTAACAAAATAATGTTCACATTCCATTAATTTAATACAATGCAAATATATATATAGATGAATTTCTTAGTAAGCAAATCCTTCTTGCGCAGTTATACGTGTTCCATTAAAATTAAATTAATATAATTCATACGCTACGTGATACATGTAAAGTGTTTATGTTTTAACCATAAAATATTAAATTGATATATAAATATTAAGAGATAAAATCACCTGAAAAGTATAAATAATTCATTTGCGTGCATTGAGTGAATTGGCTCTATACTTATAGATTTTTAATGCATAAATAAATCCTTAACGATTTACACAGAACAATTAAAATCATTAATTTTCGATTTTCACTTCAGCAATTACAATGAAAATGGAAAATCTGTAATAACAACTTTTTTGTTTTTTGTGTACCATCTACCATTTATGCATTGCAATAAATGTGGAAAAATTTTAAATTGAAAAAAGAAAAAGGAAAAAAGAAAATGATAGAATTCCACAAATAAAATAATTTTTCAATAAAATTTACATTTACTGCGAGCAACTTTATTGCAATTCACATGATAATTTTCAAGAGGCGCGCATGAACACACTTTATGTCCTTTCATTTGTACAAATTATAACTCATAAAGGATATAATAAAGGCCAATAAATAAAATAAAATAATTGAAAATATGAACTGCAAATGCGGAATATCGTACCGCTTTCCTTATACAATCACACAATGCATATGTGTTTAATATGCTTTATATATATGAGCGCATTTAAATATGAGTTACGTGCTTGTCGTAAGGACACCACTCAAATGGAAGGATTTTCGCTTTTGTCATATAATACATTTTCATTTAAGGCATCAAGAAATATTGAATAAATTTAAAATATTTCTCTGAAAAATATAATTAGCAAGATCGTTTATATATCACTTTAATATTTAATATTGTTGTAGTATTGTTGGGAACTCATTCTACCCCCTATTATCTGTCAAACCATCAAGTTATCCATATTGGGACAACTATGGATATCTTAGAGGAACACGTTCCGAAACGATGTGAACAAATTGTTTAGCGAACTTTGTGCAATGGCATATAATAGAAACTTCTGGAAAGCCTTGTACCAACTCTAAAGTTTTTACTGGGTTATGGATTAAAAAATAGATATCTAAATTTTGTCTTCTGAAGACCTACTAATTTCTTAACTGCTTTATTTCATTTAATTCGAAATAAAAAAAATTTTTTTTTAAATAATCATAGCACAAATACCTCGAAAAAGGTTATATATCATAAAAGTTTTTGTGGAATAACTTGATTATATTTTCATAACCAAAACACGATAATCTTCAGCAAGCAATGTTTCTTATATATATTCAAGTGATATCGAACATATATTGTATAAAAAAAGACGATAGAAGGCATCCTCCTCCAACACAACACAATGGGAGTAATCGTTGAAGAAAGCTACTAGTCGTTTGATGTACCAACATGTGATATGCGTAGTATCATTCTCTCAGTATGGCTACTCTCTTGAGTAACGAGTATCGAGTAAGTCTTCACAGTTACTTGGTTCTTTTCGGGTCAAGAAAGGACCATGTCAACTGTCTTTAGTAGGAAGACAAGTGTTTTCGGATCATCAATTTAAAATATTCCAAACGTAATTGGACTGAAGCTAAAAGAATTCTTGTATAAGTTATTATTTATGTGATGGAAATCTGTGAATCACTTCTGATCAATTTTTCTGAGGGCGAGTAGCACTCTTGTAGAGTTGAATACCACCCTCTTAAGGTTGATTGTCAATCTCGTAGAGTGTAGTGCCTCCCTTATAAAATTGATTACCAGCCTCGTACAGTTGAAAACCACCCTTCTTGAGATAAGTAGCTCTCGTGGGATTGAGTACCAATCTTGTGTGGTTGAGTACTAATCTTATGAGGTTTAGTACCAATCTTGTGGAGTTGAGTACCAATCTTGTGGAGTTGAGTACCAATCTTGTGGGGTTGAGTACTGATCTTGTGGGGTTGAGTACTAATCTTGTGAGGTTGAATACTGATCTTCTGGAGTTGAGTACCAATCTTATGGGGTTGAGTACTAATCTAGTGGGGTTTAGTACCAATCTTGTGAGGTTAAGTATCGCCCTTGTAGAATTAAGTACATCCTTTTAGGTTTGAATACCAACCTTCAGAGTAAAGGTACGCAAAGTCCCTTAAAAATTGCAGTCTTTAAGTATTCGTTTTAATTTTTAATTTGAAGTAAATTTATATATACAGAACTCAAATAAAAACATATCAAATTAAACACAACATTGTTGTTAAATTACTTCAATACCTAATACTTCTCTGATAATTCCTTATGAAACTTGTACTTCATGTAAAACTATTGACTTGTAGGTGAAATTGAATTCAAACCTGCATTAGTTTTAGCCAAAAGGAATCTCAAACTTTTAACTTCTCAATAAACAAAAAAATTTTCATTATTTGGCAATTTGAGTCTTCAACTTTTGTGCCAAACTATGCAAACCTGAAATGCATTACTTTTCAATAATACACAATCAAACACACAAATATTGATTATTATTGTTGAAACTTTGGCTAAAGACAAACAGACAGACAAACTTGCAAACTGGTGAGAAAGAATTCCGAAAGAAAACGACTTTTAAGTAACTTAAGCATAACAAAAGTGCATCCTTCATATAAATTCAATGATGCAGAATACCTTAAAACCAAACGAAACCAAACTTGAAGCTATTCACAATATCCAAACTATCAAAAGCATTCAACTTCAAGAATATTGATACGAAAAGGCGCAATATAAGATTTACGATTCCGGCAGGCAAGACAAATCCGAGTGCAGTGTAACTTTTCTATGAGTGTGAACGCTTTTTGTGGCACCATTGGGACTAGAGACGCCAAAAAAAAAACATAAAAATCTAATAAGGCTAAGGAGAATACTTACAAAAATTATGCAATCGCATTTATAAGCGATTATTACTTAATAAAAAAGTAAAGAAATAATCCACAAAAGTAAAGAAACTAAATAAAATAAAATGGAATAAAATAAAATAAAATAGAAAATATGTCCATGTAGAAGCGAAAAGAAAAGGTTCATTGAATTTCCATTGAACACCTTAAGCAAAACGACTAATGCCAAACAGGAGCGTTGACAAAGCAGCCAAAATGTAGTGATGACAACAAAATGGCATTGTACCAAGAAGAAACCTGCACTGCAAAAATGGAAAATAAAAAAAGAAATCTCTAAAAGGACGAATTTTGGCAAAGACCATTGTCGAGAAATACGCCAAAAAAGCATAAAACTTTGTCCTGCAGCAGCAGCTGACTTTCCTCAGTGTTCTCGGTGTGCAACGAATAACGATTTTCGATCATAAATTCCTTTGGTGTGAATGAGTAGAGCAACAAAATCGAAGCATTGGTTTGGCAACTGCAACTGCAATAATACTTCGTTGCAGTTCAATGCTGATGATGTCAATGCTAACAGCCATTCAGTAGGTTTTGCACTTTTATGGTTGCTTCTCACATTTTTTTACTCTAACAATTTTAGTTACTTTTAAATACACAATAAATAATGATTTATATTTGGTTGGTAAAATTCAAATAAAAAAATATTTAATTTGGCATACCAGTCTGGTTTGTTCAGAAGACTTGCTTAGGAATATTTCAGCCTGAAAGTATACCTCTTTAAAATATATTAAACTTTTAATTTTCTAAAATTATTTTTAAATACAATAATGGGGTAATTTTTTTTGTATTTATCATTACTAGGGTTCTAACCTAGCTTCCTCTTTAACATTAAACATTTTTCAACTCCATATTTCCACTGCCATCTAACATAATTTTAATACCACCCAACTTGGCATGGTACTAACTCTGTACAAAGAAAGAAAGACTAAATTAGAAGCAAAACGAATCCAAACGAGTGTTTAGAGATTTATGTGGTCAGCACAAGAATTCATAATCAGATGCTTCTTACTCCAAGAGAGTTTATTTAGCGCAACAACGAAAAATGACATATAGGACTAAATTTACCGAATTATAAGGGATTTAATATAATACTACCCGAAAAACACAAACAGTCAAGAAACACTCAAATTCATCCAATTTCTCTAAAACTGAATAAATAAATAATGCAATGATTTTTTTATTAACTCAAAGTTCGTAAAATCTCCTCATATCTATATATGTTTTTTTTAAACTGAAATTATATTAAAAAACTAAACCCTTAACAAAAATTTCAATAATTTTGACCGAGACTAACTACCGACGTTTTTAAATCTCCAAAATCCCCAAGAAAAAATATATTCATAGTTCTAATAAAGATATTTTTTTGTTGCTATTCTTAAATATCTATCCATTGCAGAAGTTTCATACTTAAACTAAATTCATCATTTTCATTATCATTCCTAGAATCACGTAAATGTAAAATCCTTGCTAATTCAAGCCTTTTTTTCTTGCTTTGCAAATATCGAAACCGATTGTTCATTAAAGCGATTTGCATACGTGGCCGAAATTTCAGAACAGTTTTTATCAGTTATTTACGAAAGTACAATTAGCTTCACAACAAGTATTCCATCAAAGCTTAAACTCATCATGAACAAGAAAATTTAGCGAATACACGAGTTGATACCCGGGATGAAACATGAAGAATTGCAAGCTACAGTGGGACAAAAAAAAGTGTTTCGTGGCAAATGAGAGAAATTGTTACAAGGAAGATGAAAATTACTGCTAATCGGATCTTTAAGAAAATTATACAATATAAACAAGCAATATATCTTAATTAGAGGTGAAGATGCTAATTAAATGAAATAATTTAAAAGCAATATAAACAGATAATAAACCAAAATCATAACATTCTATAACTATTGATAGCTCTGTATCATTTTTCAATTCGAATTTGTTGGTTACACAAACACACTTTATATGGAAAAATTTATTATACTGAAGAGAAATACTATTTAAGCGATACTTACGATCGAATTAAAGAGCAAGTCCATACGAATGTATCGTAGACCCTTAGTGCTGATCACAATGAAATCAAGGACAATAAGTCTATAAACAAACTTTCAAGCTCTGTATCATTGTTCAATTGGATTTTGTGGGTTACACAAACACAGTTTATATGAAAAAATTGATTATACTGAAGAGAAATACTATTTAAGCGATACTTACGATCGAATTAAAGAACAAGTCCATCCTCGGTCATCGGTTCGTAGCAGAATAAAGCTCAGACTGCTGACAAATCTGACAGATCACTATACCTCATTATAATCTCAAGTTTAGTCCGTTTGAGGAGATAGATTATTGGTTTATATAGAAGAAGAATCAGGTTTCTCTCACATAATTGAAAATACTATACGCTCTTAATGTATCCATTTGATACCAGACAAACTTTAATGGAAGCAATTTGGGCATACACTTGTAGGCGCGAAGGTCTTCTGTTTAGTTAAGGTATATTCCTAGATAGTAAGTAAAAATTACTCATATATCAGATTTTTATATGAGTATTTTATTACTTATAGAATAAGAAGATACAATTTAAAAGAGGAGAGAATATATGTTCATAGATAATCTTCCTATTTAATAGTGTTTGAGAATGGTACTTTTCAGTATATAAGTCTGTCATTAAACGTTTGAAGCCAATAGTAGACATTTGAGAATTATTAAGGTTAATTTGTACGCAACTTAGCTTACTCACCATAACATGTGTTGAGTAACTTAAAGTGGTGATTAAGCCTATTGCAAATGTCATTCGTTTATGTTACAGTTTTACTGATAACGTCAAAGTGGAAGTGAAGCGAAATTATAAATTATATGCGAAATTATATGTATATTATAATTTTTTTTATTAGAATTGTAAACTAATTAAAAAGTTTGAATATTTCCTAAGCCCACTGATGATAAATACTTGATAATACTCGAAACAGCGTTGTATGGTCAGCTAAACTTCAATAAATTAAGTAAAAATTTTTGTTATTGTCTTATTATTTCTATTCGAACCCTTCTTACGTTAAAGTAAAATTAAGTATGTTTTATCTTAAATTAAATTAAATTTCAGTCGGATGTGGTCATACCAAATGAGAAACACTGAAAATCAGAATATTTACTTTAAAGAAATGATAGACTTCAGCTTCGTTCCACTGTTCTCTTAACACTACAATTGAACGTAATCAAATCGTAAACAGTTCGGATTTAAAATCTGAATTTTGGAAATGTATCGTTTGCGGCATAAGTAATCAGTTACCAAGCGAGCCTGCATATGCAATCAGTTCAACTTTTTGCTGAAATTCTACAAGTACTGAAAATATTCAAGAATCATCGCTAAAATACTTTTTTCCGCTAAAGAAATCTGTTGTTCATTATCTAACTATGAAAAATCCATTTATTAAAAAAATATGAAATATATACTTAAGTTATATTCAATTAATATTCATATAACATACTAAAGAGTTTCTACACAATAAAAAGTACTTCTATTCCACATTTTTACTGAAGAGCTACTAAGATTTTTACTAAACTAAATTTTTTTTTTCTGTCGAAAAATGCGCTAAATTGCAATTTCTACAAATCTCAGAAATGCAACAGAATCAATAAACTGAAGTTGATTTTTTTTATTTAGAGTATCAAGTATCCATTCCCAGTTTTGCAGTTTATCTGCTAAAGGCTTTTAATGAAACTGAGATACATGCAGTAGTTAACTCCAAAATAAAGCAATTTTGTGAAAATGAGAGGATTTATCGAAATTCACTGTTATTGAATACTTCAGCCGTACAGTCAAATGGAAAATAGCCTATTTTAGGCATTGCATTTGATATGGCTTTGAAGTTTAAATTCGTGAAGTCAACGTGTGTATATAGAATATGTGTATATAGAATACATATTCTATGAAGTTAAAAAATTTTTAATCAAATCACTTTCATAAATTATTTTTAATTTAAAACCATCGATCCAAAATACTAGTAGAAAAATAATAAAGTTATTTGTTTTTTTCTGAAATACTAAAAGATACATACATGCCAAACCATACATTTGCATCGCATATTTTGTTCCAATAACTTTGATCAATTTGGCGAAATTTCACTAAATATTAGCTAAAGCTTAAATACTATCTAAAACCGCTATGGAAACATTCGTGTGGTCGTTTTATTCAATATGAAACAAAAACACCAAGAAATTTCCAAGATAAACCAAAGGTGTCTAAACTACTGGTATCGACACACCATAGAACTGCCATTTTAGAGTTGATTTCTATTCGTTTAAGACACAGAATATCAATGAAGCATATAATTGCTAACAGTTGACTTCCACTTTTAGATAGTCAGCATTAGTTTGAAACCCACCGTGTTGATATACCACAGCAGAATGAAACATCTACTTATCAGTTCAAAACTAGCTCGCATACTAGAACCAGTAGATTATATTAATTTTGTGAATAACCATTTAGTTGAAATATAACTGATTCCTTATATATATACTGACGAATTTGGTTTTATAAGGTAATAAATGAAATCAAATAGGAAGACAGCATGTATACCTACAAACAATACTCAATCCCCAGATTAGCAAAGATTTGAAGAGTTGACAGTCCTTAAAATGTCGACCCATGTGAACGAACATATATCAGATTATGGTCGACTTTTGCCAACTGTAGGTATAGCAAACTATATCTTATAAATCGCAGTGTAAAATTGTCGCTTCTGACAATAATATTACCTGGTATATGCCGACCAGTAATCATAACTTAAAATAATGGATCCACCACCATCACATGTCTAATAAAGAAACTTTATATGATATTGAATTCCACACCTAATGGCACCATCCACACATTATTATGGAGAATTATTGTTTGACTGTTTCCATAATATGCCTTTATAGTCATTAATCACGCACTAAAAGGAGCGTAAAACTGATATGATCATTCGTCATATAACTGCCTCTATAAGGGGACCTTAACATAGGTGAAGTGGAAGCATAAAATAAATTGCATTGCTAATTTTTTCTAATTTCGATTATTTAGAAAAAAATCAAGAACTTTATTTTATATTGAATTCACATCTCTCTCTCTCTTTCTGTCTGCCCCTCCATCTCTTTCTTTCTCACTCATTATGTTTCTCTCTTTTCCCTTTCTCTCTTTCTCTTTCTTTCTCTATCTCTCTTTTTCTTTCTCTATCTCTCTCTTCTTTCTCTATTTCTCTTTATCTTTCTTTCTTTTTCTCTCTATTTCTTACTCTTTTTCTCTTTATCTTTCTCTCTTCCTCTTTCACGGCAAAACGACTTAAAAACAAATTTTTTCCTGTACCAAAATTGGTTTAAAAAGGTACCATTTCTGTAAAAAAAGGTCCAAAATTCTTTTGAGCCTTTTTTGTTTTTTTGTTCTGTGTTTTTCATAGTGTTATAAATGAACAAAATATAAAATAGTGCAAAGTTGCATTTATAAAAAAAATTAATTGGAAATATCCACAATAAAGTTGGGTCGTCAAAAATATACCATTTTTTGAACATGAGTACCAAACGAAAAAAAAAGTACCAATTTTGGTACTAAAGTACCATAAGTGACAACCGTGCTTAAAAATGTTTCTCTCTCTCTCCCTTTCTCTTTCTCTGTCTCTCTCTCTCCCTTTCCTCTTTCTCTCTCTCTACCTTTATTGAACGGCCAGTTAAAGGCAAAAAATGATTAGTTTATTTCTGGTTGAGCACTGACTACATGCGTATGTGAAGGGTTTACTTTGATATAAATTTAATTAAATGTGATATAAATGTGAAGCATATTTTGTGTGACATTTTTAAAACATAAGTTGTAAATATTTTTTTATTTTAATTTAAAAATAAATAAAATAAATAAATAAATAAATAATTGAATTTATTCATAAAATTTCATAAAATATAGCAGAATTAGGAGAGAAATTATTTTGAATAGATAATATACCAATACCTCAAAATATCTTAGTCACTCTACTTAGGATTACTATATTTTCATTTTTTATTTTGACAATAGATGGCGATAAGATTTAATGTCAAATGCAGATTTTCTATTCCACCGTTTTTTTCGTGTTAAATTGTTACTGTGACATCTAAAAGCAAAGTCATTTAAAAATATTGACAGTAAATTTAATGCACTACAATATCCAATACTGCACTTTACTATATGAATCTGCCACAAACAGATAGCAAAAAACCATAGACAATACGACATTTTGTCACATTTAAGCAAAATAGATTTTGAAATATGAATTTCAAATTCCAATACTCCTAGGTTAAAATTCTTTCGAGACACGCGTGCACAACTGTTGTTCCAGTTTCGAAAGCGATAGAGATTTTGTACTTCACGGATTGCGTTCCGGGGGCTGTGTCAGTTATTTGTATTTATTTGTAATCTGTCATGTTCAAGGGCGCTGCTTATGTCTTCTGCAACTCATCCTTAAAATCCTAGTGAAATGAAAACATTTTAACATGTCATGTCACATATAAGGAATGTTACTGTATCCTTCCATGTTGCCTGCTTCAATGTGTCAGTTGTGCAAGTATGTTGTAGGAATGACAAATATTTTTTAAGGACTTTTTCTTTATTTATCCAATTTTTTCTTCTCATAATACTTATAATACACGTATTTGCACATTTTCCAATGCTAACTACAAATGTATTGGCTTCGATTGTATGACATAGAAAGGAACTATTTCCGTAATTTAAATATGTTTTCCAAGATTTCAATTGTGATGTGATGTGCACATTAAACATTAAGAAAGTGACTTTTGACTTTATTGTGACAGCTGGCATGGGAAGCAGAACGAATTTTGAATTTTAAATTCTTTTTCAGAATGAAATGTGTACTAAGAGTATTCATTTTAGAATAAGAGGAATATATGAATCTATCTAAATCCTTATGCTTAAGCCAAGCTTAGTCAAAATTCCAATATGTCAAGCAGATAAATTGGTTCACTTTAAAACTATTTTATTTAAACACCAAAAATATATATGATTATATATGTTAGAAGTATCCAAAATTATTAAATAAGACACTAGAAAGTTTTCAATTAATCAAGTTCTAAGTTATTGTCTCCGCATTAAGACTTATCAGGTGCAACACATGTGGCAGCACTGTATTAAGTCCTTCACTCATTTTTCGTAGGGTGTTTGAGATATGGTCCTCAACTACGTTAGCAAATTTTCTGGTGAATGCAATTGATTCGCCATATTAGGTGAGTGTAGTGCTTGGTTTATCGCGTTTGTTAAGTTTTGTAGCAGCAATGCTTCCACAACGATGGCTCAGTGTCATTCCCGAAATCTCGAAAGTAACTGAAAAGCGTTGAAGCCACAGTTTGAGACAGTTTAAGTTACTTAAACGATCTTTTAGGAATGATATGTAGAAAGACAAAAATGCACTCCAGAGTTATAGTTAATTTAAACACAATGGGTAGTAAATCACAAGAAAATCTCGCATGGTAACGCTATATAGTGCTACCAATTTACAGAATTGTAATTGAAGAGATATCTTTCATCATCGTACATGCACTTTAGTAGATTGTATTTAGTTTAATACTTGTTTCAGATTTATTTTAATCTAAACAGCATAAAGATTATTTACTAGAATATATACCGACATGTACAAATACCAGTCTGTATTGTACCTCTTTTACAATCCAATGATTGTATTATAAATATATTGCTATTTTCATCTAAATGCCTAATACAATTAAATTTCAAAATTCAAGTCTAAACGTTTTGCTTTCCAGAATTTAGGTACAAAAAAAATAGCATATAGTACTTAATTACTTAGTTAGCCATTAAACACATAAGTCGTCCTTAGCCCGACGTGGCTAAGTAGCCTTCGCCAGTCAGCCCGATTAGTTTCTTGCTATCGCCAGTTGCTTATGCCGAGTGCCCCAGATCGTTGGCGACCTGGTTCTTCCACCAAAGGTGCAGACGTCCTCTACTACGTTTTCCACCTGAGGGTACCGATTCGAAAGCCTTTTTAGCCGGAGCACTTTTACCCCATAAAAATCCAAGTATTATTCCATACCCCCAGGTGCTTAAGAACTCAACAAAAGTTTTCCAACAATTTCTATTTTCTATTGTCTTATTCGTTAAGCGATTAAGCGAGGTTATTTTGGGTCTGCTTCTTAGTGGATTTTATTCTCATTTGTATTATACCTCTATTAGACTGATAATCAAATTCTTACTTTATATGTAAAAGCAGTAAAACAGAAGCATCGTTAAAACGTCGATGCAATTCTTCCATAATTACCACTCAGCTCCCTACCTTTTAACTAATAAGATTATTGCACTTCTGTAATAATTAATATGAATCATTTTAAAAAGATTATTTTCCTTTTTGCAGAGACTGCTCTTCTTGATTTTGTTAATATTTTTTCTATTTTAATTTAAAATTTTAATTTCTTTATTCAGTGTTCTGTGCTTGGCTTGATTTCCGTTTTCACAGCCGTTACTGTCCGTTACGTTTCAATGCGTACTG
>NC_051847.1:241083533-241094860 GCF_002237135.1 Teleopsis dalmanni | reverse complement strand
ATTATTGTGTGGCTGTGAAGTATGTTTCAGCTTATTTGTCGGAATATGAGTTCATTGGTCTATGTGTATTTCATTTAATAGAAACACAACATAATGGACACCCGTATACTTGCTTCATAAGTCGAGAACATTTTTTTCTTTCTACGCATTCATTTACAAAAGTACTAAGAGTTTATTTGGGCATTATTTTGTTTACTAAATGCATGTACATTAGTTGACATCATTGTTGTTGCATCTGTAAATGAATAGTAAAATTTAAAAGGACTTCAAAAATTCAAGTACAGATTTTTGTCAAGCTGTTAGTTGCAAATAAAAGTCTTTCTGCCTGTTAATCAAAATTCTTGACTCACTTTTACTAAAACATTTCAACTTCAAGTAGGAAATCAAACTCAGTACACCATATATGCAGAAAGGACAATTTGCTTCTGACATAAGATAGTCCTTTATGATATTAGTTGCCTTGATATGCTTTGTAATGAAACATGCATTAGTTGTTATATGCCTGAGATGTTAATAACAAAAAAAAATGAAATTCAAATGGGAATGAATACTAAAAATGCATAAAAGTCTATTAGAAACTGAATTTAATCGAGATCTTTAAAGAAGTTTAACTGCTTTAAGTGAAGTAGTTTAAGTTAATATGTTAAGTTTAAAAATATTCGTAAGAACTTTTTTGATATAGCTGTAATTATTAATCACAAAATTTTTATCTAATGACAGACAATGTATTTCGAATAGAAAAGTTTGGTACTAATGAGAAAATTTTAAAATTCAAAAGAAATTTTAAATCCTGTAAGTACTTGAGCTCTTTTGAATATTGCAATTCTTGATATTTTTTACATTAAAAAATAATTGTGCGGGCTATAATAAGTATGACGATGAGGTAAACCTCATGAGGTCAAAAATTATGACACACACATCGAGGTGTCAAACGAAACTCCACAGAAAAAAAAAATACAGTTAAAACACCTTTCATAACTTATTGAAAATACGAGTATCTTGCAGATATTATGGATTTTTCAGTATACATGTTTTTATGAGTGGAGTTCCTTTGCCGACAAAAAGTTATTATTATCTTTCTCCATATAAGGTTTTTGGACTTATTTTTCTTAAAGTTGTGTTTGATTTGTGTGACAGAGCATTGTATTAAATATCGGTAATGTACGTTTCACCTCATACCTTGTCTTAATTACAGCGGTTTTATATGAAATACTTTCCATCAAATATTTCTAAACATATATATGATCGTGTCATATACATAGTGAAATGTAAGAATTTAGAAAAACATGTATATATGGTATCTTAAAATTGGTTTGAAGAACTTTTTTCAACTATCTTAACCTATAGGTATAAAGTTTTCACTTCATTCTGTATGATTTTTTTACGTTTCTTGGAAGTAGAAGTACCTTGTCGTAATTATAGCGCTTTAATATGAAATACTTTCTATTCTATATAAGCAAACACATATATATATTCGATCAGGTCATATACATAGCGAAATGTAAGAATTTAGAAAAGCATGTATATATTTAAAAATTAGTTTAAAGAACTTTTTTCAACTATCTTAACTTATATAAAGTTTTCATCTCATTCTGTATGATTTTTTTAAATTTCTCGGAAGTAGAAGTACCTTGCCGTAATAATAGCGCGTTGATATAAAGTACTTCTCATATACGCAAACATATATATATCTGATCGTGTCATATACGTGTCAGAAAATCATGTTTCCATTATATATTTTAAAATTAGTTTAAAGACCTTGTTTCAAAGATCTTAACATATATGATCTCATTAATTCATGTGAATATCAAAACTTTGACTGATCTTATCATTAGAGGTTTACGTTCGAAACGAGTACAGTTTTAAAATACTTCTTGTAGATAAAGTCATTGTTGATTTTTTAGATTTTATCAATGCCCAGAGGCTTAGGTATGAATCTAATTAAGGTTTTATATACTTTATGTATTTTATTAGCACTTTGTTTATTTATATTTATTAGCACTTTGTTATTATAATTTCCATTTAAGCTTCTAAAAATATAATTTAATAATAAAAAAATAAAACTAATTTATATTAATTTTATAAATTACAACATTTTTAATATTGCCACCATTTTATTTTTCTGTTGAATTTATTAAGAATTAAAGGATTAAATTTTTTTCACATATAATTAGTTTTAATAACCCAAAATTTTTACAAAATATTTAAAAGTAATAAAATTTATTTAATTTTATATATGAAATTTTTAATAAATTAAAAAAATATATAGTAAAGGTATTAAATAAATTTTTCCTAATTAAATTGGCTTAATATAACTTTTAATTACATTTTCATAATATATTTGATAATTATTTTAATTAATTTCTTTTTTGCGGATTAACGCTGAAAACATTGTATTTATTTATGTTTTTATATCTTTGCAGTCACCAGCTTTCGAAATATGAAAAGTTTTCTTTTATCTGCTGCACAATAATCGGGAGTACGTATTTATGAACATTATTTACGGATGGATATTAGGGAATTTATGTACTTTTCATAAACAGCGCATAAAGTATAAAAACGTAAAAACATAAAAATCAACAAAAGGAGAAGTGCTCACATCAGCGATAAACGCGTAAATTACCCATCAGCAATAAAAATAACATCGGCAACTACAATAACAACAATAACAACAACAATACCACCACCATCATCATATATTTGAGTAGAATCAGCATTTAACAACAACAACAACAAAAACACAACAAATATAGCAATTTTAATAAAACAATTTGTTAAGCCAACAAAAATGAATTAATCAGCAAAAAAAGCCGACAAAAAAAAATTAAAAATAAAAAAAAGATTATTAAAAAAAAGTAAATACAAATAAACAAAAAAGAAAAAAGCAAAATTTGTTAAGAAGAGCCAATTTTATGAAAATTACCTGAAAAGTCCATCAACAATAAAAACAACAACAAAAACAATAATAAAAAATTACACTTAAAGCGAAAAAGGTGAACAAAATTCCCTAAAACATGCAAACAAAGCGAAAAAAAAGAAAAAAAACGAAAAAGTTTTAACATCAAAAATGGCAGCGAAGCCAAGCCGCAAAGTGAATCTTCTCTACTTCAGGCGACAGCAGCGAACAAAGTGCGTACGTGGCCTGGCACTGGCACAATCAAAATTTTGTTTGAAAATACATTGAGGATGCGTCAGTCTCTCAATTCTGGGCAATCTTGGATTTCAATGAAAAAACATGAATTATTATTATTTTTTTTTAAATATTTACTTTTCACAGCTTAGAAACGATGTTTGTTAAAATTTAATTGGAAAAGTAGAAAATATTATTTGATTTTTTATGTGAGAAGTTCATAGACGCATTTAAGCTAACCAATTCAGTTGGATGACAATAAAACTTTATGTCTATTGGAACATAATTATGCAGGATATAGATTAAATTATATTCTTCTGGAACTCACAACTATTGTATGGCATTGTATAGTGTTTGGTGACATCAAACATAAGCTGTTCGTGGCATTGCGTCTAGTGTTGAACTACTGAATCCCCCCTATCCACAATTATGAAAGAATTTCTTTCACTTTATCTGGAAAAAACAGTCTTAATCTTTTTCAGATCGAAGTTTGGGTACTCTGATTTTTGAATCAATTTTTGGCATACCTATTTTACTCCGTTATTGTAAAAGAGAAGAAAATTTTCCAAGGATAAGTAAGGATGTTTCTGTGTCTGCTTAATCTTGTGGTAATCAATTGTTTGCGGAATATTCTTCTTTTTAATTTTATAAGAATACAAAATTTTCCAATGATATGCAAGGATGTTTCTATATTTGTTTAATATTTTCTAGATCAATGACACTCCTTTTTTTGGGATTCCATTCTTTATGGAATATTCTTCTATTTAATTCTATAAGAATAGAACATTTTCCAATGATATGTAAGGATATTTCTGTGTTCCTTTAATTTTACTAGATCGATGTTTGAATACTACACTTTAAAGTATAATGGAGTCATTTTTATTGTCAAATTTCGTTACTTTAGTAAATGATTTATGAAGAGTCGAATAATAAAGTATTAAATAAATATTTTGCAAAATAATAGAATATAAATAAAACACATTTCAATTCTCTCTGTATATTTCTCTTTACAGATAAATCACTAAATAACAAGCTGGCGAGATATTTATGCAATTGTCCTCTATTTTCCATTCTGCAAATCCATATTCGGAATTCATGAATTTAACCGTAAGCTTAAATATTCATTTCATTTTGTATTTTACTGTGCTGTGCTCTAAAACCGCGGAATTGGTGTGCGTTTTGCATTTACAACGAAAATCACTTTTCTAAGTACTAGTGCCGCAGGAGATAGTTGCATTCGCCGAAATAAACCCCTGCTGCCCAAGTGCTTATCAAAGAGATTTTATTGTCAACATGGTGTGCTTCCATTGGAAACCATTTAACGCGGATTGTGGCTTTGTGAAATCGTGGCAAATACTCCAAATAATTAATGTTTTATTATTATTGTGTATGTGTTAGGAATTCAAACGAAAGTAAAAAGAGTTTCAGACAATTTATTATGGTATAGTGATATAAAAATAAATTAAATTAATTGGTAAGCTAAGAAATATTTATTTTTGTAATAATAATATTGTAGTATAAAATTTAATATTGTAAGTATGTATACATATTTAAATTTTAGTTACCTAAATGTTACTTTAACAACAGCTCATATAGTTTGAATGCAAGAGCAACTCGATATTTAAGCGAACAGCTAATTCTTAAACCTCAAATTCCATTCTGTATGTAAATAATCAAAACGTCAGTAACAATAATAACAACAACTGCAACTGTATCTACAGTACAGTAGGTACATAATACACAATAACGAAGCAATTAGGACTATCCTTGAGAGAAGTGGTTTATCAATATCTGCGAAAATCTAAGCGAAACACCAAGCACCGCCGCACCTAGAAGAGGTGGAATACTGTTGAATCTGCGCAAAATGGACAAATGTATGCAATTAAACACACAAATACGAGTATCTTAAAGCTTGCAATGCATATGTAAGTATCTCAAATAACACATAAGTACATTTCACTACACGTACATGCAATCATACTTACACTTAACGCGAAATGTTTAACGAAAGGCGTAATCTCAGTACCAGGACAAATATCCTTAGCGTACGAAATGGAATTAATTTCACTTTGTCGATTACTTAATTAGGCAATTTGTATGTGTTGTACCGACGGCGTATACAGCGCATAACAGCAAAAACAGAATGATTATACGCTGCACAACGATAACAACAACAACACCAATAACAAAGTTAAGTATTTGCTTATACCGCAAACCGTGAAGGATATTACGGGAATTCCTTAATATTTACAAGAAATTTAAATAAAACCTTACTTCTGGAGAATAGAACTCCTTATAGTGCAATGACATGGTATGATCGTTTACATTTGTTTAGGTAAATATTTGCTATGCGCGCTGCATTCGACTGACTTCGCATACCAATAGGTTCTGCAGCACCATTTTCACACCCCAGCATCTTAACCCTGCATATCCACTAAACTAAACTGGTTGTGGTGAACTCTGAAGGAGCCTGAATTAATCTGAAATGCCAATTAGTGTACACGCAAATAAAAATAGACAAACTCAAGTAGTACGTGGCAATTGGCTGAGTGCGTCTTAGTGAATTGATAATAGAGTACTTGAGTGTACCTGTAAAGAAATTCTAGAAAATCTGTTTATTTAAGTTTTAAGAGAATTTAAATTTACTTTATATACATAATAAAAGTTTTTGTATAACTATTATTATGCAAATGATAGATGACAGAGTAAGATTCAAATGCTCATATAAACAAGTAGGCCATGTTAACCTGGAAGTTGCACATGATTTAAGTGCTTTCAGTGTGTTACTTACAAGTTGAAGAAAGTAGAGGTAAGCACTTCTCTTAATGGGGTCTAAGGTAATATATACCGATACCGGCAGGGACACATCCTGGGAAGCACCAGAGCGTCTACACTGTCAGCTTTCTTGTACCCTTCGATATTTCTATGTTCAGATGAGGGTGATGTTAGTCAACCGATTTAGTTAGTCGATTGTCTCTCTACATTCTTTTAATATCTTTGATTTTGATGTGAGGAATTCAAGGACTTTGATTGCTGCTTGGCTGTCAATGAAAATGGCAATATTACGTTTGCCCTTAATGTGACTTGCAATCTGTAAAACTGTGGTCTCATTAGGTAGCCTAAGAGACTTGTTTAGGTTTTCAGTTGGCGGGAAGATCCCTGCTTCTACTCCAGATATGAGTAAACTTTTATATTATATATTTAATTATGTTACTTAGGACACCGTATTATTGTTGAATGCTGCTACAAACATTTAAAAACAAAATTGTAGAAAGTTGAATTATTATTATTAGACAATATTATTATTGTGATATTATAATAAATTCATTAGATTTCATTATTTTGACATTGTTTGTTATGTTACTGAAATTGGTAGCTATTTTTAAATGGACTGACGCTATTTTAACATCTAATTTTCGCAAAATGTTCGTTATTTTCAGATTTGAGTTCAGTTCAGTTTAGTTCGCTTTTGTGCAGCATGAATTTTGCACCCATCCATACAAAATCTTTTCATTCCGCAATCATACAAAATCGTAGCATATCCAAAGGAGCAAATTTAACAAGTTTGGTACGTGAGGATAATGCGAAGCTTGCGTGCGAATTATTATCATCTTGAGTGAAGCATTTTCTCATTTTCTTATTTTTCAGGAATATTAAGGATAATTTCACATTTGTAGCTACAAAATATTCGTTATTGTTGTTGTTGCAGTTGATGTTGCTGCTATTATTTTATACACACTTAAGATTATATACGCTTTTAATAACCAGTGTCATAGTGTCACAAAATATGCTTTGAGAGACAAAGGTCAGATTGTTTTTTGTTATAACTAAAGTTGCGTGCTTTGCAAGGATAATTGTAAAATAATGTTTTAAAAAAACTTGCTGTTTTATAACAAATTTTTAGTTTTATTGAAACTTTATTTGACCGTAAAATGCAACTTCCCTCTTTGGTTTAGTTGATGTACTGCTCTGGCTTGAATGCACACTGTTTGCATTTGTTTTATTATTATTTTTTGGTTATTTTTAGTAATTGCTCTGCTGTGTCTTTGTTGCTTAATGGAAATGAAGTTTTAAGTAAACTTTAGAAGAATTACGTGCCACAAAAAACACTACACACAAAACTATTATTTTGTACTTAAGTCGAGGGGAACGCTTGGGTCAGTAATTGCAATTCATTTTAGTAAACTTTGATTTTGTACAGATTTTTATTATTTTTATGGTTGAAAATTAAAATATTTATTTTCTGAATGTAAGCACGTCTTCAACAACAGCAATTATAGTTTAACTCTTATATTTTTAAAATGTAATTATATTTATGTACAACTTTTACGCTTAAAGAAATATTAATGGTGAAATGTTTTCAGTTTCGCATTAAAAATGATCCTTTCTGAAATGCTCTTAGCTCTTATATTGAAGCTATCAATGATTTAATTTCCGCTTCTTTCTACTATTCCCATTCATGCTAATAATTAAGGGAAATTAAAAAACATGGATGGAATAAAAAAAAAAGAAACCAATTGCTCTCCGTAACATTACCGGTTCAGCTCTCCAACGGAAATTCGTTTGTTGAGTTCAGCGAACAAAGGTAAAAGCGTAATTTTTTTTATTTATTTTATAGAATTTAACAAAAAATGTTGTATATTTGTCGAGTTATATAAATTCTTCAATAAATTCTACTCACTCCATCCCAGCACAGGCCCTTAAATGTTTAACGTAGATACATTTTTGAAAATGTTCATATGTGCTTCGGTATGACAATTTGTTTTTCTATTTTAATTTTGTTTTACGTAAATTGAATTGAATTGAATCGTTTCTGAAATTGGTTAATATTGCTCTCCTGTTGCCAATCGAAATTGTCCTTGCTAACACGTGAATTTATCTTGCTTACCTTAGCTGATAGCAGCAATCCAGCAAACACATCCAGCATTCAGTTCGGAGCGTTCAGAATATTGTCGAATGCATTTTCTATACAAACATTGTTTCATACATTGATGTTATCCTTCTCATACATTTGCTCCTCATAGTCGCATATTCACTGAGTTGGAGTTCTGTTTGTTTTCAATTTGCATCGATGTGATATCTTCTCCAAAAGTGGCAATGTTTCTAAAATAGCTCACACGTTTTCCACTGCAATTTGCTGTCAACGAAAGTCACTCTTATCAATTTGCAGCTTTCAAACGTGATACGCTTGGGATTGTTGATTGATATTTTCCGTTTTTAATTTCGTTTCTTTGAATTTGCTAACAATTTTTTTCAATATATTTTGAAATTTTAAAGAATATTCATTTTAAATAAGAATATTCATTTAAATGTTACAATTCATCCGCAACAAAGTTTAATCATTTTTATTGATTATAAGATATTATAGCTTTCCTGTATATTGATATGCATAAAACATACGTATATTCTTAAATTGATAAGTTAATTTAAAATGACATAACAACTCAAATTATAGTATTCATGCCTCAGCAATTAATATAAAACGAGCATAGAACCATCACCAAAATATTGTTGTTTTGTTGAATTACAATAAAATGTCAAAAGATAACTATATAAATTTATTATATAGTGTCACTAAAAAGGATTTAGAACGTTTTGAACGATAGCGTGATCACTTAAACTCGTAAGATACTCTGTGATGCTTACCAAAGTCTACTTAGAAAAAACCTGATCTAACTTGTTTTGAAATAACCCGTTATCATTGATTGGATAAACCCTGAGAGTATTGAACGGTTTTATCACAAGGCACAACTATTCCATTCTAAGTTTCTCAAAACCACACGTTATTGAAAGAGTACTATTAATACCAAAATCGAAGGCTTCGAATAAAAGAGAAATACTTCAATTTTTAAAAAGCAAGTAAACATTATCTTATTATAGGAACCAGTAATTTCGGTAAGATGAAGTCGAAAAGTATAGAGTATAGAGTAAGGCAAGCACATTAATTTATCAAAGTGGTTTTGAAGATATCATGTGGCTTAACTGTTTGTCTTATGAACAACATTTATTGCCAGCAAAGTTTAAGAATAATAAACTGATCTTCAACATTTTTGAAAAAAGAGGTGATTATTTTATTAAAAAGATTTAGGCATCCTTTATCCCATGTTTCACCAGCAGGTACCAAATCAATCACATTTCTAGCTTATGCATGATATGATGAAGCCAGCAAGGCTGCCAACTTTTGTACACCTAACTATGTCAATGTTCGTATAGCTAATCGTCCCATCTAATTCGGTACTCGTTGCTAACGCGTAAGGAACCATAGATCTTCCAATGAATTTTTCTCTCGCTTGCTCCTAACGCATTCTCACCACTCTTGGTTATTGTTTAGAGATTAGAGATTTGTTGAGCATGATTTTCGTTTGTCGAGATAAGGTTTTATTTTTCAATTGCTCACTTAGTCCGAAGTTAGAACGATTTCATTAGGTGAAAGAAATTTAAAATTGAAGGGTGTATAAGGCTTTTGTTGTATTCTGCTTATTATTCGAGCTTTTCAGAGTCATATAGAGATACCAAATTATCTTTACTAAAATTTTATTGCGTTGAAGCAATGAGAAAAAAATTTATGGTCTTGGAAACGCATGGAATAATAAAGTATAATGCATATTGTGTAGATTGGATATAAAAGCTCGGAATAAAACTTAATACTGTACAACTGCTCCCTATGTGTTATCTTAGAATTTATTAACTTAAAAATGCAACTTCCCACTATTACTTATAATCATTTGTCTTAAAGGTCAATAAATTAAATTTTTGAAAGTTTTGTCTCTACTAATTATCTGTACAAAAACACTAACCTAATTGTGTCTTAAACAAAATAAATGCGTTGCTCTTCCATGCAACTATGTTAAAATGAATACCACAATCCTTCTGCAAAATTACCAATACAGTCACGCCAAGTCAAACAAATACGCACTATAGCTGAACTTACTCACAGACGCATTTCTGGCAGTAGAAACGCCTCAGGTTGGTACGATGCTCTGTCCCATTTCTTTTTATAACCCCGCACGCCATATTGTTCGCATCCACTATAGTACAATAGTATTATACGAGTAAAATATTTTGCAAGCGTGTGTATGCTTCTTCATTTGCTTCTTTAAATATTTACCTGAGGTCCTTTAACAAATGGTTCTAGTGTGGCTCCTCCTGTTTGTTGTTGCAATGAGTATTAGACTTGTTGTTCTTGTTCTTAGAATTGTGGTGTTGTTGTTGCGATTGTTTGCTTAATTTAACTTGAAGTTTAAGTTAAATAACTTGGTTAAACATTTAGGTTATGTTTTCTCGTTTCTGTTGTCATGTCTTAGTTGCTCTTAGCCGGGCAACAAACGACGTTGTCGCATATACTTACCATTAAATGGCTTATGTATGTTTGCGGCCATATTAAAATATGTCTTTATGTCTATATGTTGGTACGTGTTTGTATTTATATAGTTCTCAAGCCGTTACTATTGCATTTGTAGCATCCGTAAAAGACTATGACTATCACAATATATTATTTTTATTTATTTAGTTTTTAGTTCCATCTTTTTTTTATATTCTGTAGTTGAAATACTTGGCAAGGCATAAGCATGTCGTATGGAGCTTACTAAATAGCTTATTTGTTGAAGTAATAATGGTAGTACTATTTTTAGTGTACTTGTTGTTGTTATTGTTGCTGTTAGTATCTTTGTTAGTTGGGATTACACAAGCAAAGACATGCCTGGTTATGTGTACATATCCTTATGTTATAGTTGAATTATTTGTTAGAATAAAAGACACTTCTGCATTAGGCACAAAATGAGCTCAAATGTCAACGTCTTAAGTTCCATTGTGGTTTTTGTGTCTTGTATTTATATTAATAAAAATATTTTAGAAACAAAAATGTTTTGTTTATGTCATTTCAACATATTCGGAATAAGTGGTTTTATCAATGCAGAAAACATATACATACATGAAGAGGAATTAATTGTGCTCGACTAAGCCACAAATAAATTCGTTATAAATAATTCTGGAAATAAGTAAAGGTGTCTAAAAAGCTGCGCTGAATATTAAAACTAGACAAATAAATTTTATATTATTCAAAGTTTTTAATAATTTATTGTTTAAATTATCAAATTTTCTTTATATATTTCTTTTTTGATATGTAAATTATTTTGATATAAAAATTTATTATTGCAAAGAAATTTCACAACGCCTAAAAATATGCAACATAAAGTTT
>NC_051847.1:241077397-241083433 GCF_002237135.1 Teleopsis dalmanni | reverse complement strand
ATTACCTTCATACTTAATTTATATCAGTTTCTTTCTAGAACAGCTATAGATATATTATATACAATATATACATATACATATACACACACATATGTATATATAACTAATTATATACAACATATATATATTAGTAATATTAGTAATATAATATTACCATATTAAGAACCCTTAAAAAGGTTTCATATATTAGTAAAAGTGTCAGTTAACAGCATCAAAAAGTAGCGATATATGTTGTTGAAAAACACATTTTATTTCATTTGATTTATCTAAATGAATACACAATTATAATGTATTATAATGAATCATTATAATGCTAGAGACGATTTCCTAGGAAAGAGCAAGTCTTGCAATGTTTTCATGATTCTTTTGAGTTAATTATTTGCTATATTATCTCAGAGATAAGTTGTTACAGTAAATTTAGGACAAGATCGTTGTTTTTTACATATTACAAATATTTATTTTGGTTCTTTCTCATTTCTCTCTGGTCTATATACTCTATTTAAAAGATCGTAATATATAATAGCGAAACGATCAGCATATTATTAGCGGGTTGATAGTAATATTTGAATGACTTGAAAATTCTCAGCAGTTACAAGAAAAAATAACTGTCGACATGAATCATTCGACATAATACTGTAAAATATTTGGGTCTAATACCCGATTATGCAGCGTAAGTGTACTGTATAATTGCCAACTAATATTAATAAAAAATAACAGTAAACTGTATTATAGCTAGAAATACAAATTTATTTTTTAAATGTTCATATTTCTGCTATTTGGACTAAGGTGATTAAAATTAAGATATTATGCTTCGTATTGCATAAAATGTGATAACTATTCTTTGTTTATGTATTGACCAGGACACAAAAGATAATGAAATATTTTATTTTATTATAAACAATTATACTTTTTCCCAAAGTTTTGATTTTGATAAATATATCCTGATAAATCATTAATCTATTAATTCCATGATATTTATTTTTTGAATTCTAAGAGTTATTTTAACTATTAACATATTTGTATATTGAGTGTAACAAAGTAATAATAAAAATTTTTGTTTTTTACTATTTTGAATAAAAGGTTATTAAAATATTTCAATATTGTTTCACATATGTTAAAATCTCTATAAATCTGTCAATGTACAGGTCTAAATACTTGGTAAACATCAAACAGAAGAGATGTAGAAGAGAATATATAGCATATATATATAAGAGATGTGATATATAAATAAGTATTATTTAGAAATAATGCAATTAATTTGTATTATTTTTCTTATTAAGTTTAAGAATAGCACTTAATTGTGATTATACATTGGAGCGATGGGATTGTACGAGAAAGCTTCTTTGCTTGTTTTTATATTTGCACTCTAGAAAAATACTGAATCAACAATATCTCGGGATTATCGATCTCTTATTTCCTTGCTTATAGTATATTAATTAAATACAATGCATGGTTGTTTGACAGAACCCCATCATTTTTAAATAACATTAGTCTGAAAGATGTGTCCTCTATTGCATTAAACGGATTCCGGTAATAGGTGGCATAAAACTGATCTTATGAAATTCAATTCCAATTTAAGAAATATTACAAGTTTACGCAATCATCCGAAGTTAGCTAAGTATTTTCTTTGTTTAAAATTTATAACATTTAGTAACTTTATACTAAAGCATAGTTTTATTCGAGAATTATATATCATGTAGTGGGGCGAAGGTATATCTAGGTGCCATGTTTTTTTTTTTAATATTTCTATTGTTTAAAGCAGTCTTTTTTCTTCTATTTCTTTCTTCTTCTTTCTTCTTCTTCTACTTCTTTAGATTTTCTTATAATAACATTCTCATAATAACAAACAATGTAGAAACACACTTACATAAATTTATTCTTTTAACACTGTATTTTGGACATTTCAGTTAAATAACATGACAGGATTTATGTAAATAGGTCACTATTTATTCGCTAAAGTTTGGTAATAAAATCCCTACCTTTAGTACTAAGTAGTGGCTTATCAGTTTGAGTTCGCATGTAGTTTTTTATATCTTACTTAAAAGTATTTCTCGATCCATTTGGACAAATAGAATACTCTATTCTCTATTCTCAGCATAGAATAATATCAATTAAAAACCAGGAGTTAAAGTAATGAATTTTATCAGATCAGTAACTTTCCTGTAACTCTTTTATGTCATTATTACTATAAATATAATTTGAAATGCTTTTTATAGAGTTTTTGCTATACAACATATATCTAAAGTGCTTATGCACCGCAAACTACGATTTTTTCCAACATTAATTGAATCAAGCCTTACTCTTAACACAGCTGAATAAAAATAAATTTTATTTAGTTTATTGAGTTTTTCCTTTAAAATGTACAAATAATTGAATTTGGTCTCCAACGTCTACTTGAAGCTCGTTTAGCATAATTTTATAGTTTGAGTGCTTTTAGAAGCACATACTATACTTTAGTATAGTATGCAATGCAACTGAATGAGTGGCATTATACGTAACAACAATGGCAATCCAAAAGACCGTGACATTCAGGCACGCTTGTTTTGCGATTTGTGTTTAGAAACCATGTCCTTTGAAGCACAACTAAAGGACACAATACAACGACAACAACATTTTTAACTGCCACAACAAATAAGAACAAAAACACTGAGTTTATATGAAGCAGGCAATATCAGACACAAAACCACAGAACACAGAACATAGAAGATAAAAAATGAGAGTAAAAAAAAATGAAAAAAAAGGAAGAAAGAAAAAGCACTGTAACTAAAGAAACACAAAAGGAACTTAACAAATAAAGGAAGTACAAATAGGCTGATAAAAGGAGGCAGAGAATAGCCATAAAAACTTTCAAAAACAGTGTAGAAAAAACTAGAATTAGTAAGTTAATCTAGAAATGAAGGAATTTGTGAATGTGTTAGTGTGTGGCATATTGTATTTTTGGGGTTTCTGACAGACCTAAATAGCCGGAAGTGCGGTTGTTGTTTCCTTTAATGTTTAAAGTACATATTAGATTACTGACAATGAAAAGTGATGGCATAAAAGAAAAACAAAACTTTCTAAGATTGCTAGAAGAGATAAAATATTGTCGAGGTTTTAATAATGACAAATCCTTGATAGTAAAAAAAATTTTTTAAGAAAAGAAAAATTAAGAGTTTTTTTTTCTTTTTTTATTTAACATTTCCTTTTTCATTAATTTCAGTTTATGATGTCACTTAATTGCTAACATGGGGTATACACACAACTGATAACATTTCTTAATAAATTGTTTCAATTAAATAAAAAGCGTTAATTAGTGTAGAAAATGAATTAACAAATTATAATTTGTTGAGATATATACAATAATTTTTGATTAAAATTATACTGAATGAGAATAATCATATTTGATTTCATAATTTTTAATAAAAATTTTTTATAACAATAAATTTTTTAGTAATAAAATTCTTTTCTATTTATGATAAGTACTAACTGCAATACTATTTTTTGTATTTCTCAAATTGAATCACCACCTCATTAAAAACATTAATTTTTTCTGAAATGCCTTATACTGTATTATATATAATAATTTCTGTTTCTGAAAAATTTTTTAAAAAATTTGCATACTTTTCTGATTTGTCAATATTATCAACCAGAAGAGTATTTTATTTAGACAAAGTATCTAAATAGCTATATATAATTAGCTAAAATATGTAGAAGAAATAGCAATGTATACGAATGTCAAATAAGTTAATATAAATGCAACATAAATGCTAAAAGTAAGTACGAAACCGATTTCCTGGGCAATAACTTATATATCAGTAAAGACAGCTATTTTATACAGCTTTCCTACTACGCATTCTGTTCAATATAACCTAATTCTCAAGACATTGGGCTACAAAAGTGAAAATTTTGACATGAAACCCCTAAATAGACGTATTGTTGTCTTGTCTTCTTGTGCTTTCATTTAATAGTGTTTAATAATAGTGTTTAATCCACTTTTATTCTCTTACGCTATGTTTACACTCATCAAATTTTTTAAATATTTTTATATGGATTATGTAGGAAAAATTACACATATTGCTGCATATTCGTTGAGTTAATTATATAGTCCTTATTTTTTTAAAATGATTACCTACCATGATGCCTGAAGACACGTACCAATATAATGTGGCGATAAATGCCATCACTGAAATTCATAGAAATTCCGCTAGTATCACTTGAAACTATATGTAAGCCTTAAGGTTCAGATTTTTAAACAGCATGCATCTCTTTCTTATTATGTCTATTTCTTAAAAATCTTAAGTTGAAAGTTGATAGTACATACAGTACATTTCACTTTGGGTTTCCACTTGATAAAGAGGATGTCCTGCATAGTGATTTTTTTTCAGGTAATTAATATAACTTCAATTCTCTTTGAATTGATTTTAATTTTTTTATTACTTTTTAGTAAGTTTAGTATAGAACTTGTCTCTTGAATCTCAGTTTTGTGTATTTGTAAACTATTTGTTATGAACTCCACGCTTTTATTATGCTGGATGTTGTAGGTATGATTAGCAAACAAAATTAAAGTGTTTCCATCTATAATGGAAAAGGCAGCAATATGAAATCGGAGCTACGGAAGATCATTTGGACACTTAGCTATAATTTTATTTATTACAGGGCAGTTATCATCAATTTTTATTTATTTTTTATTTTTCTGTTATTAACGAAACGATTGACAAATTTGGTTGGTTTGTTTAGGATCAAAAGACTTCAGAGCTTCTGTTTTATTTCAGTATGCCTCTTTTTATTATATTACTTATCATAATATTGCTACATTGCTCTGGCAATATTAGACATTATCTTTTGTCTTTTGCGATAAAAACTAGTTAAAAAATTTTGAAGTTTTTCACAATTGAATATGTAATCAATGTTAAAATTCTTTATACTTATTGTTAATAGATAGCGTGTGTAGTTTTTGTTAATATAATCAATGTATGAAGTGAATAACCTAAGGTATAGTTAGCTTGAGAATAAAACTATGCCCATATATAGCTTGGATTCAACTAAAATTCGTTGTCAACTTTGCGTGTGCAGAATATTATAATGATATCCTAGTACTTGCAGTATCAAAAAATTATTTACAAATAATTAAATACAAGAATTATTTCTAAGACCACTGATGATGGGTATTTGGCAGTATTTAAAAGAGCTGTATGGTCAGCTAAAAATTCAGTTAATTAAAATAATATAAAAATCAATTTTTGTTGCTGTAGTTCACTATTTTTTGAAAAACTTTTTTATCAAAAAAAGTTTCAATTTAAAACTTTACGATTTTTAAAATAAATTTGTTTCACTTTGCTTTCTTTTAAATTTTTTAATTTCAATTTTTGTATACAAAGCTATTAAAATCTGTTTCTTAAGACAAATTTATTATTTTTATTTACTATAGAAACACAAACTAATAACACATTTAATATAATATATAAAACTTCTTCTTATCTTTACAGAATCTATCTTGTTACTCTACTATCCTGAAGAGTTTTTACTCACGTACTTAACTCCTTGCTAAACTGTGCTTGAACACATTATTTTCTCATATTTCAAAAACAACTTTATAAGCTAAGTAATAAGGTAAGTTAAAACTTTGAAGTAATTCTTTTAGAAATTTCCAAAAATATTAAAAAATAAAGTACGAAAACTACTTCAGCTTGCTTAAGCAGCAATGTGAGCGTATAAAGTCTGTTGGCTTGGTTTCACAAACGAAAACCTTTTTTGCTAATTAAAACTGACTTATGTGAATAATGTTAAATTAATGTTTACTTAAATCCTTTTTATAAACTTTTGATTCAGCAAATTCGATAACGAAAAAAAAACCAAAACTGAATTTTTTCTTTCACTACTTAGCTGCCGTGTACCTTTTTTTACTCAAAATGCTTCATGGGATTTTCAAATACATTTTTACATTTTGAACCGCACTGACCGCATTTCATTTCCGTTTGGAGTATTTACTTTGTGTTAGCACAGTTTTCAGTTACAATCCAGCATTTCAGCATTTCCACAATTGCACAGTGCCATAGT
>NC_051847.1:241069005-241077297 GCF_002237135.1 Teleopsis dalmanni | reverse complement strand
TGCTGGTGGACATGGCGGTCGTGAAGGGGGTCTCCTCGCGGGTGGTTTTGGTGGCATTCTTCTAGTTGTTGCTTCAGGCACTGGGCATGGAGGTTTTGCAGCTATTCTCAGTTGTGCTGCTCGATTGGGTCTTGCTTGAACTCTTTGAGAAGGTGGTGGAACAGATGCTTTCTTCATAGGTTCAGGACATATTCGACGTTTTGAATAAGCACCAAATCCACGTTTCATTGGAGGGGGTTGCGGCTTTTTTTCTCTTAATATTGGGAACTCTCTTTTAACTGTATGTATAGTAAGAGGTTTTACAGGTTTTTTCGGTTGACCAGTGTCTTCTGTACGCGAGCACCACCATCCTGAATCAGGCCTACGTCCAATTTGCTTGGCACCTGGTGGTAACTTTTCAGCTCTTGCTCTACTAGCTTTTGTAGTTTTAACTACAGGTGCTTTAGGAGCTTTTGTATCTCTAAGTTGTTTTGTAATACGTGGTGGACATATCTGACGTGTTGGCTGAGCCTGAAAACCTGTAGGTCGCTTAGGCGGACATGGTCCCTGACCTTTCATAGCCATTCGAAGAGCTGCTGCTTTATTCGCAGCAGGTATTTTCGGAGCAGAAGGAACTCTCCTTGCAGGAGGCTTACATGGAACAGTGGGTGGTTTGATTTGGGATGAAGATTTCTTAGCTAACCTAAGCGCCGCTGCTTTAGTAAGTTTAACTTGTGGAGTTGGTCTGCATGGTCCTGCCGCAGGTGCTGCTGCACTTCTTGGTGCCGTTTGTCGGGCTCTTGGCGCCGGACGCCTTCGTGCAGCAGCAGCTTTAGCTTGTGCTTCGCATCGAGCTTTTTCTTGAGCCTGTTGCTTTTCTTTTGCAGCTAATCTCAGAGCTGCTGCTCTGTTAATGGTAGGTGCTTGTGGAATTGCTCTGCGCGATTGGGTTACTCTGGGAGCCGCTTTACCAGCAATTGGTATTTGTTGTCTTGGTGCGCGAGCGCCTGGCCTTGGACCTCTTCGCGCTGCTGCGCAAGCTTCAGCTTGAGCTTTCGCTTGAGCTTGTTTTTCTTTAGCGGCCAGTCTGAGAGCTGCTGCCCTGTTAAGAGTAGGAGCCTGTGCAATATTTCTTTGTGACTGACTTACTCTAGGCGCTGGTCCACATGGTGCTGCCTGTTGTTTTGATGCAGTTCTTCTTAGTTGACGCCTTCTTGCTTCCGCCATTCTTGCCTTTTTTGCTGCAGCTTCAGCACAGGCTCTTTCTTGAGCCTGTTGCTTTTCTTTTGCAGCCAATCTAAGTGCGGCTGCTTTATTAGCGGTTGGTATCTTCGGAAGAGGTTTAGTAGGTGCAGGTCGTTTTATGGGTGCCGGACAAATACCACGTTTACCAGCTGCTCCGAATCCACGTTGTTCAGGAGGTAAAAATTTCATTGGTTTTTTATAAACCGGAAATTGAGGACCTTTTATTCGACCTAAACGTGCATTCCTTTCAGCACGCAGTCGTTGAGCATTTGCTTTATTTGCTGCTGCCGCTTGTGGCGCACATGGTTGTGGTGAAGGCGCACATGGTTGTGGTGAAGGCGCACATGGTTGTGGTGAAGCTTGTACTGGTGAAGGTTGAACTGGTGCACATGGGCCACCTGATCGAAATGTTGTTTCTAAACGTGAATCAAAAAAGGGCATCGGTTTTGCAGCACGTTCTGGTGACACTCCTGGTATTGGAGTTCTATTCAACCTCTGTTGTATAGGACTATATGTGATAGGCGTACTTATAGCAGAAGGTAATCTAGGATCTCGTCTCCTCTGTGGTGTAGGCCGAGATGGACATACAGCTCCTTGTGGAGTTGTGGGCTCCATTAGTGCTGGATCTGAATATTCAATGATGTCATTCGGATCATCTGGAATAGTAAATCTATCAAATGATGGTATTGTGGAACTTCTGTCTGGTGACCTAAAACCAGAAAGATCTGGAGTATTATAAGGAGGCATAGGTACGCGACCTTTCGATACTCTTGTCTGTCTAGTTTTTCCAACTATTGGGACGCATGCACGAATGGCATTCACTTGAGATGGAGGAAGTGTACGTCTGGGAGGATTGACTCCATATGATGGTGGAATTAGTTTAGCAACTGATGGAACTTTAGGAGCTCTTGCGTCTCTTAGACGTTTTTTAAGAGGCTGAGGACAAATCCCACGTTGTTGATAAGCATCAAAACCCGTTCGCTTTGTTGGAGGAGGAGCATATGATGGTTTTTGTGCAGCTGCACGCAACATTGCCGCTTTATTAGGTCTTGGTGGCAGTGCTGTTTTTGATGGACATGGTCTTGCACCTCTTGCAGGTGGTCTCTGCATATGTGGTAGCGATGAACTTGGGCGTGTTGTCCGTGGTGTCTCACATATTTGTTGTCTCGATGGTGGTGCTCCTGTATAATTTGGGGGCCGAGGTGGTGGACATGGTATTTGTGTCGGAAATTGATCGCGTACTGCACGTAAATGAGCTCTATGTGCAGCTACACCAATATTTCTATCTACTAAAGGACTATCTGGCATCACCATTTTTGCAGATGGTGGTGAACCAATTTCTTGTGGGCATATTTGAGATAAGGAAGGACTTCTCCGTCCTCTTGGTGGACATATTCTTCGTTGTGGTACTTGCAAAAAATTGGGATCTTGTGGCGGTGGTAGTGCCGAATAGTCTTTGGGACATCTTGAAAATTTAAATGAAAATACAAAAAAAAAATAAATAAATAAATAAAAATAAGTAAAAAGAATTGGTAACGAAATCAAGAAAGCCCTAAATAATATTCGATATGCATTTCATTTTAAAATGAATCTAACGATAAGAAAATACGATAAGAAAATATTTTACTATGACTGAGAGGTTAGATTAGAATGCAGTAAGAGCTTTTTTCATCAAAGGTCATTTAAATAAAAATAATGACCAATAGTAGCGAAATCATAGGTGTAACGTTAAATTAATGTGTTGGTTAAATCTTATGGTTTCGTATATGGGCGAGTGTCCGAGAGTGAAGTTAAGTAGTGAAAGGGCAACAATTATCCTCAGGTACAGCTTTAAATTGTGGTATTCTAAATAACTTAACGCTAGATTAGGGACTCTAGAGACAACTTTTTGTTCTTCACAATATAAAATGTTACATACTGTTAATAAAATTCTATAAACAAATTTTTCAAGCAAATTTTTCACCAGATATCATAAACCATATATCGGACTTACAGTATCATTTTAAAAATTGCAACAAAATCGAGTGCATCTTTTTAATATGTTATTCTTATTTCTAACGAAACTATTAAACTGTTTTCTTTAAAAATTTTTTTAATTATCTTAACAACGTAAAAATCAGCACCAAAAAGATATATTAACGAATTATGATTTACCATCAGTCAACTGGCATGTATTATCGAAACATACACTCCTCGTAAAAATTACTTTTAAGCGATTTTAGTAGTAATAAAATATATAAATTTATATTGATTTTATAAAAATCATTTTTCAAAAAGGGGCTAGAGCTGTGTCGGAAATTTAAACAGTAAAATAATTTCTTAAATTTTATATTTATTTTATTTGGTTCGATGGATCCAGATTAGGGTGTAGTGAATTATAAAGTTTTTGGTAATAAAAACTTTCTCTTAACTAAAATCTTCACATTAAACGTGAAGATAAACATAACGGTTTTAGCTCGGAGTAAGTGGAAAAATAATCATTTGGAGTCGGGCAAACCAACTACTTAGTTGAAACCCACAATTAAAGCTAAAGCTTGTCGTAAAATAGCATTGCTATTGAGCAAGCACCAACAGCTCCTTATTAATGGATTAGGTTACGTTGGGGTGGTGGCCCTGTATCCAAGAACCCGTTTTAATATCTCATGATTAATGATGTGATTATACGATTAATATGATTAAAATAGATATATGTGCATATATATAGTATTATTAAATTTAAAGTATAACGTGCTTCTTAAAATATAGCAATACATACCACACTCACGAGAAGTACAAACAATATAATTCACAAAACATCGTACATAATCAATCGAATATTGATTGTAGATAAAGTACTCGTATTAAAAATTTATATCAATATATTTGCTAAATATTTACGCTCTAATCAGAGTTAACCTCAGCAAATAAAAATAAAGTTCTATGTTATTCTCTAACAAAATATCCATAAATGATGATAATTGATGATAAAAATGATGATAAAATTAAGTAATATCAATTTCAGCACTTGTTCATGAATAGTAGATGAAAAAAACAACACATAATATAATACCTAATAAAGCGGGGTAGATATTGAGCCAGCTAGCATGAAGGATGTACGAGGTTTCAGTGTCACCAACATAGGGATCATAGTACTGTATAAATTAAAATAACTAAATCAGAGCTCAAAAAAGGATATTCGATAGAATTCAGTAAGGTCATTTAATATTTTAGGTATTATCAAAATATGTTCTAAAAAATAATATATGACAAAAGAAGATTCTATCGATGATACAAAAAAAAGATATAAATATTTTGAGCAAGCAACTAAATCTGTTAGAAAAAAATGCTATAAAAACCGAAAAAAAAACAGAACTCATTTAAGTCACGATTCCATGACTTAATGAATGAATTAAAGACGCTAACAACGGAATATCTTACAATATTAAAAACCTTGGGAAAAGGGTATACAGTCAAACTACCATAACACGAAGTAATTACATTTTAAGATATTTATTTATTTGCAATCAAATAAAGCATAGAAGGTATAGTAAATGTATATAGAAGTTATATTCAGAAATTAGGGTTTGGGACTTTAATTTTTTTATTTTCAGTAACAAGGGATTCCACTTTATTCATACTCTTATACCATAGTGATCATCAGTTCTAGTATCATTCATTTGGAAATATAAATTCAGAATATTGAATGAGACTTCTACTTCAATCTTGGAAGGCTGTTGAATAATTACACCCTCATCATCACTTTCCGTTGCGCTTAGAATTGGATCCAGTAATTTAGAGCTATAGTGCTCAATAATATCAATTAATAAAAATTCGACTATGGAATGCACTTTCCCATATACCTATTGACACGGAACAAAATTTTTGTTCGAGTTATAGAGAAATTCGAATTACAGAAGTTCGAATTATGGAAGCAAAATTATATGTAATTTGTTCACTAGAACATTGGTGCACTGTTTTTGGTGCGAGTTATGGAAGTTTAACTGTATTTATTAAATTAAACTTATATTCATATTATTGTTTGAAAGTGGTTCGTTTTTTGCATTTTAGCCCGACATTTCCAAATGCTATAAATCCTTGTTAACAGAGATTAAAACTATACTGTTTATATCGTTTGAGAGACAGATATATTCCTATATATTCATATATTCATTATATATATTCATATTTTCCTTATTACATGTACTCGTTTCTTTCAATACCTTTTTCATTCTCTCGTCATCCAATAGATACACATACTGCGATTTATTGCAGATCAATTCATATCATTTTTACACAAGCAATATATATAGGAGACTTGAGGTCATATTCTTCCTTTATTCTTTTCTTTATACATAGAATATTTATTAGAATTAGTGGTTGCTGTCCAAATGGTTTTTTTTACTAGAAAATTTGTATAGCTACCAACCTCTTCACTGATTTTGAAAGAGTGATTTTTGTCGTTAGATATAAGGAAGGAAATTTTAGAATCGTTGCGGTAGGTCAAATAGTTTTTACGGATTGTATAAGCAATGCGATAACACTGCTACGATTTTACCATTTTCTTTTGGGGTTACTTTTGTTGCTGAACGCTATATTAAACGAATGGAATAGATTAGAATGAATCTCACTATAAGTAAGAAACACTAGTGCAGTAAAAAGGAAGAAATATCGGTTCTTTAAAAAATGTGATTAAAAATTAAAAATGTTAAAAATTTAAAGGTACTTAATTAATAATTTAAATGTATAGCATCAAATTGAAGTCGCAGTTAATCGGTAATAAAATATTAGTTTAATATCTATAATTTCATAACATCTATAATTTCAAAAATCTATTACTTCATAAGACAATATCATAGCATATCAATATCTTATATAATAAAATAAATTTCACTAAATATTGAGAGTTTTCAAGAAGAATCCTTAATGTTGTTAAAGAATCTTAGTTTACAATTCAAGGATAATACAATAAAAAGATACAATAAATTACACCTATTCTAATTTCGTTATTTATTCTATTTTTAAAGCGTCCTCAATATATTTAATATCAAATCAAAAGTGTTAATCGCATGTTTGTAGTTGTATCATTTATATATTTGAAAAAAAATGTTTAAAATAATCAAAAATTCAATCAAATTCTTAAAATATCCATTATTCAAAGATTTCAATTTTTTTCCGATTTTAGCTATTTTTTATTAAATGAATATCGCTAATAGATATATTCAAAATATGCATGGACAAAGCATATTTAAAACCCACAGCCTATAAAGTTACATATATCATATATATATCAAATATATATATATATATCATAATATATATCATATATATCATACATATATCATAATTTTTAGTTTATTATAATAAATACCTGCGACTCATTTTGCTGCCTTCCTTATTCGCAACTTTGATATTATTTTAAGTCCTGGAGTTTTGCAAAATCATAGTTTTGTCGTTATCATTACAGGTGTGTTGTCCTATATTTCCACCAAAGCCCTACTCCTATATATATATATACACATGTGGAACATATGTGTATATATATATACTAATTGTTGTGAAAAGTATCCAGTTTAGCTGGTTACAAAGAAGCAAAACTTTTATAAAAATATATATACTCAACAGAAAATTTTATTAAATAAAAAAAACAAACAAATGATTTTATCTTTAATTCATTAAATCTTACGTTATTTAAAATTCATGTTGCTTGGATTGGTTTGGATAACAACATAATTAATTACGAATTTTTTTTCTATTAATATCAAAGTACTTCTAATAGTGACGGAGCTAGGCCAACTTTGGAATTTGGCGACATAAGAATTGCAGGGCCTTTTCACTATTTGGGTCTTACTCACCTTATAGACTCCTTCTCTACGCGCTTAACAAATAAACACAAGATGTGAAAGACAAACATTCATACGAAACGGCTCCAAGTTTAAGGAAAGAGTCAACATTAGGGATCTTTTTAGAAGACTTTGAACTAAAGTTGTGTGTAAGCCATCAAAGAAGTAGTTGTCTAGTTACGCATACATGATGAAACCAGAACAGTAATAAACATATATTAACATAACCTGACGATTATCAAATTAATGAACTCCGTTGTATAAAATCAAATGTTGCTCAGGATTACCTGGCAGCTCTAAATGATATCAACATCGTTATTAGGGTGCGCCAATTATGGGTCCAGGGGCATAACAGTGTGTAGGGAAATTGCTAGGCTGATGAACTAGCTAAATAAGGTACTTATCTCCCTCTAGTTGCAGGCAAAAGTGTTATTGCTAATATACATATTGTATACTTGTATAAATTATTATTGAAGAAGTAGTGTTATTTAAAAGATCAATTCATCTTGAGAAAACAAAGATCTTGATAAGATACAATTAAAAGATTTATTAACTTTTGCAAATGGTGCAGAAGTGCTTAAAATAAGGAAGAAGAAGAACTCTTTGAATACCTCTTCTGTAACTGCCAAAAAGCACAGCTAATTTGTTAGGCAATTATGTCTTTAGTTCGCGCATAAAAATGTCCAGCACAAAAAATGAAAATTACATTAGTCTTAATAAAGCCCTGGAAAGGTTTCATAATTCTCGGGTTATGTAGTGGTATCATAATAAACCGTAGTTTTAATACCATCAAGGTAGTTGTACTGTTTGTCTTTTAATGTTATATTCTTATCTTTGTTTTTTCGTAGTTTAGTTTTCTGTCTAAAATTTATAATATATTATTTACCATATATAAATAATATATAATATACTAGAGCTTTAATAGTATTTAATCTGAGCTGTGGCACATTCAACTTTAAAGTAGATGTTTCTGCGACATCTGATCCCCTGATAAAACAAGGCAGCCTAATTACTTTCTAAAAAAATGTTGTACCGCGTTGATATCATATTGGACTTATTAGGTCCTTTATATTTGTATATTTATACTTTATATAACATCTCTGTAAGTACACATATATCATAGGTCTACTTAGACCACTAATGAATCCTTATAATTGTATGTTATTTGATCTTTATCGGTTTTTTATAACTATATCTAGCACAACAAGAAGTAGCTGAGGTTGCCATCCATAGCCATGTCGGACTCCTT
>NC_051847.1:241057432-241068905 GCF_002237135.1 Teleopsis dalmanni | reverse complement strand
GTTACAAAATTTGTTTCTTTACAAATCAAGGAGGCATTGCTAAAGGAAAAACAAATCTGGACGATTTTAAACAGAAAATTAAAAAAATATTAACAAGATTGGGAGTGCCGGTTCAAGTCTTTATTGCAATTTCGGATGGATACTACCGGAAGCCATTACCAGGAATGTGGGAATATTTACAAAAAAATAAAAACTCAAACAAAGATATTATTATTGAAAAATGTTTTTATGTTGGAGATGCCGCCGGTCGTCCAGAAACTGGTACTGGAGTTGGAAAAAGAAGAAAGGACCATTCACTAGCTGATAGATTATTTGCAGCTAATATTAATGTAACATTTTATACGCCAGAAGAACATTTTCTTGGTCATAAAACTGAACAATGGATTAAACAAGATTTTGTACCCAAGGAAGCGTTTAAAATATTACCTTTGTTTGAGCCTGAAGAAACAAAGATTGGTGTTGCGAAGTGTGAAATAATTATAATGGTTGGTTTACCTGGATCAGGTAAATAATGCTTAATATACTTTGATTATATGTAACTGAATTAAATATATTTGTTTTAGGTAAAAGTCATTTTTCTCATAAACATTTACTTCCACATGGATATGTTTTAGCAAATGCTGACACATTGGGTAGTACAGCCGCTTGTTTGAAAGCGTGTGAAAATGCACTTAAACAAGCCAAATCGTGTGTAGTGGACAACACAAATGTCGACGTCGAGTCACGGAAAAAATTTATTGCTTTAGCAAAAAATGCAAACGTGCCATGTCGTTGCTTCTTGATGAATGTCTCATTAACTCAAATACGACATAACATTGTCTTTAGACAATTAACTGACAGTTCGCACTCAAAAATTAATGATATGGTTTTCAATATGATGAAAAAAAAATTTAAACCACCAACATTGAACGAAGGATTAACGGATATTGTAAAGGTTAACTTAAAACCAGAATTTAATGATGCTGAAAATGAAAGAATATATAAATTATTTTTGTTAGAAAAGTAATTTATTAAACTTTATAATAAATAAAAATAAATACATGAAAAAAACGAATTATTTTTACGGATCTACTTAATTAATCTAATGTGAATATGCGTTTAGCTATATCACCAATTAACCAATCCACCGCAGAAAGTAATTTTTCTCCAGTCACAGCGCTAACACCAACTACCAACCAATGATGTGTTGTTATGTTGTCTAGCTCCAAAATCTAAAAGTTTTACAAAAGTTATTATTAATATACATCTTTATTATTCTGTGGAATTAATTACTTCTTTAATTTCTGCCGCGGATAATGATCCAGGCAAATCCTGTTTATTCGCTAAGACAAGAAGTGATGCTCCAGCTAAGCGTTCCTCGTTCAATAACACTTCCAATTCATTTTTACATGCTTGCAAACGCATACGATCGGCGCTATCAACTACCCAAATTAACCCATCGGTGCATTCAAAATAGTTTCGCCAATAAGACCTGAGTGATTTCTGCCCACCAACATCCCACATATTAAGTGTATATCCTCTATGTTCAAGTGTTTTTATATTAAAACCTAAAGTTGGTGAAATAGTGTCTATTGATTCTCCATTGAACCGCTTTAAAATAGTTGTTTTGCCAGCATTATCCAAACCCCTAACATTTATAAGTAACATTTAAAAACAAAAATGTTTGTATTAAAATTAAATTTAAACATTATGTTTGTTTTTTTACTTTTACTTACAATAAAAGTAATCGCATTTCTTTCTCTTTTTGCCGCATTTTCTTTAATATTGTTAAAAAACCCATGGTGATAAATTTTAACCAATTTTGTTATAAAATACTATAGTTAAATTTTATTGAATTTAGCTATTTTACAAAAGATTTGTCATCCGCCTTGTTTTGTTTAGGGCTATCAAAATACTACTTTTTGAATTTTAATACTTGTTAAAATAATATTTTTGCAGCACAACAGTTCTGGATATTCGCTGTAAAACTGGCATTAAGTATGAAAATTGGACGCTTGCTACGCTAGAAATAATTTATTAAATTTTAAATATTTTTTCATACACTTCTATCAAAATTATTATTTTATTTCAACATTGAAACCAGAAGACTCAAACGCTCAAACGTAATTATATATAAATATACAAAAATAAAAAAATATTGAAAATATTTTTTCAAATGTTTTTTTCATACGTTTTAAGTATAATGGTGTATATGTTTGTCATGTCATACTAATTTTTCAGTCAGTTAGCTAGCTAGTTCTTTTTTGTTGTATGCTATATAACAAATGCTTTTTGTTAAATTATTATTTTCGACTGATCAGTCTGTATAACACTCGAGATTAATGTGTAATACTAGAGATCAATTTATAACACTAGATATTTTACCAAAGTAGCAAGACCTGAAATTAACAGCTGTTTTATATGGTTAGGCAGACGTATAGAACGTTTTCGATTGCTAAATCTGGATTCAATATAAATTTACTTTCGATCTGTCAAATTTTGTTGCCCAATCGAACATTTTTAGAGTAATCTAACATTTTTGTAGTAAAAGTCTATGGATAAATAACTACTCAATAACGACTGCAACTAGGGGATACATAAGCTGATACAATTAAAAATTATAGTGCAACAAACATAACTGAACATACGACATAATAATTAGTTTTATCATCAAAGAGAAAATGAAAGAGAATGAAAAAATAAGAATATTTGTAGAAATTAATTACTTTTTTATTTACATTTAGAAAAAAATTAAAACGTAATAGAAATTTTTTAAAATTTTGTAACTTACATTGAACGACTAAATAGAAAACTATTTGACAATTTTTTATTTCTTAGAAAACTGAAACCCATTTCCATGTATCGTAATATGTTCTTCTGGCAATACATCGAAGGCTGTATAACAAGAAATTTAGAATTCTAAAAAGACTTCCACCCTATCTCAGTTAGGTAGTTTTGCTCATTAAGACCGTTAATAAGGATATTAATCATACCAAGAGTTTTTATATAAATGAGCTCATTAAAAATAAATTTAATAAATTCTTTAATAGCTTTTTTTACATAGAAAAGCTCTATCAGCTGCATAAATTAGCTCATTATAATGTGAACTCAAGTACCTAAATGAGACAGTGTGAATGTGCTATAACACTGTACCTATCTCATTATCTTTGATTAAATCGTTACCATAGACACTAAACGGAGTATATATATTTTATCTTATTAACCATATGATACAAAACTGTACGGATATAATTATTATTTTTGTTTAAAATTTCGCAATACATCAAAACATCTACAATAATATACGGATATATACGGATGTACGGATATAATTATTACTTTTGTTTAAAATTTCGCAATACATCAAAACATCTACAATAATATAAAACAAATTTCGTTACTTATAAAAATAGATTATAAAGAACATTTTTAATTATGATTGTTTATGATAATAAGTTTTTGAAATTTATTACTAAGACCGTGTGCGAGTTCGAGTAAATTGAGGCATAGTAGGTTGAAATTTTCCAGGGAATTTGCACTGCACTTATATAAATATTTATTTACTGCACAAATGTCTAATTTATTTATTTATTTATTAAACATCTTTTAAAATGTTTACCAAGGGGTCATCTAATTTAGCTAATTTTTATCTAATTTACTCTACTCCAAATTCTGATAAATACCAACATTCACTGCCATACCGACATAACATACTTTTCCCTCAATTTATTATCAATTTACTTGAACTCGTACACGGCCTAAATTAATTATTGGTAATAATTTTCATATTACAAATATGTCATTTTTTACGTGCATAAAAATACTACTCTGGCTCCAGACAGTAAGCAATACTGCCTGGATGAACTGTCATAATTCCATATTTGATTAAGCACATCATATTCGGTCGATAAGTCGTTTGCTTTACAAAGTTTGGATTTATTCTTTGAACAAATATTAAAAAACATTCAAAATGTTGAACTTATCGAGAGTAAGTTTGAAAGGGTTTTATTATTTCTAAATTGGTATTATATTAGAGTGCACATGTCATATTTGTATATGAATATGTGACATGTAAATGAAAAAATTACGTAAGAAACGAATTCTAAGTTTAATGTTTATTTCAGGCAGTCGTTCGCAATTTCGCTACTTCTGGAGTGCGACGTGCTACTCCCAGCACTAACATTGATAAAGGTTATTTTGAAGTAAAAAAAATTCAAGATCATTTCCAAAAGAAGGACGGCAAACCAGTATTCTTGAAGGGTTCTGCAATGGATCAAGTTTTATACCGCGTCACCATGGGGCTTTGTCTTGTAGCAATAGGCGGTATGGGTAAATTGTTCTATGACCTCAGTATGCCCAAAAAAGAATAAATTATATAAAAACCAAAATTTCAAAGCTTATTGTGCGCGGGGAGTACTACTGCCTGTAACTTTCCTGAGATGTGTTTGTAGCTTTTAATATTTTGTTGTACTATAATTTATCTTTAAAATGTATTTAAACAGATTTAACAGTTTATTATAAGAGCAACAAGAAACAATTGTGTTTTAATTTCCCAATGAATTCATAAGTTGGTGGATTCAATAAAATAAATGTTTTAAAATGATAACACTTAAATTCAAATAGTGATTACATTCATAACTATGTATACATGATGCAACAGACTACAGTGAAAATTGCTAACGAACACACCTATTAAAGTATCATAAAGACGTAATATTGTTTTAAAACAACTTTACACTCGTCTAACACACAAAAGTTAAACAATAAATTTTTTACTGAGTTCAAGTTTAAACGAAGATAGATGTTATATTTTGTTATATTTTATAAAATAATACATATTGTAATTTATCTAGCACATAAAAAACATGGCATTTTATAAACAACGACTTAGAAGATAGTATATACAATAAGAGAGAACTTCATTCAATACATACGAGTGAATAAGACTATTAAGATATTCGTAATAAAATACACATGACATTAGTAACATTGATTAAGAATAGCTATCGCTTCTATATAATTTGATTCGATCTAGACCTGCTGTTCTATATGTTGGTGTGCACAAGTTTCTTGATTTGATATAAAAACATTTTGTGAATAGGTCTAGCAAAGTCACAATATTAGAAATCAGTTCACTACTTTAGCTAACAGTTGTATAAACACTTAAGTCAAACTTAGTCAAGAGACGTGAAGGCATAAAAACAAAGTATTACTTATGACTTTATATAAGTTCACATTTGCACATATGTAGCTTGTTAAGAAATAAGTACGATTTTAAAAGAAATTGCTCATATATGCATGCACAAAGAGAATTTTGTCCCACATATAAAATCAATACAAAGTTTGCGTAAAATAAAAGGGTTCGGTTTGTTAAAGAAACTCTGAGCATCTCTATTTATATTCAGCTTACTTAAAACCGCGAGTAATGTTTTAGGAAACAACTAGTTTTGAGGGCCGGAGTGTCGTCCCTGATATTAAAGTGAACTATCACACAAGATAGAATAGACCATCCTTTAGAATATAATTATTTAAGATAGAAAACACATTTTAAATTAAGTGTACCGTCATTAACAGCCATCAAAGACTTTCATTTACTATCGCTAAAGATGTAGAAGACTATATGTTAGACAGTCAGCTCAGCCGATTTACTTACATTACATGAAAAAAAAAACGTTTAAACGTTTAATTCATTTTCTTAAATATTAGGATTCTATGATTTTAACCGTTTATAAAATTAATATAGAAATTTTTTTTAAGAAAAGCCAAAGTCTTTACTTAGATATATTGCGTCAATAAAATGTAGAAAATTACATGCTTTCTAAATATAATAAATTAGAACGTAACATTTATGACCTTACTATTTAAATATTATGGAACAAGTAACTGAAAATTATTTGTTTTATTTCGAATAGTATTTGTTCTAGTATTTCTTTTTTTCCTCTATATTTGCAAATCAGCATTTCGGAAGCAATGGGCACATGGCCGAGTGTCTTCCAAGCTGAAATCTACGCAATCAACTTATGCGTAAGATCCAATTTAATCAAAAAACCTTCTGGCTCGAAAATTGTTATTTACTCTGACAGCCAGGCTGCTCTTAAAGCTCTTTCTTCTTGGACTTTCAAATCAAAACAGGTCCTTGAGTGTTACGATCTTCTGCAATCACTTGCAGCTCGGAATAAGGTAAACCTTTACTGGGTTCCGGGCCACAGAGGAGTTTTGGGAAATGAAAAAGCTGATGAGCTTGCCAGAAATGCATCAAAAACTGCTTTTATAGGCCCTCAACCCTTTTGTGGAATAAACTGGGCTAGTACAAAACAGATTATCAAGGAAATGGAAAATCATATGCGGCTAGAGTACTGGGTAAACTTTCCAGGACTCAGACAAAGCAAAGCACTGATAACACCTTACTCCTACAAAAACATTCTTAAATTCTCAAAATGTAATTTAAGGATGATAACGGGTTTCATTACAGGTCATTATGGTCTGAAATATCACCTTCATAAACTACAATTATCTGCTAACTCTGAATGCAGATTATGCCTCGAAGATGAGGAAACAACCATGCACATTCTTTGTGACTGTCCAGCTTTAATAACGCACAGAAGAAACCTGTTTCATAAGGAATTTCTGTCACCAGAACAGATTAAGAACTCTTCTCTAGATTTAGTTCTAGACTTTATTCACAAAGCTTTAAGGGGCTTTGTTTAATCAATAGTGAAACTGGTACAATAGGTCTCTTCTGGCCGCAGTACCGGCTGTTGGGCAATTTTCACGAATACTCTTTATTATTATTATTATTATATTTGCAAATGGTCGAATTATTTGTAGAAATAATCTCTATTTTTTGGGTAATTCGCATATGTAGTTGTGTGTCCTTCAAGTCTAAAAGGCATACATATAAAATCGTTGATAAAACCTACGCAATATAAAAATATATATATATAATAATATATGATATATATAATATATAACACAAAATAGGGAAGTGAGAATGAGGAAGAGTGTAGCAGCGTTAACCCTAACTTGAATTCAGGTGAAGGAATTTTGCCACCCAAATGAATGAAGCCAGAAACCAATGGGGCTTAAGTTTAAGTGTTCGTAGAGTTGAAAATAAAAAATAGATGGACGCTATTAAGGAAGGTAGCGCTGCAGTTAGGGTACATTGAACACTAAGATGTTATACAGAAATTTTTGTTATGTGTTTTTGGTGCAGCTACCTAGCACTTCTATATTTGTTTATAATTCTGTATTTTTAATGTGTTTTAAAATAAGTTTTGAGTGTCTGAATTAATTACTTTGTATTTAGTCAATAATTTTTCAGAATTTATTTTTTACAAAAATGTGTTTATTCTTTATGACATAGTACACAAATGATACAAAACATTATATAATGAACAATCTTTTTCTTTGTCTTTTCACATAAATATTTATATTGTTTTCTTTGATCACATTTATAACATTTTTTACCTGGTTTGTTGAAGGTTATCTTCATCAATTTTATCAATTACTTGTTTAAGACAATCTTTAGTGGACACCTTATCTAAATTGCACATTTTTGTTAAGTCCATTGTAGAGATTTTTTCAATCATTTCTTTAATACGTTCCTGTTTAATTATTGACTTTACCGATTGACGATTACCAGTGGTCGTATGACTTTTATTAACTTTATCGCTTTGTTGCTTTTCCAGGGAATCGTTTTCTATTTGATTTCCTTTCGAACGATAATGCTGTTCTATAAGCTTTCGTATTTTTAATTTTGTAGCTCTAGTCTTCTTATTTACTTGACCCATTGCTAAATTATGAAGTTCTTGAAAATTAATTTCCTTTGTATGCAATGATTCTTCTGTATCTTCATTGTTTATAGAGGTTTCAATAGAATATGTATCTTCAATACTAGTAACAATACCATCTGTATCATCTAAATTATCCATTAAATCTATAGGATTTTCTTCAATTATTTCTAATGGTGGTTTTATATTTGTGTCATTGCGTTTTTTATTTCCTTTTTTGTTCTTTTTCTTTGAAGTGGCTTTTATTGGCTGTACATCGTCTATTATTTCAGGAATCATATTGATATCGGGTATCTTCACCTTTTTAGTACTGCTTTTAGAAGCACTTTTCTTTCTTAAAATACCTATACATGGCTTTGTTTTGATACGTATCGGCAGTAGTGAATTATATTGTATACCAATGCTACTAAAGCAATCTATGAATTCTAATGCCTCGAAATGTTCCTGCAGTAAAGACCACTGCTGTAAATTGTTTTTACTTTTTGCTTCAACCAACATATGTGTAAATCCTGAAATTTCATCCATTGTATAATTGAGGTTCTCATCTTTACAGTAACTACAATTATAATTAAATATATATATTATATATGTATAAATAAGCAGTACATATAATTATTTATAAAGTCTATGCACTATAAAGCTAAACTTTACTGTTTCTTTACATTAAATATATAACTTGAATTTTGGTATATGACAAACTTACTGCCAATCATCTCTAATCTGCATAAAACGAGAGACGCCGCTTTGTGCAGCTAAATTCGATATGTGTACTGTGACATTTGTATTGTTCGCTTCAAGCCGATGGAGGCGTGTTAGAGCAACACCACCAGGATAGTTTGTACCAGATATAATTAGTAGAAATAAAGTCAAGAAGACGTTGAGTAACAAGTGTCCACCAGCACACAATTGAAGCAAACCGTGCCACATTGATTTAACACCGTTCACCCAACTGCAAACAAGATTTCGTTATTATTTTAAAATTAGTATTAATATATATTTGACTTGGTTTTTTGTCTTATTAAGCTCTTCAAATTATCAACGAGATATTTAGTAAATTGGTTTAGATATAATATAACAGAAACATATACACCCATTGGTACCGCTTTATAATATGATTCCCAACAGTAGTTAAAATCATTTGTTCTTGGTTAATAAAATCTTAATTAGCTAATATTAGTAGTTATGTTAAGTAGTAAATGTGCAGGTTTACTAAACCAGTCTTTAGCTCACAATAATCTTAAATATAAAAAATAATATATTATATGAATTAGCAATAGGTGTAGAAACAATTTCAACATTTTTTTTTTAAATGAAACTCTCATTTCCTTTCTGTATCTTATTGACTGGTACTTTGACTCTAGTTTATTTTAATGTACGTATTTTGTTTGAACGAAATAGATTAATTTTGATAGACAATTTATTATCATGGAATAGTTTTTGCTTGAGCCATAGCAATTGAGTTACGCAGGTTGAAAATTGGTTTTCTCACTTTAAATTCAGTTCGAAACATTATATCTTATTGGAAAGCAGTCAAAAGACAATGGAGTTCTAATTTGTATAAAAGAAGAATTAAATAAATGGACGATATTGTAGAACTTTAGTTTAGGTACACAAGAGGAGTAGGTGGGTATATAAGCGATATATAACTATTCAACTTGTGGTTATATCTGGAATTATGCTGAGATAGAATGCTATCTTGTATAATTATGCAATATTGCTTATATAGTATGTTATAATTATTAGATTGATCGTTTGAAGGAGGAAGTAGTAGGATCATATAGTAAATTGTTTGAAGTACATGTTTTTTAATAATTATATATTTAGTACATAAGGCTCATTATGAACTATTAGAAAAATACTATTACTAGTTTTTTGCATAGATATTGCCTTCAGTGTATGAATATTATATCTTAAATATTTCTTTTATGTGTGGCTACATTAATGTAATGTAATGTAAAATTTTGTTAGGATCTTATCTCTAATTCTTATTACATACTAAATCTCAGAACATACATGCATTATATATTATATAAGCAATTTGCTTAGATATTGTTTTCAGTGAATAATGTTGCATCTTAAACTTATTTTTCCAGTGTTTATTAATATATTAAATAAATGCTCCACTATTAATTGTATGCATTTTTTTTATAGTTATATTTATATATACATAATAATTTAATGAAATAAATAAGTTTAAATGAATTTTATACTTACAAACGATCACAAGCACATGCAGCTGCTAAATTCAGTACTGGAAAAACATAGATAATAAAGCGCAATTCTTTATGAGGCAAGAAGGAATATATAATCACGAAACCAATTGCTGCAATCACAAGTGGACGTATTCGACGTTCGAAATATAAACCAGCAGGTACAAATAAAAGTGAAGCTCCCATAGCACGTGGCAAAGCAGAGTAAAAATACCATAAAAATGGTGAGGTCTATTAGATTAAAAATGAGGCGTTTTGATTTTACACAAACTTTTAAAAGAGTTTACAAATTAATATTATAAATATATTTAAAAGGAATAAATAAACTAATATACGTACACCCCAATCAGAACTTTTATTCAAAATTGTATTGTACCATAGTACTTCACCCTCAGGCCAAAGTAAACGTTTCCAGAAGAATGAGTCCACCAATACAGTAACTGTTAATATAAAAATGCCAGCAAGTAATATTATTCGAATGATGCTTTAAAATAAACAAAATATTAGAATAATAATAAAAGAAATTGGAATATAAACGTGATTACCTTTCTATTTTGATTTTTTTTTGTACTAAATCAATTATCAATAATATACCAAGAAATATCGCTAGTTCAGAACGAAATACCAATATCGCAATTCCCGAACAGATAATGAAATGTTTGTTTTGACCTTTAAGCCAATAAGTTAAAGCATAGAGAACTATACAATTTAAATAAAATATTAAAATATTTTATATATATTTTAAATGAATAAATTATTTTACAGTTACCTAAGGGTAGAGCTAATGTATTGGGTAAAGTGCGACTCATATAGAACATAAAGTGGAATTGTGTAATGGTGATGATGGTGAACCAAATGCTTACTTCAATGCCATATAATTTTGATACAACTCGTCTTAAGTCATTCCAAGCATACGATATAACACCAGCCAAAATTAAACGCACTAAAGAAAAATAACGTAATTTAAAGTTGTTTTTCTGCTTATATACATATACATAATTTATGTATTTTATTGTTGTATGTAACGAATAAGAGTTGTTTATTATTGTTTTACCTACATATTGCGCCCAAAGTTTATTGATTCGTAGAGCTTCAAAAAGCAGCACAAATGGTGTCGATAGAATGGATATAAACAGTGGACCCAAGAATGTACGTGGCACAACACCGGGATACTCATGATGATCATACTAAAAATAAAAACAAAATAATAAATTAATATTAATTATATTTGTTATATGAACTTTTATTTATGTATACATGTATAAGTTCGTTTACTTTTTATTTACTTGTTATTTGTTTTTGTAAGGCAACAATGCTTAATATGTTCAATATTAAAATTTTAAAGCACTTGAAAGTAATTTGTGATTAACAATACCAGTTTTTTTTTAAACAAATTCTAGTTTTTTTTTTTGAATAAACAACATTAAAAATGTTGATTTTATCTTAGAAAATTGAAATTTAAGATATTTGTGTGTTTTATTAATTTTTTTTCAA
>NC_051847.1:241054652-241057332 GCF_002237135.1 Teleopsis dalmanni | reverse complement strand
TTATAGTGAGTTCCACTATATATAAGAATTTCTTATGATTGAGAATAGAAAGGTTTTTTTTGTTGCAAAATTATCATAGTTCTCTTCATAATTGGTTGACGATTTTGGCAATCAATCAAAAAGTATGACTGATCTTCGGTCGGGATATCGATAAAGGTCTACCGGATGTCGTAATCATTTGATTACGATAATTGATTGATCTTGCCGACACATGTACAGATAGATGGTCTAACTTTCAAAAATCTGATTTTACTTAAAATGCATATTATTTATTATATATGTATATCAACAATTATTAAGTTAGCTATCATAACACTCAGTCAGAGACTAGAAAATTTCTGCAGTTATCTTGTAGTAATATCGCCTATAGCTTATACAGCTCATCGTTTCATTTAATACTCCTTACTAACGTATACAGGGCCATAGATCTACTAAAGACTTTTCTTTTCCAATGCTTGTAATTATTTCTCATCGTTGACTGTTATTGTACAAGTTCCAACACCATGAAAAACGAATTCACGTTCCATAAGAAAGCTCTCTGTCAATAAATTCTCAGAGTAAAGTCCAGAGTAACCTCTGTTTGCAAGAATGATTATTCATTAACTTTGTACCTTGACGTCATATTTTTTATGTTGACGTAGTGTTTTTAATATTAAATTTATAGTTGTTACCAATGACGTAGCTCCCAAAATGTCTAAAAGACGTATTATGGTATTATTTTTTTCATATTAATATATCGTATTTAATATAAGAAATTAACTGTAATTATAATAAAAGTGTACGCATTATTTTTATTAAAATGAGCCATTATTTCTTCATATAATAAAGCATATAAAATACATGTAATGGTACATATTAGATCATCAGTTTATTATCTCTAAAACCCAAATGTATTGAACAATACAAAATCTTAAGAAACTTCCTGATTTCTTCGGTTCAACAATTTTGAAAATAAATAAATCTATTGAATGTCACGCAGTATCCGTTTTCTCAGACTTACCATTTGGTCAAATAAAACCCATAAAAATATTTTGCGTTCTTTCCACTTTAACCCTAATGCATATGCAATATGACGTATAAAAGGTCCTTCGGCATATAATACTGCCACTTGGCAGTTATAATGAAAATTCATTATAACAGCATACACACGAGCTATACCCTACATACACACATACAAACGTACACTAAATTCTATAAGAGAGTGCACATTTTTGCCATAAATTTTCGCCAAATTCCCGCACGAAGAATTATTGCGGCGAATATGCTGTCCACCTACTTAAAATTAATTTGCAGACCCCCGCCTTTGACTACTAGTAAATCTAATGAAAGAATATAGAATCTACACAGAGCGGGGATGAAACAACCATTGGAGGAAGTACGTTCTGTACTGTCAAAATATTGAAATATTTACACAAAATGAAAATTTGAGACTAGCGTTCAACGCATACGAATTTTTGTGAGAAAGGATAAACAGCATTAAGCCAAAACCCCGCAGGCAAACGCAGTACAGTACAAAGGACCACGTACAGTATCCTTATGGTCAATTGTTGACTTGAGTGACTGACTGACTTCCGCGTTTTTGTTTTAATTTTTATTTTAGTGTTATGGTTAAATTTTTTTCTCCTTCTCTTTGTTTTTGTACTTTTTAATGAATGTACCCTTAGCACGATAGCAAATGTGACACAACATTAGTTGAAAATAATTTAGTTATTTAGCTACACATTTGGAATAGTAAATAGGAGGGGAGTTAAATTCTTTAGTTATTTATAAAAAATTTTACGACTGAGTCAGAAATGTTTAGTCATCCAAAGAGAATATAGTAATAGAGGTTTATCTAGTTTAGATTACAGTTTACAATTGGAAATGATCCAGCGGTCGCATTGTTGCTAAATATCCCGACAATAGATGATATTTTGTGCTATTAATGGATTGTAATCGAACAGATGACTCATAGCACTTCGGTTGAAGAAAAAAGCAATCTAAAGATATCAAAGAATTTTCGTTATTTTACCCTGAATAGGTGTGGAAGAAACCTTAAATATGACATTATTACAGTTTACCAATTCACTTTACTGTTCATATTATTTGTAATAAGCTATAAAAACTATGTAATAAGCATCTGAAATATATTATGATATTTCAAGCGCTAGATATGTGACAAGAGATCAAACGGAAGAATGACATAGCAGCGGTACCCAACATCAACAACAGCACACTTTGGAATTATTTACAAAGCGTATGTTACTAAATTAATCTCGATATTAGAGCACCACATGAGTTAAAGTAAATAAATTTGATTTGCCAAATTATAATCAGTTCAACGCTGTCGAAAAGTAATGAAATCGAATCAATTTTAAATTGTCCCGAATATTTGGCTACATAGAGAACTTCATCAAAAACCTCTCTAGTTCGTTCACTCAATCAAGATAAAAGCTGCTGAATGTTTATATGCCTAAGTCGTATGAGTACATTCTAAAGTATATCCACTCAGCTCATCGTTCCATCTATTTTGATATACCTTACAAAAGGATCCTAGGTCCATGCCGTTCCATGGTTCAGTGCTCTGTAAAGACAGATATTAACTTAGTTATCTTTGATTTGCTTTTGTGTGTTAAGTCAGAGGTTCTACATTTAGAATAGATTGGACATATGCCCACTTACTGTTTGCCTGTCGTAATAA
>NC_051847.1:241032554-241054552 GCF_002237135.1 Teleopsis dalmanni | reverse complement strand
ATAAATTTGTCTTAAGAAACAGATTTTAATAGCTTTGTATACAAAAATTAAAATTAAAAAATTTAAATGAATGAAAAGTGAAACAAATTTATTTTAAAAATCGTAAAGTTTTAAATTAAAACTTTTTTTGATAAAAAGGTTTTTCGAGAAGTAGTGAACTACAGCAACAAAAATTCATTTTTATATTATTTTAATTAATTGAATTTTTGGCTGACCATACAGGTGTTTCGAGTACTGCCAAATATCCATCATCAGTGATCTTGGAAATAATTCTTGTATTTAATTATTACCAGGATGTCATTATGATATTCTGCACAATCAAACTTTACAACGAATTTTAATTCAGTCCGGTATTTTGACCACTTTTTCGTAGCAAGCTATATATGGGTATAGTTTTATTCTCAAGCTATCTATACCTTAGGTTATTTACTTCATACATTGATTATATTAACAATAACTACACACGCCATCTATTGACAATAAGTATAAAGAATTTTAACATTGATTACATAGTCAATAGTGAAAAACTTAAAAATTTTTTAATTGGTTTTCACCGCAAAAGACAAAAGGTAATGTCTGATATTGCCAAAGCAATATAGCAATATTATGATAAGTAATATGATAAAAAGTGGCATACTGAGGTCTTTTGAACTCAAGCTCTGAGGTCTTTTGTTCCTAAAAAAATCAACTCAAATTTGTCAATCGTTTCGTTAATAACAGATTCTTGAAAATAAAAATTGATGATAACTGCCCTGTAATAAATAAAATTATAGCTAAGTGTCCAAATGATCTTCCGTAGCTCCGATTTCATATTGCTGCCTTTTCCAGTGTAGATGGAAGCACTTTAATTTTGTTTGCTTATCATACCTAAAACATTCAACATAGTAAAAGCGTGGAGTCTATCACAAATAGTTTAGAAATATACAAAACTGAGATTCAAGAGACAAGTTCCATACTTAAGTCGCAGACAAATTAAAGTCAATTCAAAGAGAACTCAATTAATTACCTGAAAAAAAATCATTATCCAAGACATCTGCTTTATCAAGTGAAAGTCCAAAGTGAAATGTACTATATGTACTATTAACTTTCAACTTAAAATCTTTAAGAAATAGACATAATAAGGAAGAGATGCATGCTGTTTAAAACCCTGAACCTTAAGGCTTACATATAGCTTCAATTGACATTAGTGGAGTTCCTATGAATTTTAATGATGGTATTTATCGCCACATTATATTGGTACGTGTCTTCAGCCTTCATGGTAAGTAATCATTTAAAAAATATAAGGACTATATAATTAATTCGACAAATATGCAGCAATTTGTATAATTTTTTCTATTAAGTCCATACATTATTTATATAAAAATATTTTAGAGATTTGATGAGTGTAAACAAAGAATTAAAGAGTAAAAGTGGAATAAACACTAACTATTGTATGAAAGCACAAGAAGACAAGACAAGGAATTAACAATGCGTCTACTTATTGTTAGGGGCTTGATGGGAAAATTTTCAGTTTAGTAGCTCAATGTCTTGAGAATTAGGTTATATTGATAGAATGCGCAGTAGAAAAGCTGTATAAAATAGCTCTCTGTACTGATATATATGTTATTGCCCAAGAAATCGGTATCGTACTTAGCATTTATGTTGCATTTATATCAACTCATTTGACATTCGTATAATGCTAATTATATATAGCTACTTATATACTTTGTCTAAATAAAATATTCTTCTGTTTGATAATATTGACATATCAGAAAAGTATGCAAATTTTTTAAAGAATTTTTCAGAAACAGAAATTATTATATATAATACAGTATAAGGCGTTTCAGAAAAAATTAATGTTTTTTATGAGGTGGTGATTCAATTGAGAAATACGAAAAATAGTATTGCAGTTAGTACTTATCATAAATAGAAAATAATTTTATTACTAAAAAATTTATTGTTATAAAAAATTTTTATTAAAAATTATGAAATCAAATATGATTATTCTCATTTAGTGTAATTTTAATCAAAAATTATTATATATATCTCAACAAATTATAATTTGTTAATTCATTTTCTACACTAATTAACGCTTTTTAATTTAATTGAAACAATTTATTAAGAAATGTTATTAGTTGTATGTATATCCCATGTAAGCAATTAAGTGACATCATAAACTGAAATTAATGAAAAAAGAAAAGAAAAAAAACTCTCAATTTTTCTTTTCTTAAAAAAATTTTTTTTTACCATTAAGTATTTGTCATTATTAAAACCTCGACAATATTTTATCTCTTCTAGCAATCTTAGAAAGTTTTGTTTTTCTTTTATGCCATCACTTTTCATTGTCAGTAATCTAATATGTACTTTAAACATTAAAGGAAACAACAACCGCACTTCCGGCTATTTAGGTCTGTCAGAAACCCCAAAAATACAATATGCCACACACTAACACATTCACAAATTCCTTCATTTCTAGATTAACTTACTAATTCTAGTTTTTTCTACACTGTTTTTGAAAGTTTTTATGGCTATTCTCTGCCTCCTTTTATCAGCCTATTTGTACTTCCTTTATTTGTTAAGTTCCTTTTGTGTTTCTTTAGTTACAGTGCTTTTTGTTTCTTCCTTTTTTTCATTTTTTTTTTACTCTCATTTTTTATCTTCTATGTTCTGTGTTCTGTGGTTTTGTGTCTGATATTGCCTGCTTCATATAAACTCAGTGTTTTTGTTCTTATTTGTTGTGGCAGTTAAAAATGTTGTTGTCGTTGTATTGTGTCCTTTAGTTGTGCTTCAAAGGACATGGTTTCTAAACACAAATCGCAAAACAAGCGTGCCTGAATGTCACGGTCTTTTGGATTGCCATTGTTGTTCCATATAATGCCACTCATTCAGTTGCATTGCAGACTATACTATATTCTAAAAGCACTCAAACTATAAAATTATGCTAAACGAGCTCCAAGTAGACGTTGGAGACCAAATTCAATTATTTATACATTTTAAAGGAAAAACTCAATAAACTAAATAAAATTTATTTTTATTCAGCTGTGTTAAGAGTAAGGCTTGATTCAATTAATGTTAAAAAAAATCGTAGTTTGCGGTGCATAAGCACTTTAGATAGATCTTGTGTAGCAAAAACTCTATAAAAAGCATTTCAAATTAAATTTATAGTAATAATGACGAAAAAGAGTTACAGCAATATTACTGATCTGATAAAATTCATTACTTTAACTCCTGGTTTTTAATTGATATTATTCTATGCTAAGAATAGAGAACAGAATATTCTATTTGTCTATGTTAAGTTGACTGTCTTTACCCCCACAAGTCATCAAGTGATGGATCGAGAAATACTCGTAAGTAAGAAATAAAAAACTACATGCGAACTCAAACTGATAAGTACTAAAGGTGGGGATTTTATTACCAAACTTTAGCGAATAAATAGTGACCTATTTACATAAATCCTGTCATGTTATTTAACTGAAATGTCCAAAATACAGTGTTAAAAGAATAAATTTATGTAAGTGTGTTTCTACATTGTTTGTTATTATGAGAATATTATTATAAGAAAATCTAAAGAAGTAGAAGAAGAAGAAAGAAATAGAAGAAAGAAGACTGTTTTAAACAATAGAAATATTAAAAAAAAAACATGGCACCTAGATATACCTTCGTCCCACTACATGACATATAATTCTCGAATAAAACTGTGCTTTAGTATAAAGTTACTAAATGTTATAAATTTTAAACAAAGAAAATACTTAGCTTTCTTACGATAATTGCGTAAAATTGTAATATTTGTTAAATTGGAGTTGGACTTCATAAGATCAGTTTTATGTTACCTATTACCAAAATCCGTTTAATGCAATAGAAGACACATCTTTCAGACTAATATTATTTAAAAATGATGGGCTTCTGTTAAACAACCAGCACAGAAAACAATATTAAATAATAAGCAAAGAACTACGGCATCGATAATCTCGAGATATTATTGATTTAGTATTTTTCTGGAGTGCAAATACAAAAACAAGCAAAGGAGCTTCCTCCTTCAATCCCATTGCTCGAATGTATAATCACAATTAAGTGCTATTCTTAAACTTTATAAGAAAAATAATACAAATTAATTGCATTATTTCTAAATGGTACTTATTTATACATCACATCTCTAATATCTCTAATATTCTCTTATATATATATGCTATATATTCTCTTCAACATCTCTTCTGTTTGATGTTTACCAAGTATTTATACCTATACTTTGACAGATTTAAAGAGATTTTAGCATATGTAAAACAACGTTGAAATATTTTAATAACCTTTTATTCAAAATTGTGAAAAAGCAATAATTTTTATTTTTATTTTCTTACACTTAATATACAAATATGTTAATAGTAGTTAAAATAACTCTTAGAATTCAAAAAATAAATATCATGGAATTAATAGATTAATGATTTATCAGGATATATTTATCAATATCAAAACTTTGGGAAAAAGTATAATTGTTTATAATAAAATAAAACATTTCATTATCTTTTATGTCCTGGTCAATACATAAACAAAGAATAGTTATCACATTTTATGCAATACGAAGCATAATATCTTAATTTTAATCACCTTAGTCCAAATAGCAGAAATATGAACAGTTAAAAAATAAATTTGTATTTCTAGCTATAATACAGTTTACTGTTATTTTTTATTAATATTAGTTTACAATTATACAATGCATTTAGGCTGCATAATGGGGCATTAGACCCAGATATTTTACAGTATTATGTGGAATGATTCATGTCGACAGTTATTTTTTCATGTAACTGCCGAAAATTTTCAAGTCATGCAAATATTACTATCAACCCGCTAATAATATGCTGATCGTTTTCGCTATTAATATTTACGATCTGTTTTAATAGAAGTATATAGGACAGAGAGAAATGATTAAGACCAAATAAATATTTTGTTAATATGTGAAAAACGCACGATCTTGTCCTAAATTTACTGTAACAACTTTTCTCGAAGATAATATAGCAAATAATTAACTCAAAAGAATCATGAAAACATTGCAAGACTTGCTATTTGCTAGGAAATCGTCTAGCATTATAATGATTCATTATAATGCATTATAATTGTGTATTCATTTAGATAAATCAAATAAAAAAAAATGTGTTTTTCAACAACATATATCGCTACTTTTTGATGCTGTTAACTGACACTTTTACTGATATATGAAACCTTTTTAAGGGTTCTTAATATGGTAATATTATATTACTAATATTACTAATATATATATGTTGTATATAATTAGTTATATATACATATGTGTGTGTATATGTATATGTATATATTATATATAATATATCTATAGCTGTTCTAGAAAGAAACTGATATAAATTAAGTATGAAGGTAATTGATCTATATTTAGTATGAATAAGAGGCAGTTATAAAAAGTATATAAAATATAACCGGTAGTAAAATAAAATACATGAAATTTAATTAATCATATTCTAATTATTTTGATATTATATTTAGACAAATTATATATTTTGTTAAAGTTACTACTAAATACTGGAGTTTAAAACTACACAAATACAAAATAATTATTTTCCGACGGAAAATGAAATATTACAGATTTTAAAACATATGACTGTTAAATTATGAAAATCATATTTAATAGAAATACTACATTAAATTGATATGAATTTATACACTTAAAATCTAAATCAATTAATTTATTTTAAATAATTTTATAAAACAAAATCAGTCAACTTCTAGTAAGCTTGTAAGTGAGTTGTGTGACGAAAGTGATATTATAATTAAGTGGCTTTAGTTATTTTTAAATTAGTAGAATATATCAACTAAAAAAAATAAATAAATATATTATTTATATTTCTTTATTTCTTCATGCTAATCATCATTATTATTTATTAACAAAACTACATTGCATGAGTGTAGCTTTATACACACTCATGACCAGAAATACTGGTCTATCTATTTTATGAAAGGAATGCATAAAAAAGATTTTGACCAAAATCGGAGATGATGATGTCAAAAAGATAACCCATTTGTAAAAGAATAACCCTTATATGTGTAAGCGGATATAATTATTTTCATATTATATGCGTTTTCTAACTATAATTTTGTTTCTATATGCCGCAGATAGTTTAACACTATATCTATCAAATTATAGAAAAATAGGATGTTAGTTAGTTGTATTTATGTTAACTACATTAAAATATTTGATCTTTTAAAGAATATATATGTTCTGCATTAAATGAATTTTAATCTACTTTGCACTTTTGTGTGAGAAAAGCAGCTGCAAAATTAATTTTTTTAAGTTTATCAAAAATTTATAATATTATATATATATTTAATTAAATTTAAATATCTAAAAAACAAATTAATTTTAATAAATAAACATTTTTCAATTACAGTTTATGTAAATGCGACGACGTTTACATTTTTTTTTGAAAATAAGATTTTCGTTAAAGCTTGGGTAAAAGGATAACTTATTTGCTGTGGATAAGTCTGTCAGATTACAGCAACTTTGCTGCAATAAACAACACACTTAACTGCAGTTAAATAAACTCATTTAAACTTTGAAATTCGTAACTTTGTGGAAGAGATAAATGCTCAGTAATACTCAGTCAAATGCAAAGTTTATAAGACAGAAGGAAAAAAAATGAAAGGATGTATTAAGCTTTTTGAAAAAAAAAATTGTTTTTAATCCTTTTTTTGGTATTTAAAGCAAGTGACTTTGTAAGAAAATATATAGCAAATATGATAAAGTATATTTTGTTTTACTTTCTTCCATTTGTTTAACATAATTACGCACAAAAATTAAATTTAAATCCCAGTTACTAATTGGATTAGTACATATTTTATATTTCCTTAAATCTGGTTTTGCCAACAAATGCGTAAGGATTTAAGCTGCTGCAGTTAAAACAGCATGCGCTCAACTTTCTGCTCCCTAATGCCAACAAATATGGCCTTAAAAAGCACAAATATGACAGTGCGGAAGTTGCTAAAAGGATTAAAAACCTTTAGCCAAGTTTTTTGCTGTCTAAAATACACAACAGTGCCAACACACACACACAAACACATACAAGCGAGCAGAGCTAAACAAAACACTGACACAATTTTGCTGAAATATACGGCAAAATATAAAAGAAATACAAAAGATATACAATAAAAACAAAACAAAATAGAACAGAAATGGAAATGGCAAAAAAAAACTTGTTAATGTGTAGAGCATAGTACGATGAAGGGAACGGAATAGGAATGGAAAAACGTGCACCGTAGTACGACATTTGAAGTTTATGTGCAAAATGCAAAACAAAAATATATTTTGTGAAAGAAATAAATGAGCACATTTCTGTGGCATACTTTTAGGTTATTTTATGCAGTAAAACGTTATTTTGTGTTGTGAAAATTTAAGAAAATCGATTCGTTTGCTACAATTTAATTTAGATAAACGCAAATAGCAGTAAAAAACATAAATTTAAATTGTTTCGTTACTTAAACGTAATGGAAACGAAATCGCTTAACTAATTTTCGTTTATAAATTTTTTCTTTAGCATAGTTAGTATAAATGTATATAAATCAATTTCTGGCATTTACACTTTGGTAAATATTTGAATAACGAACGTATGAAAGTCAACAACGCCATATGTTTGGCATTTTGTTTATATTGTCATTGTAGTTCACATTGCTTTGGTAAACAACACACTTTATCGCTTCATTTATGTAAATACATTTGCACTCAAACAAAAAGGTGCACACACAAACGTCTCAAAACAAACGCATGAATGCACAATTAACTTACAAAAGTTGTTATATAAAACTTATGAATATATATAGTAAAGTTGTAACCAATACTAACCGGAGAAAGTGGAAAGGAATAGTTGGAAAAAAATTAAAATGTTTCTACTCCTGCCGCTTTGGTTATATTGTTCTTGCCGTTATTATCTCGGCTCACAACTATTTACAGTACAGTAAATAGTACTTCCAGCGCCTGGTGGCTTATAACTTTAGTCTTGACTGAAGTGTTGAAGTCTCTTTTATTTATTTCAACTTTTTTTTTACTTTTACGTTCTATACTTGTTTATATATTTTTACTTTTTTGCTAAAGGTGAACTTTTTATAGAGCTGAGGAACACTTTTCTATCTGTTTTTCACTGAGCTTCTGAGGTTCGTTCGCACTCTTCTACAAGACACAACTGCTCCTAAACTGAACCATTTAGTAGGGCTCGCATTTGTGTACCTACCAACGTCGTGTCGGAAGCATGCGTTCGTGTACATTCGTAGTTTTGTCAAAAAAACGAAAACGAAAAAAAAGCCACACAAATCGAATAAAGAAAACAAATGTTTTCATTTCGCATTTCGGTAAAACAGAGATAAGCGTGAGAAAATTGACTCTTTCCATGCGAATTTGAGCAGTCTCAGTGCAAATCAGACCAAAACAAACAACAACACACCTACAAATAATGAGTCGAACACGAGCTCGGCAATAACAAACAAACAATAAGCACTCAATTTTGTTACTCTATCACTCATTGAATTTGTAACAAAACTTAGACTGACTCAAGTTTTTCACACGAATTTCACCAAATTTTTTGTTTCATTTTAGCCGTTCGGTTGTACGAGGCTAGTTTGTTTGTTACTGTAAAAGCCGAAGCCGATAACAACAAATTATGTACAAAAGTATCCACGACTTTGGCTGTAAACATTTGTTGTAACAAAGTTGAAATGTGCACATGAATAAGCATTATGACTGCCATCGCATGTGTGACAGAGACGAAGTGCAGAAAGTAGTAAAAACGTGTTACTCATACGTTATGTAAAATTTGTCTCAAAAATGATACAAAAATTGTGAGTAAGTCTGGCGTCGAGTAGTGCTCAGATTTATTTATGATGAATTCATATTCACTTGTCTTTGTCCCCAATTGTCAAATTCAATTTGTTATAAAATAGGGGAAATCTTGACAAGATTGTGAATTAGGGAGAGGGGAAATTAAGTTAATATTACAACGAACTGATTATTTAAATTAAAACAAATGGACGAAAATTTATGTTTAGAAACATTTTAGGAAAGAACATTGTGTTTTAACGTTTTTAAACAATAATAAATGAACAATTAATTTAAAATATTGATAGTTTGTTTAACCAAATAATTATAAAAACATATATCTGTTTAAGATATGTTCAATAATGAATCCAAAACAGATTTTACATAGACCGCTCATGGGTCAGTTGCGTTTTCAGTCTACCCTTCTTCTTGTTGATGTCGGTCAAACTAACGTTTTATAAGTAAAAAGGGTTTCTTCTTATGTGTTCCGGATTGAGAAGTTTGTCATAGTCAAGACACTTTCATTTATATGTATATAAATCTTACATTTGAAATTTCAGTTACTTTATAGACTGTTGACCGATAACGAGTCAGTTGTATTTTCTGTCGAATCTTCTAATTCGATGTCTGCCAACCTAAGGGTTTAATATTCTCTTGAAAATGGTGTTTTTGAGCAAGTATTCAGGAATCAGAACAAATTCCCATTACTTCATCAAATATGCTTTTACTGCAATATTTACGTACTCACATTTTACGTATCATCAGTTTTCCGTTATTCGCCGAAAGCTGCGGACAAGGATTTTCTCAAATTGTTGATCGGCTCCTTGCAGAGAATGTGCATTCTTGCAATAAGTCAGAACCCGGAAAAATATTCCTTTTCCTCTATATAAAATCCTATAATCAATTAGGCCCTGAAATATCCAAGCATGTTCACCTTGTAAGGAACTGCAGGTTACAAAGGATATAAACTAACTGATTTTAGTACTTTCAATTAGCTTCTCAGTTTCAGATAAATTGATAGATTTGTTAAATAATGAATCAAATGGTATTTTAGCACTTAATTTACGGGATTTTGAGAAAACAATAACACGGAAACAAAAATTTATGAGTGTAGATTAGTATGTGTTGAAAAAAAAAGAAATGAAGAGAATAATGAGTTATCGTGTGAAAGTAAATATGATATACAACGACTATCGTAGTCATTGTGTTATTAAATAGAGTAGAAGGATGGATTGTTGTGCGTACTGTTCTGTTCAAAGATGAAGCTTAGGTATTGCTTGGCAGGTATCCTACCGCTGACAACAATTAGCGATTATCCGCCGTGTTATTACCACATTCCTTACAAAAGCTTTTATATATAGTAATAATGACAAAAACTCAAACCATCTAGTAAAGTTTAGATAATTTAATTAATCTTTCGTCCTTATTGATGAACAGTCCGACAAATTATCAAAAAAATACTTCTCTAAAAACCTGAGTCCTGTGGATGGCAGAGCTGTGTATTCACAGAGAAAATGTTTAATTGTTTCTTTTTGTTGCAAGTTTTTACAGCTTCTAGAATGAGTATTAAAAGGAGAACGCAGATTCTCTGTGTGGATAGTCAAACATTTATTAATTAATCTCATTAAAACGATCAGAATTAAAGCTGATCAGTTTTTAATTTGATCTCTTTGATGCCATAAATATATTTTTAAAGTTTAGTTCTGGCTAATTAGAGAGGTTTGTTTTTGTTGTATATCAGATTGGAAAACAATGATTTGTTATATTATGTTGATCAAGAATATTTATAACCAACTATTTTTCGTCAACGGTTTTCAAAGTTCAAATATTATGAACTTCTATTCACAAAAGTATAAAAGTGATAATATATGTACTAATTTATGAGATCAAAGTGATATAAAATATCTCTATAAACTGGTTCGGTTTAGCAAAAATTCTATATAATCCATATTTCTAAATGCATAAGAAGTTAGCAAAAAGCCAAATGCTAAGTTCTTACTAGATGTGATATCTTAAAGAACAAATTATCAGCAATTTTTAAAAATCATTGTGGTAGTAAAATGTCATGCCAAAATACTAACAACTTAAATAGAGAAATCTCAATAGTAAAAATATCCGAATTACTCGAAACGATAATCCAAGAATTATTTTTAACCGATGAAGATCTTTCATTTGAAAAGAAACAAAAACATTTTAAACAAATTATTCGGCTGCCAAAGTTGGACTGATCATTGTCTGCATAAATACAAGACTTCAAAACCTGAAAATTCTCTAGCGATTATAATAATCTAGCGGGACAATTAATAGCTGCATTTCTGGAATTAATAGTGTCACTGAAAACTTTCTTGTCAGAGAAATCAACATTAATAATATAAATCATAATTTCAAAGCAAACTAAAAACTACCTAGAGTATATTTACCCTCCCATAGTTATTAAAAGAGACAATAATATGTTGCGAACTATAGGCTGTACTCTGCTATCGCTAATAAAAATATGAAATTTTATCCCTGCCGTCTAAGGCTATTGGCAACTAAAATAATATTAAAACATACAGAGATATGAAATCGCTGAGCATGAGGAGACAAGTTGTATGAAAGTTTCTTATATACCACAGTATCTGAGATGTCAGTATTTCAAAAATCCAACTTTGAATGGTGGTACTAGTTAAATGACGTTTACCCAGCTAAGAAACCAGTGACTAATCTAAGTTTAGACATATGAAGAGAGAAATATTGAATTGAATGTTCTATTTGGATTCCATAAAATACTAAGAATAAGCATACCACATATCTTCTCAAATAACGAATATCCCATGTTGGTAAATACTTTCCTTGCCCAAGAAGTAGATATCGCTTTCTTATTAAATACATAAGCAGATTCTTCTTCATTAGTTTGATAACTGAATCACTATCATTGATCCCATTATGGCTAGGTCTCAAGACGATTGATAATTTATTCGCAATGAAATTTTCAAGCACCAAAGATTTAAGTGTATAGTTGTGTCGTAACCAGTAAGCTGTATGACTATCATTGAATTCCTTATGGTTCGATATTCAGATGAACGTTATTTTATTCGTAGCAACCACATCAGATAAGAGATGTTAACATTTTCTAACCAATAAAGATAGTACTGTGTAAGTTTGTTTTTGTACAGTTTTGGATGTAATTAATGATCGCATTCTGATGTTCTTAATTTTGAACTTGCTACTTAATTATGCCACAAATCCATGTATTTTTTATGGTAATTTTTATGGATGAATATATTGTGTTTTCTTTATTCAAAATGTGCCGAATTTTTTTACTATTAAGACAAAAGTATTACTTACAAACATTTGTTTTTAATATTGTGCTACCATAAGTCTTTAAATATGACTTTCGAAAACCTACTTTTTCACTTGATATGCAACAGTTGATGGATAGACTGATTTCAAATTTTGAAATATATACCACTGAATCCCAAAATATACAATAATCTGTTGTAATCTTACCCGAACCTTCAGTAGAAATAAGCACTCAATAGAAACAGCTTAAGCTATTTTTGAAAAAAAAGAACCGTTACGATCATAAAGCCACGATTTCTATAAATCGAGCATCAAATAGTATTCAGAATTTTTACATATATTCCTCAAGACTTTATCATAGACACAAAAGCAAATTAAAATATCTTTGTTTAAAGAAAAGATACTAAATATCCTCATGTTTTGTAGTTGAATCTGATTTACAACTCAATTACGGTTACATTAGTCATTGCTATGATTCTCTTTAATTTAATTTTTTCTAGTTTAATAGCAATTGAATTATAATATAGAAAAATATAAAACCAAACCCTTGGCAACCCTATTTTGGTAGTATTAATAAACATTTACAAATGCTTCAGTTTTCTTTTATCAAATTGCTTATCAGCGTTGAAATGCAGTTAAAAGCAAATGTCATTGCATACCATCAGGCGTTGTAACACGCCTGCGCTTGGAGAGCAAGGAAAAGAGTAAATAACCGAATAAAAAGAAAGAAAAACACTATTGATTTGTTGTTGTGTTTGTTTGACGTGCTGTGCTGTTCATGTGCATTGCTTCCTTTTTTGGGAACAATGTTGTTTATGTTTTGTATGTCGTGTGTTGGTGCAGGAGTGACTATGTTTGTGAGGAGCTGCGTTAATTTATTGACACTGCGAATACGGCTTTGTCTTTGCCGTTGTTCAGCTGTGTTATGTAATATTTTTTTATTGAAATTCAGTGTACAAGCACAAGTACATAAAACAATAAACAGCAAACAATAAATATATTACCCTCGTGATAAGATATTTAACATGACCAGCAGAATTGGCACTTCAGAATTGATTTGTTCATGAAATAATTTCACACAAATGAAATTATCATTCTGCACCCAATAAACTCATACCCGGGGGGGATTTTTCGATACAACGTGTATATGGTAGTATCTTAAATTTTATAAAAACATGTAGAAGTTATCTTTTTTTTAACCTAGTAACAAATAAAGGTATAGTACGAAAAGTTAGATAGTAGTGACTGCTGAAAGTAATTACAAGTATAATCAAATATTGACATTATACTGTGAATGGTGTTTATGCGGACTAACTTCACTTCTTTCTTTAGTCTCTTCTATACACTCTTCTCTATACTTTGAGAACAAATACCTTAAATTATGTTAGAACTTTTACTAAGGCATCAAACACAATATAAAATGACTCAGTGTATGGTAGAATGTACCATGGGAGGTAGGTTATTATAGGAATAAAATTGTATTTTATATCTCAAAGATTGATCCAATATATTAATATAAGAATCTGATTAAAGTCTTATTTTAACCTATTTTACAATGTTTCTTGAAAGCGTCATAAGGTTAATGATGAGAGTTAGAGACCATATACACATAAGGCATTAGCTCGTAGGTGTTATACAATGTTGGCAGAAAAAAAATATTTAAGATAATGGTGGTGAGCTGATTTTAGATGCTAAATAATGAAAATTTAATAAATGATTCTGAGTTTCTTGAATAAAACACAGATATTTAGGTTAGGTTATATAAGACGGCCTAGTTGCTATGCCACTTCTCAATCTGTCACATTAACTGTATTGGGCGATTGAAAGCTCTCATAAAGCGCCAATATATTGGAATATAAATATTTCAATGTTGCTTCTATATGGTTCATTAAAGAAAATTAATACCTCATCAGACAAACTCTTTAACCTTATACTTTTCTTCAAAGTAATACTGTCTCCGGACCATTTGATCTTATTACTACTGAGTTCATTTATTTTATGGCCGTCTGGTTATGAGAGGAGATATAAATGGTAAGCTAAGTTACCACATATTTACTTGGGTAAACGGCTGCTTCCTGGATTACTGAAACTTTTGCCTCACAGATACCATATTCCTCAGTTAAATAGAGAAAAAACGTCTAAACCTACATTTGCCAAAAAAATGTTCAAAGCCAAATGTTTCACTAAGCTCAGAGCCGTTCGTATTAAAGTTAAATTCTTCTACTCTTAACGGCATACAAAAATTTCAATAATTTTTAGACGGGATTGTCGTCCTAAACTGTCTAATGAAGTTCAGTTTCGGAACAGAGTGGTCAACAACTATTGCAGTTATGCAAGACAACTGAGTCGACAGATAGTCAGTTTTTTCACCGTAGCATCCTTTTTAATCTCAATACAGATGCCGGTACTACTTGTTTCCGTATTAAATAAGATTAAGTTAGGTTGAACATTTTTAGAGCTATACTTAGGAAACTACCTAAAACACCGATAATGCAGAGAATAAACTTTATTTGGACCTCGCTTAGGAGCTTCTAATATATGAACTTCTGCAGGAGTAGTATTTAATTACCAAAGTAACTGATATCATAACTAGAACTATAAGTGTATAACTATAAGTGGTCTATAACTAGAAGTGTATGGTATTCTCAACTTCAAATAATTCAGAGAAGTAATTTTATCTATATGTATGTGTCATATATATAAATATTTAACATCTTTTTTTAATCAAATACATTTTCTATCATAAAGCAATTTTTGGCTGAATTATAATTATTTTGAAATTACGTATAAAAAAATCATGCCCATCAAAGCGCAACAAATCAGAGCTATTTCCGTGCTTTCATGCTAATTATTTTTAAAATAACTGTGTAAATAGCCACCTCATTGCCAGACAATTTTCACTCTAATCACTCCATCTCCATAGCTGATACGACCCATTGACAAAGGTGGCGGTAAATGATTCCGTGCTTGAAAGCAAAGCTCTCGCTACTGACTAACTTATGACATTTCAATTAAAATTGACATTTGAATTGAATATCAAAACGAGGACTCGAATGTATGCAAATGCCACACGCATGTTTACATGCCAAGCCATGCATTATCCAATCTAACAGGAACAAATGCAAAATGTCGAGTAAAAAAAAAGGATATGTGAAATATACGAAGTACATTTCAATTTAATTGAGCAATTGTGGTATTTGTGTTTTCCTTAACGTTAACATGACACACTCGACAATGAAGGATACAAGTAACTTGCGGACCGAAATGTGGGAAATTACGTCGAAGCGAGTACAAAACCAATGTCCTTCATATAAGCAATTTTATTTGTGCTCAAGCATCATTAAAAATATTAAAAAGCAATAATTTTGCTCTTTAGTATTCTTTGAATTTATTGATTTGCTCGTCATGAAAATGTACTTCAAATTATTGGCAAAAAAACTGATAGACAAATTGACGACTAAAAACCATTAAACTTGGCAATTGCACCATGGCACCCACCACCTCGAACTACGAGTATATTTTTGTGGTTTGGAAATGCAGTGAAATAAATGAAGGATGTTAAAAACGAATGCATTTTCAATTACTTTACATATGAAAAACTATTTCACAACTTATTTCATTAAAATGTCAGAACAATCCTCAAAACATTGCTCTGTAGTGGTTTGCTTTTATTTATTCCATTTAGATTCATTCGAATTCCGTTTCATGACTAAAGATATTATTACAGTTACTAGTTAATTGAAAAATCATTTTCACAGTTTCACATATATGACCAATTAAAAAACTTAATTTCGTTACCTCAAAAACACATTCAGTGGAATTACGTCTCTAAGCTCTCTTTTAGACTTTTTGTATTTCAATAAATCTTTTGTGTATTATTTCCCAATCAATAGAAATGATTTTGGGAGCTTTTTCCGAAATATGCCTAAAATTCGCTCTATTAATTTCCAATCAATTTTTCCTTACGTTGCAGATGTTTCTTTAATTGATGAAGTTTCCTTAATGGACATCACGTGCTACTGACACATCCTTTGTGTGTGAGTAACTGCTGAATCGATTATGTTAAAGACGTAGAAGCTACGTTTTCATAACAGATAATATTTGTGCAAATTAAAATATATTTCTCTGAGGCACTTGAGTGATGACACAATCAATTTAGCAGTAAGCTAAGGACTATTTAATATTGCTTACATAATTTTATTGCAGAGCAATTATGAAAAGTTATATTTGTACATTTATTTATATATGTAGTTTATTGGTTTAATATATAAAACATAATACTTAAGGCAATGGTTACAAAAATGTTTTACTTTTATATACAGACGTTTTTATATATGGATACGTTTTTTGTGAAATTATTTCGTATACCTTCCCTATTTTTTATCTTCGTCACTAATGCGCTAATGCAAATACGAAATAGGTTCTTGAGAAGGAAGATATTTACGGAAGAGACAATAAAACTCTGTAAAGTAAATTCTATATTACATTTTTTGGCGCAATAGACCTACTCTAAACCTAGAAGGGGGCACAATAAACCCAACGGTCGCAGTGCCACATCCTCTAACAATATTAATAATAATCTCCATCACATTTTTAGTGTTATAAGCTACCAATTTGTGACTTTTTTTTTGATTTATTGCTATAAAGAATCCTTTAAGAACCAGAGTCATGAAAATCAAAAAAAAATTTTTTTGCGGCTACCACAGCGTATATATTTAAACCAGTTTAAATACTGACTGCTTGCGTGCGCCGAATGAAGGGGTTTACTTTGTATTTTTTTGTTTATAATACTATAATAAATGACTTTTCTTTCCACTATTAATAAGATTATAATAAAAGGAGACATAGAAATATTGCTTAAGTGAAATTTTTACAAATAAACAATCTCTGAATTACGATTCAAAACTGAAACTTTGTGTTTAAAATTTAAGATTTACTCCACCTAATTGTTAACATTATCTAAAGATTTTGAGTTTAAATAAATTAAATTAGTAAATACAGTAAATACAGTAAATTAGTGCTGACGATGAGTCTATATTTTTGTCATATTTGATTGAAGACTGCTGACATTCCAATGCAATAACATTCCATATTCTTAACTTTAAAATGCAATTTTTAACAAAACTGTTTCAAATATTTGAAGCGGAAGACGATTTCAATGAAAAATCTGACTTAAATAATTACTAACTGAAACTAAGGAAACTCTCTCCTCTCGGAATCACTCAATACCTAACGAGGTTTTAGACAGTTTGAATCCTTGTAGTGTGATTTCCTCCATCTAATGCTGGAATTCATAATCCGAGCAGTAAATTTTAAACTATACTGGTGCAATACTTCACAAAAGTGTGTTGCAGTTGTTACATGCCGATGATATTGATATTATTGGCTTCAAGCGATGAATCTTCTGAGCATCTAGGAGTCTATTATATCGTTGATAACTAGAAATTCTAAGTTGTCAACGACTTTGTTTAGTTAGAAACATTACAAACACCAAAAATGGAGTCAATTTTCAACTAAGAATCACTCTTGCCAATAGATGTTAGTTTGGGCTGAGTACGCAATTTAAAAATTAAGTCGTCTCTCAACAAACAAAAATCACTCCCGACAAATCTCTTATCTGTGCTGCTATACCATGCAGAACCTTGAGATAATTACTTACAGTAATGAGCAGACGTTAGGAAAATTCGAGAGAAAAATACTCCGAAAGATCTATAATCCTTTACGCGTTCACAAGAAGTTTCGAATTAGATGAAACGATAGAATGAGCTAAACCGCGACAATCCTTCCCTGATAGTACGCTGTTATAAAACTCAAGTATTTTTCAATCATGTTTGAATAGCTTTATGGAAATACCTTTAATGAGTTACAAGATATACGAGAAATTTTTAAGTACACATTATATCTTTATAGTATTTTCACTACAGCTTTTCTGATGACGTTAGCAGTTGAAAGGTAAGTCATAAAATTGTAAATAAAAACTAATAACTTAAGAAAAATTGTGTTTGTGATGTCATTAAGATTATCACATAAAAATTGTGACACAACACTTACTTCTGATATAACTAAATACAATAACAATAACGAGAACAAAAACAACAACAACAGCGAATGAAAAATGTCAATATAAGCACTAACACCAGCACACATGAATCAGCAAAAAATAAACAATGAAAAATCAACAGCATAAAAAATCTGAACATGTCGAGTACACAAATTATATCAAAAAAAAAAAAAACTGAAGAATTGTAGAAAAAAAAAATCAAATACAAAATAAAGAAAAGAATAGAAATGAAAGTAGGGAGTTGCCTTTTTATGAAGTGGTAACAAAGAAGAGTATAAAAGGTTTATACAAAAAATTACAGTGTAAACAAGATTCAAAATGTTTACGAAAATCATCATAAAAATAAATAAAGAGTCAATACAAAAACACAAAACACAAAATACAACAAGCGTAAGCACAGTGTTGTTGTAGCTGACGGAAAAATAAAATCCTTCAGAAATACGTGTATATTGCATTGTTAGCTCTGTTAAGAAAAGTGCTTACGGCTTAGCTTAGTAGGAAAACAAGCATAATCGACGCACATCAAGTAAAATAACATACATGTATGGTACGTATACGTACGTATAAGCAGCAAGATATGCGTGTAACCCTACTAGGCATTTGCTAATGCTAATCAACACAGAGTCATATAGGTGGACACACACACAAACACAAACACACATGCACATGAGCTGACTTACTATGATTTGATTTGTAGGAAACTACAAATAATGCCGACTATTCTGTTATGTTAACGTTACACTGTAAAAATATTAACGTTTTATGTTATTTGATGATTCAGTAGTTCTGTGCTTTATTGCTTTATGCAATTTTATCGATATATTTAATGATAGTAATATATTTAAAGTAGTTTTTTTTTTGTTTTCGATTATCAACTAAAATAAATAACAATTTTTTGTGTTTTGTTACAATTTGATACTACGATATACTACCCTTTAATTATTTATTTAGTGAATATGACATATGTTAAAATATTACTTTTTTATTGCTGATATGTGTTTGTTTTATGTAAAATGCACTTAAATTGTTTACACAAATTTGTTTATTCAGTTGTATGAAAGACACTAAATTTTTTGCTCGCTATTTGAGCTGGTGTTTGATTAGGTTTCACTGATAACTGTTTTATCTTATTTGTTTAATTCGACTATCGAAATATGGAAAAGAATTTTTTTTTAATGTTTGTTATAACTTTTATTATTATTATTATTTATACTAAGTATATGCAAACTAGCAGACATGCAGCACAATATTTTGTCTGTCAATAACCTCTGCAAAGCAGTTAAAGGGGGTTGGCTACTTTCACAAATGTCAAAACTACACTTTGACAACTAAAGGACGAAAAATGTCCTTTTGCACACTGTTTATGTAGATGTAGAAGCTTTTCTGAATAGTTGCACGACGTACGTTGCAGAAAAAAGCTCTTTCAGTGGCGAGTCGTAGAGCTTTTGAAGAGCAATCGAATTGTTTTCTATTTTCTCTTACCACAAATATGTGAGGTTAGGTTAATCGCTGACTGTTGCTATTTTTGTTGTTAATATTTGGTAAAAGAATCTAAGGCATGTGACTGACTACATTCAAACGAAAATTTCGTGATATAATTATTCATATGATATGTTATTTAGTTCTAATTTTTGTTTAAATTGAAACGATTAGTTAGTAAATGCTAATGTAAATATATCTATAGAAAAATACTCGCTAAGAAACACCAAAATTACAACACTTAAAAAATTGTTTATATTAGAAAATGAAATTTGAAGACACTTGAAATCGTTGTGCTGTTCTACTTTAAGACTAAATACTCTATTACTAAAGCATAGAAACTAACTTAACTACAAATTATTAGTATATCGTTGATTTCACAGTTGCAAGCATTTGTTATTAGAAACCGGTGCTATAAATTAAATTATTATTTAATTAAAATATTCCGTATTTTTATCGTTTTATATGTTATACTTTCAATTTACATGTATATTTTTCAAACCCGGAAGCACACGCACACATTGATTAATTGAATTTTTTACTGTTGAATTTTCCGAAGCACACACACTCACTGCTTTGTATGAACTTTGAGTTTTACAATTTTTACTTAATTTCATTAATAAATTTTTACGGCTTTTTCACTTTATTTTTTAATCAAATATTTGCTGGGAAAGAAGAAATTTCCTGCTTTTACACATTTACATACACGGTAATTTAGATTAAAATCGCATCTGAAATTGTCGATTTCTTTACAAATTCACTTCACACTTTTTGAAGTTTCTGCTCTGCACTCAATTTCGCTGCCCCGTCTCTGGGTGGTAGTTTTGGCGGTTCCATCAGCTGTAATGCCTTCCACAACACAACACATGCACACATATAAACAGAGCAGTACTCACCGATTTTGACTGTTATCCTTATGGGTTATACAAGCACTTCACTCTCTTCACTCTCTGCCTTTGCTCAGCTCGTTTTTGTGTTTTTGTCGAGCACTTTTTACATTGTTTCGTTTTTCCTTGCTTACCTTTTGTATTGTATTTTCCGTTTGATGACGTGAGTTTTTCCTTTTTTGGGTGGAAATTATTGTGATTTGCAGGTGGTATTTACAGTTAATGGTTTCCAGGAAGGAGATTATATTTTTGCCATTTCACATTTGCTTTTTCATATTTTTGAGGGTTGACAGTGGCGTTTTAAAAATATTTAAAAAAATAAAAAATAAAACAAAAAATATTTATTTAGTTGAAATTTTTAAGTTAAATTACTAACGCTCTTCCAAAGGTATTTAATATGCATTAAATAATTGGGAATAAATATTTTTAAATATTTAACTTAATTATTTTGACATTAAAAAAATTAATTATAAAAAAGTATGTGTCAAATAACGCCTTGTATGAATTATTTTGGTGTCTGTGCTACATCACTTACGATGATATTATCAAATTAAAATGTCGGATAATGATTTGTTAGTAGCTTTTGCAGATGACGTAGTAGTAATTATTACTGGCTGCAATATTCAAATAGTGGAAAAAAAACTCACACAAGTCATGTTGAAAGTACAGCTCTGCTTACGCTTGCAATGCTTACGTCTAGGTGCTCATTATACTTCTAATAACAAAAAAAGCCTATAAATACGAAGATAGAGACCATTTTGATGAGAATACTCTAGGAATTGAAAAATCAACTATTTACTTTGACTTAAAATTTGATGGATAATATACGTTTCAGGCAAACTAATGGCTAAGGATTTCTTGTCCCTATATATTGTGGGACATTGGGACAGCGCACCCTCCAACAAGTGGCCCCACTGAAGTGAAGGATTAGCCAAAGTAGACCACGAAAATACTTGGGTCCTTTTTCGTCCTTCGATTTTCGAATGTCGTTATTGAGTTAAAGCTGGGATGGCTTCCGTTCGCATAACTACATCTCTTGTTAATGCAAGCAGCTCATTTAGCTTGAGCTTGTCTGCCAAGTCATCACCAACCCAATGATATACCAAGACAGTCTTCCTACTAATTGCCAGTGCTGAACATTGGCAAAATATATGCACTGATATCTCCTTTTCTTCTAGAAGTAGTCTGCAAGTGTCTTCGTCAGCAAGACTTATTTTTTGGAGGTGATTCTTGCAGTTACCAAGGATTTGTTATCAGTGTAACCGTTTCAAAAATTTTGGAATTTACCGTTTTTATTTTCTTAGTGTAATCATTGTAAAAGGTTTTGGATTCGAACGTGGGTATTATAAGAAGTATGCTTCATCGATTTATAAAGTATAGGGAAAACTTTCTAAAGCTAGTTATTGACGTGCCAGAGAAATCGGATCTCGCATATGTCAAATCTCATTCATTCAATTCAATTGATGTATCCACTTAATAAAAT
>NC_051847.1:241021379-241032454 GCF_002237135.1 Teleopsis dalmanni | reverse complement strand
TTTAATTTGCATCATAGAAAGTATATGGCTTAAGAAATTATTATACATATTAAGTCCGATTTAAATCTTAAAAGTTTCTTCTGCTTTTTCATTCGTGTTCCTCACTTCTTTTAAATAATTTAAGGTTAATATAAATGGTCCATTAATATCGGCATACTTCATTTGTTAACAATCTAAAAATTATAGGGATCAAGAACTCCTTATGTCCTTAAAATATAGCTCAGCTTCTTCATTGGTGTTGATAAATCCTTTTGATTGATTGTAGGGTTACTTTAAGTGTTCCAGGAATAATCAGATTTATTTTCTTGATATTGATATCGTGGCATACATGATTTCATGATATTCAATCAAGTGCATATATGACTGTTAGATTGATTCGTAGTTGTAATGATATCAACTAAGGTATGACAGACAATGATAGATCGTCATCATCAAGCTTTAGCCTCTGGCAGTAGCCTGTGTGAATTCATTTTTGCAACTTTTTTTCTTGGAGGCAACGAATCTTTTTCTATGTTTTAGTTTCTAATATGTTTTTGGTATTTCAGTATTCTTTTCCAATAAAATTTATTAAAATCTAGAGCGATCGCTTGGTATATAGAATCATTTTCAAGTACCTATTTTAATCCATTTTATTTTAGTCCTTCCGCTTTTCCAAAACTATTTTTTTTTAGTGACTCTCCTACACTTTCTTACATATATGTTCCACGCTCAGGAGAAATCTTCAAGCAATCTTTGGTTTTCTTACTTCTTAAATCAATGTGATCTCCTGTCTTCTTCTTTTCCATTATTCAACTTTTTGCTGCTTGGTGTGAGCAGCATCTTTCACATGTTCCGATATATATGTTGGAGTAGAAACTATACAGTGATTCTAATATCTTTGGTTTAGTTTGGGCCACCTATTTATCACAAATATTATTTTTGCATAATTTGCATATTGCAGATTTTTTATTTGCATTAATAAAATTTTTTTTTTGACAAAAAGAACTTTCTCCCCCACTGTACTAAAATTGCAATTCGATAGCATTTAATACTTTTATAAAAGTCTATATGTATAGACACATAAATCTCCACCACATAATCTAATGAAATAAAAATGAAATAGAAGAGGAAGTAACAAATACTAAGTCATAGAAAAAAGTTTTGAATAAAATTTATGAGAAACTGATTATTGTCTTTAGCGCATTGCCAAGAAATTATCTCAACGCCTCTTATTGAAATGAAAATAAGAAAAAAAAACCCTAACAAAAAGTCTCTACATTTGTTTTCATAAACAATATGTAGACATATTGGAATAACATTTATGTGCATTTGGCAACTTTATGCACGTGTCTTACGTGTGGCAACGCTTGAGATTACAACATGACTGCCTTGGCGTACAGAAATAATTTTCACAGGAAGAACACAGTAGGTCTTGCATGAGAAGCCCTCATAGAGAAGTACATAGAAGTAACAGAAAAAAGATAATTTGTACACACGTTGTACTTTTAGGAATATTGAAAGGTCAAACGAATTAAGTCGATATAGAAAAACAACTCTTCCTCTTATCCAATCGAGTTCATATGTGTGCTTATCTTCGGTTGTTATTTTTCGGAAACCACTTGAACTGGTGCTTTATTATGCGCGTGGCCATAACGCACAACAGTTAAACACCAAATACTTTGGGTGGAAAAAAATATACAATTGGAAAAATAAGTAAAGAAAAATTGTTATAAAAACAAAAACAACAATAACAACATCAATGTGAAGGAAGTATGCGTATTCGCTTCGATACAACTGAACTTCTCCATTGTTCGGGAACAACAACCCTTTTCCGTTATTATCCTGTTGCAAATTTGAAATTGATATTACGCGGCGGGTAACCAACATTGTTATTTGTTTCCAAGTTGCGTACAATGGGAATGTTCAAAATGCGCCTTACCAGAAATCTGATGTTAATTCGATTTCTGAGAAGGACTTCGACGGACTTGGAAATGATTGCAAGAGTTACCAATCTGATTTTATTGTAATATATTTAAGCCGACTTACTGACTTTAATTAATTTCTTATAAATACTTTCCAAAATTTTCATTTTGATTTTCTTTTTCGGCTTCAAGTTACTTCTGAGAAATTTGGTTTCGATTAATTCAACTCTCATTTATACGGATGTCTTTTAATTGAAAAACTTATTAATTTCCCTTAATTCTTCATTATGGTTTTCACACAATACTACACTGTATTCATTGAAGATTTAGAAATTTTTAATTTTTAATATGATTATGTCCCAATTCATCGTGTTCTCATGGCATTCAACTTTCAGTCTATCCCATGTCCTTTAATCAAAAAATTTATTCACCTCGGATATATTTAGACGTAACGTATTCTTACTTATAGGAAATCAGACTAACACTTGAATTGAGAAATTGAAGTTGGGAAACAGTAGATACTATTGTTGATCTTTTCTAAAGAAGGCACTGTTCAGAAAGAAGAGCAGAACAGAGAAAGCTATGCTGGGACAATATACCAGGGTTTACACAATTGAAAACGTAATGACTTTCAACCTCATATGGTTAAAAGATTGTATGCAACTTAGTAAAACTAATTTAACCATCATTATAGGAATTCTCTTAGGGCACTGTAGAACTAACTACCACCTTACTATTGGGTTTCGTACCCCCAATAAAACTTATAGGTTTTGTAGGCCAGTTAATGTGATCTCAAAACATGAGCTAGGAACAGCTCGGTACTGATATATGAACGAAAGAATCACCTTAGTGAGGGGTCTGCCCAACAAAAACGCGAATCCGTCAGCTGTGGGCATAAGACCGCCACTTCAATCTAACCTAACCTAGTTGGGTATCTCAAATCATGTGAAGAAATAAAACTCTATCATTTTGGTTCAATGTTGCAATTTTTAAAAGAAGCTGGTGTAATACTTTAAGTCCATGAAGGGGACACAATAGATCTCTAGGTCGCAGTGCAAATTTTGCCAACATACTAATAATAATAGATACCAATGACAATGCGTATAAATAGAGATGTTACAGGTTTTAAGGTCATTTGGAGAAGTTTGGCTAAAAGAGCACCTGTTTTCAATCAAGAAATCGTTGCGCCTAAGTTTTAGTTCCTGAACTCTATATAGTATAGCGCCTTTCTGGTGTTCATAAATGCCAATAATTTTTCAAAACCAATTTCGTTTTCAATTTCATTATATATTTTTGGTGAACCCAAAATAACTTTTTTACACATGTATTGTTCCTTTGCAATTTTTGTTTACTTTCTCCACTCTTTCACTTCGCATTTAGCTTTGTTTTTGTTTTTGTTTTTTGAGTTTCCTATTTTCATTTGGCCTTTTTATGACCATGATTTATTGAATTGCATAAACAAAAATGGCAACGCAATCATGAGGCAAACGGAGCAGTTCATTCGAATGCGACTTTTTGACGATAACTCCCAAGCACCGCAAAAAAACTCACCAAGTTGTTGCAAATTCACCAAGAGTGAAAGTGGTATGGGGCAGTGAAATGCCACGATTCTCAGTTCTTTTTGAACTCTCGGAATTATAAAGAAAGTCGTTAGGTTCTGACGCTAATGTTGTGGCTGGTTGTTGGGGCTGTAACGTGGTCGCCAAATGTGCTGTTCGTTCACTGTAAAATGTCCTGTAAAATTACTTTATGCTGTTGTACACTCCCTCAGTGGGTATAAATCAGAAATGGCAGTTTTTTGTTTCCTATTGTGTTGTGCGCTTTTTCCTGCATTATATTATTTTTAATTTTGCTCCTTTTTAACATTAAAGTACTTTTTTCCTACGATTTGTTGGTCTTATTGCCTTGCAGTTACTAAATGGCGCCCAACATTTATGTTTTGTTTTTACCCTTTTCCCTTTCTATTTTGGACCCGGATAGAGATTCATTGTTATATTGTACGAGTTCATTTCAATGAGTTCGAAATGGCGCAAAAATATTGTGAAAAGTTGTTGTACATATTTTTCTTATTGTTTTTGGTTTTGTTTATTTATTTTTTTTCTATTTCTCAAATTCTTCAAGAAATTCTTCCATACTAAACAATGTAAGAATATATGGCAAATAATAAAAATAGAAAAAAAAGGTACTCGACTTTAAAGGTCCTGTCGTTACTATGCCGCACTTAATGTGACTGTAGGGAATACAATTTTAGCTTTGACTTTGGAGTTGTGTGGAGTTGTGCCCAGAGTTCTTGATAGTGAAAACTTAAAGAACTTGTGTGTATGCTATGGAATAGAGTAAGCAAATATTTTATAGATTTGTCATTATATACTTCTTTTTTTCACCTCTAAACACTTGCACACATAAACGAGTACAACAATGTAATGTAGTGGATTATGATATATGATGTCGTTTGATTCTGAACTTTTCTTCCCTCCATCAATAAATTCAATGAGTCACTGTTTGTTAGACTTAGTACTAAACAAACCTATAAATTATTATTTTGTTAGCAAATTTTGTGAAAGAAAAAGAATAACTAAGTTTAAAATAACTTGATGACAGATTTCTTCTCTTAACCTGTTAACTATTACTTTAAAATGGTGTTAAGAGTGACCTATTATTGACTATTTCGTCAATAGACTACTTGTATGAAAAATATTCAAATCTCAGAATGGTTACAGGCTCCTTGGGGAGTTATGCAGATTTGAGGTCAATTATCACTTAGTCTGGTAACGGGATAAACAAAAATCCAGTCAAGACGTAAAGAGAGGTTTTGAAAATACCTCGAGTTAAAAAAGAGTATAAGTGCTTAAGTGCACTAGCTCAAAACAGCTTCAACATAATAATATATTATATGTTATATATATCTGTATATATATATATCCTTATGAATATATCTATATATACGTTAAATAGGCATTAGAATAGAAATGAAAAGAAATTGAAGTTCTTAGCGAGACTGGAGCGCTATGACTATAACAGAACAATTATGCTATGAACCGAACCTAAATTCTGTTTTTCCATAGTTTTTTAATGTGACGACTTGCCATGAGATCTCCACACCACCTTGCTTTAATCCATATAATGTAACTATAAACGTCGCTATTAGAATTCCAAGGAACTCAGCTGGTGCCAATTGAAACTAAATGTTTGGTAGTAATTTCCTCATTTGAAGAAAGTGAGGCTCATTTAACTTCCCTGCTTTTTTTGGGCAAAGGATCCGACTGAAGAATGCAAATCAAGGAAATCGTAAAATTAATCGAGTAAAATCAATGAAAAAAAAAATTAATATCACCACTCTACTCGCAAAAGTTTGACTCTAATTGAAGGAGCCAACCTTAATCTCTTGACCTCTGTGATAACAGATTTGTACCTCTGGTTGCAAGGTATCGCAAATGAAACTCATTTACTATCAAATATTATTAGATAGTGCTTATAGGATTTTAGTCCCCTTTTACCACAAACATGCCTTATCTCGGGAGTTTAATTACCTCATTCTCGCCAGGATATCTAATTAAATAGTAGCTACTCAAGTCGTTGTATAAAAGCCTGAATATCTATTGATCTGGATTTTTTTATACAAAATAGAGTAATAATAAAGTATATTCCTTTTTACTTAGATCGGATCATGATAGACCCAAACTAAAGGTCTCTCCCAGTTTCACACAGGATCGACTTTAGCAATTATGTTTAGATGACAAACAATTAGATACAGAAAAGTACATCAAAGATATCAGCACCAAAAATAACTTAAAAAAAAAGAACAAAAAAAAATGGTGGTGGATAGCATAAATAAACTATTATGCAGCACTAAAATATTTTCAATGTTATGTTATAAAAACAGTTTACTTATTAATTTATATTAGAAAACACTTTTCATATTACTCAAATTTCAGTTATGTTAAAATCAATTTCCATTCATTGTGGGGAGCCTGAAAATTTCGAAACATATTTAAATCTGAAGGCTACAAATTTTTTGCTTACCTATGATGATACCTATGATAATCCCATAGTTTGTTTAGATTTGTTCTTTCATGATTAATTGAAATGAGCTATGCACTCGATATATCTGTGATTTAATCTCACATATCGCTTATAGTTTTGTTACTATTGCTTAGTATGAACGATGTTTTCATGACTCATATGATTCTATCTGTTTAGCGATTTCTGTGTGAACCCTTGCTGATAGATGAAGTGTGTGCTTGCGCAAGAATACCTGAATAGATAGAATGGTACCAGTCATGAAAATGTCGCCTATCCTTAACTGTAGTAACAAAACCATAAACGATATGTGAGATTACATCAGAGATACATCGATTGTGGTACTCAATTCAAGTATCCACTGAGGAAAAACAAACTTAGATTATTTAATTAAAAAGTGCTTAGCAACACTGAAAAGGATTTTGTAAACAATAAGTCTGTGAAAATTTTGAAATTTTTTTTTCTTAAATCAGAATAACAACTTCTGCAGACTCTGAAAACAAAATTTAGTAAACGATCCATAACAAATTGAAAACAATTAGCTAAACTTGTTACGGCAAAGGAAACAATACTACCAATTTTCGTACCCTACTTGGTTTTCATCTTAATTTCTATTTTGTTTTTGTTTTTCGTTTTATTTTGTTTTGGGAGGGTATTTAAGAATGAAAGGATCAGAGTCGTCAGTCAACGATGAAAGTTATTGAAATAACATAAAAAACAGCAATAACAACAATGCAAATGAAACGCTGGAACCACTCGCAATGAAACTGACACTCGACAAATTGTTAAAGGAACAATGAAGAACAAAAGGAATTGCAAGAGATTAAGCGGAATAAAATAAGAAAAGACATTAAAAATGAAAAAAGGAATATTAACTGAAAATGGTTAAGACAACAAAGGAGAGCATGACATAAAATGGAGGAATTGAAATTGATTGCAAGAGAATCATTTGGAAAATGACTTAAGCGCCGCATTACGGCAAATAAAACAAAAGCACTGCTGAAACGTAAATCTTTCGAGCTCAGCCCTTTGGCAGGGAACGGAGCAGAGATGAGCTGTAAAAATTAAACTCAACAAACGATGATGTTAACACAAAAGTCGAAATTTACGTGAACGTACAGAATAAAAATGACAGACTTCGACTATCATTCCTTTAGACTTGCACACACAGATACTCACACACACATACGTAAATGCACCCAAAACGCCAGGCACGCAACAACTTAATTACGCCTTTTTAATTGGTCTAATTAATTTATGCTCACCGCTTTTCAAGATTGTGTTCGTTCCAGGCGCAAAGGATTGCCAATGTATTCACTCATATCTATATATATAGAGTACATACGTAAGTGCTGGGATTTAAGTGTTTAAGCATTATGGTAAAGAGACATTTCGGCTGTAGGCATACCATAAAGGGATGTGAGTAAGCGGCAAAATGATGTACGCTTTTGTCGCAGATTTTTCCCAAGTCACAGTACTCACTCATTATAAACACTGTATTGTCTGGTGCTACGGTACCACCAGTGCGAGCACATAACGTACTACTTGCCTGGGAATGAGTGCACATTGATTTTCAATTTCAAGTGATGTGGTTAATGAGAGGCACGTGACAACGACCAGTTGTGGAAATTTGATAGCACTGAAGTCACCGTATGTAAATGAAAATGGACTGATGATAAGTTAAACATGAGAAAGTTTTAAGTAAAACAATTAAAAAGAAAATTCAGCTGTAATCGTTAATGAGTACACAAACTTTTAAATCTGCAACTCTGTATTTTTCACTTTTTAATTTTTACTTTTACTTTTAACTATCTTGACTTAATTTCACTCGAATAAATGTAATTATGGTACGTATATACTGGAAAATGGCAACCGCTTCAGTTTCAATATTTATATATCATTATATTATATATGATATGATATTTATATAAGAAAAATGTATAAATGGTAACCTTCGCTTTTGTAATTAAAGGCAGTAGCAGTGATATATGAAGAATACATACCACAATATCCGTATAATAAAACTATAAATTTCAATTACATTTCGTCTCTGGTATTTTAAAATCACAAAATGTAATACGCATTACCCTCTAGAGATATAAAAACATTAATTATTTGATTTATGCTATTATTTAATATCTGCAAAGTCTCAACCACTAAGATCCTTGAATAAGTCTCTCCAAAGAGAGGGTGTTTTAGTCCGTCTACTCGTACTACATATTAATATACTAGGGAGACGGGTAAAACATTCCAATAAAGGTCGGTTTGACGGTGCACAAAGTATTTCACCTCGTCACCACAAAAAAAAGCAAGGTCCACAACAAACTACATTTAAATAGTTTGCATTGAAAAAAAGACGACAATCACGAGGGTATATTAACTCCATCCATGTAAATAACATATGGTAATACTATAAACAGAAACACAAAACCACGTTAATTTTTTAAAATCTGTAAAGATTAAACTTTAGGTGATGGTAATGAAGAATACGTTACTGGACATCGTGTGCTTGGTTGGTTGGTTGGTTGGCTGAGCAGAGGCTCTAGACGGCTGGTTGTTAGTAGGCGCTTGCCTTGTAAGGCTTGAACTCCCGCCTGTAGGGTTAGGAGTTTTGTTAAAGTTTTGATTGGATTTGTTCATTCTAAAAGGGTCCCCACTCAAAGCCGCTATCTGGCACCCGTAAGTGTAGTTACTGATAAAAAGAAGTCCCATGGTTATCTATGCAAGTGCAGAGACGCCATGCGAGGGTTGGCACAGGTCCTTATGGGAACAAGTGCTCAGAGCCAGACCAGAACTAATCGGGAGCTAAGCTTCAACCGAACCTACACGACCAACTTAATGGTGACGGATGCAGATCGTACTTTGAGGCCTGCCAGTGTTTTAACGGGACGGAGGCAGCTACAGACTTAGCCTGGAGCCGTTCACACGCGAGTTTCACCCCGGTGCTACCGTGTCAGAAGACAGCTAGGTCCAGAAACCTGTAACCACCAGCCCAAAGCGATCAAATACAAAAAGAGGATCTGAAGAAACGTGGTCCGAGGACAAAAACGGTCGTTACCAGAGGATGCTGGAGCCCCTGAAGAGAACAGCATCCAGGAAGGGGGAATAGATTTTTTGGCGTTACCCAGGGTGCACCACGAGGAGGCGATCTAAGACTACACCCCAAATCAGTATTTGGTTGGTAGGTTTTTGAGGCGGAAGAGCTATCTCTCTCGTCCCAATACAAGTACAATTTTTCCTTAAAATCTAGTGGTGACACTAGTATTGGTCCAATGATTCATTACTTTTAGATACAGAAATATGCAACAAAGGAGTTATTCAAAATATAAAATGATAAATTCTGAATGTAGAGTCAAGAATGACTAAAAAAATTTTATTTGAGGTGGCTGGCTGCAAAAGTGGGGCAGTTGCTGACATACTTTCATTGTTGGAAATACAAACACTTTCAATAATTAGCAATTATTCGACGTTCTACTTCCACATCCATAGCCAAAAACTCGAAGACATTAAAGCTAAATCCATATCGTTGAATTTAGGTAATTATACAGAACTTTGGTTCAAACTGTTGAACAGTTCGGTAATCTTTAATAGAAGTAATTCCCATTACTTCTGAAAACAGTCAAAACTGTATGAATTTGTGATATTAAAGATAAAACTCTAGCATATTTCCTTTTTCATTACAAAATAAATAATTCTAAAAACTTTACATTGAGCAATTCTGTAAATTTATGTAAATAAACAATGCAAACGTAAACATATTTCTCAATAATATTATCATTTTTATTTCCAAGCTAATATAAAATAACAAATAAATAAAGAAAAAAAAAAAGTTGGCGATGTGTGGAAAAACTAACCATAACATATTACAGTAAAAACAATTTCCATAAACTTCAAATGAACACTTTTCGGTGCTAAAAATTATAGAACCCAGAAAAGGGCTAAAAAACCACATTCAGATAAACTAACGCCAGCAGCCTTTAACCCTCAACAAACCGAAAAAAAATACAAATTTAGTGTGTAATTTCACTAAAAATTATTAAATATAACAGAAATTTTGCATTAACATATTGTTCCATATTGTTCCATGCTCAGCCGGAGTTTGCCCGCAGCTTGGCCTAAGCCACAAACACTGAAGCGCTGGAACACTCAAAGTTCAGAAGTTGGTTTTGCTTAAATTTTTTATTATTTTTATAGCCAACAAAACTGATCCGGTGAAGTACATTTTCAAGTTCAGCCAGCGTGTGAGCATATAAAGTTTTACCCAGGACGGCATGAGCCACACATAAATAACGCCAATAAAAGTGCCGAAAATATGTGAGTGAAAATATTAAAAAGTAGAAGAAAAATCTTATTGTATTTAGTAATTTTTTGAAGTGCAAATCAAATATAAATATTTCAACTTAGACAGCCGAGCACAACTCGCACAGCCATAAACTATAACCCCAAAAAATTTGTGAGGATTCAACACGAAATTCATTTAAGCATATGCAAAGCAAAATTGCATAAATCCGGCAACACACTTTCCAAAATTCCATACCCAGCCAAATTGTTGCAGTCCTCAGAGCACAGGACTACTCCGCATTCAAGCAACCAGCACGAGTTCATTATTTTCTAATGGCTACAACGACGTAGCGCTGGTACAAGAAGAAATATGAATATCATCGTGGAATAATGTTTTGGAAAATTTATGAGTTGAGCGCGCAATATGACAGCCGGTTCGATGTACGTAATCAGGGTCCAGTAGTGCAAGGGGAGAAAAGCGTCGTACATAGCTGGCGTCTTCTACTTTGATAAAATTTATAAGCCAAAAATAGACAGAAAAAAGAATACTAAACCAAAAAGGCTAAAACAACAGCGCAAGGATAACACAGCAAAAGTCAGCTATCCTAGCTATCCAGCTATCCTTTCATTATTCGGCATATTTTGGCACCCTCGTTTATGAATTATTAAAAATACATATTTTTGTTTTGTGGTGGGAGGGAGGAAAGAATTGTAAAATAATAATAATTATAATAAAGTAGAATTTAAGGCGTTTATCGCTGACATGCAATAAAACAGACAAGCAGACAGACAAATTCTTTTTGTTACTCAGTCAAGGTGTTCAGCGATGCATGATAATTTCTTGAAAGGCGTGGAAAGGGATATTATTTTCAC
>NC_051847.1:241005225-241021279 GCF_002237135.1 Teleopsis dalmanni | reverse complement strand
AATGTCAATAGATAAATATTATTTTAATCTGTTAATTATGCTAATGAGGCTGGTACGGCACATTAATTATAAATTACAAAAATAAAAAGAAACACACCACGATTGTATATTTATAAACAAATAAGAATTGCATTGTTATTGGATTTTTATGATAAATTCTTAAAATATTTTAAATACCTTTTCAGATAACTCACAATTCTTTTTTATACAAGTTGGAGACTGTATGTCTCCCTTTTAGATTAAAGCAATACTAGAAAAATGTTTATATAATTTAATTCAAATGTATAAGCATTTAATTTAAATTTATAAATTAAAAAAATAACTTATAATGATTAAAATGACAGTATAAACTCCTATAGAATGTATTTCTGCAGCCTAAATTAAAAGTTGGTTAACTGTTTTGTTGGAATCAAGTACTGTGTTATACATCAAAGTGAGGTTATCAGAAAAATAAATATGGTGAACTTTATCTTATGCGAAGTAAGAAACTAATTCATCAAAAGAAAAGCAGCATTACGGACTCTATTCAAGACTAATGCTAATGGAGAAGTTTTATGGAACCTTTTCAAGATCAGTGTTCATATCACACAATTGAGAAGTTTCATGAACTCTCTTCAATACTAGTTCTAATATGACAAAACAATAAATTCTACACAACTTTTCCATTACGGACAGTCTTCCAGAACAATGCTTATATGACAAATACCATGAATTATAGAACATTAATTATAGATATGATGCTCAAACAGTTTAAGTTCGAACATTTGGATCTCACATATCAAATGTTCAAAAATTTTCGAGCTGATTAAGGATGTTCGATTCACTGAAACAACAGATTTGCTTCATATTATTTATGAAACGTAAATCAATCAACGTTCAATCTCAGTCACTTACTATAAAGATATATATTTACTAAAGACATATATAATAACTATAATGATAGTCACAGCTATTCTCGCAAAGATCATTTATATTTTAACCAAAATTAAAACTTATATTTTAAGTACTTCTGCAATATTGATAGTATTTAAGTAAAGGACCAATGAATATAATTGTCAATAGATGTACTCGCTACTTTAACTACACTTTACACTGTATTCCATTTATACAATATTTTTGCAATAAATACAGTTTTTACACCTGCATCTGATTACTAAAACACTTAATGTAGATATTTATTAAATAAAAATTGTTCCATTTGATACGTGAGCAATCATTTAAATGACATTAAAACAACAGTATTATATTTTGTTTTATACTCGTATAATTATAAAATTAACAAATAAATTAACTCACAAAAAAAATTGTAATTAAAAAAGTTACAAAGTTAAAATCACAAATACATCATCTGACCTTGAAGGTGTTCAGAAGATACATATTGTTTAGTATTCAAACTAACTACTAGATATTGAAGAAATTCAAAATATACGTGCTTTTTATGTTAACTAATATATATACATATATATATGCTTGCATATATGTACATCCAATAGTTATATACCTATATATATCTATAAATATACATACGAAACAAAAAGAATTGAAGATGAAATTGATAAAATTACAAAATTAATTATAAGAGTAAACAAATTTCCGGCAAAAAATTTTTGGCGCAAATTAAAAAAATAAACACAATATGTATAGATATAAAATATTTGTTCACTAAAAACGATTGAACTGGAAACGAAATATTAGAAAAAATATTTTTAAATATTTTGAAAAAAAATATAAAAAATTATTTAAAATTTTTACGTCGCGACCACACCCAATTCATAGCTGACAAACAGGCAAGCCACATTAAGAATGCAATTCTCATAATTGTTTAAAAAAAAAATTTTTTTTTTTTAATATTTCCATAAAGAAAATTAAATGGAAATTTCACTCACTTGCATGTCACATAGATTACCTTTTGAAGTTACAGAAAAATTCACATGAATGAAAGTCATAACCCAGGCAATAACCTGCATTGGATAGATAAGGCATGAGATAGTTACATACAATGTTTGCTAGATAGCAGCGTCACATAATTAGCCGAGTTAACGGCAAAATGCTAAGTAAATACATTCTGCTTAAGACACAAAAATATGCTAAGCCATGCAAAAATTTTATTTATTTAAGAAAAAAAAAAATCTTATCTTTGAGTGAAGAATTTTTTACTATAAACAAATACACGCAAAACGATATAAACAATCGACAAAGTCTATAAAAACAAAGGCCACGCATAAACAAATATTTTTTCACCGTCAACTTGACTTGTAGAGATATAAAATACATAAGATAGATAGATATATTATCTGAAAGCAAAATTTAAATAAACACAATAAATTCTAAATCATCTTTCTTGATGTGTTAAAAGAAAATATTTGTGATTAGGTCAACAAGCATACCCCTATCTCTACTATAATTATAAAATATTTATATATGATAAATATACATACATATATTAATATATGCATTAATTGAAATTGATTGTATAATGTCGTATAAAAACTAAACAAACTACTTACAGTTAAATTTAAAATACGCACTGTTTATATATTTAACAAACATATATACATATATATATGCTTATTTATAAGCAAAAAAAATATACTACTAACATAAATATCTAGTACCCTATAATCAAAACTGATATTATCTGAAGCACAATACAAGGAATTGACTACAATGTAAAAAGGATCATGTTTATATATATATGTATATATCAGTTTTGATTATTGAGTGCCAGATATTTGTTTTTTTTTTTTGGCAGTATCTTTTTTCTTTTTATAAAGATATATATTATACATATATTTGTTAAATATATAAATATATATATAAAATATGAAATATATGGCCTGAGTATTCGCGTGAATACGCTTATAATACAATCTAACTTAACCTACATAGACCAGTGAATATAAATACAACTTTAATGAACAAATTTATTATATTTAAAATATTAAGAAATCATTTTAATATTTTACAATACTAAGATTTTGTAGTTATCTGTTAATCACAGTCCTCAGGTAATAGAAATAGAATTTTCCTAAAATATTAACATAAACAGCTTTAAGTACGTTTGACTACATTGAATATTTACTCTTTCACTATTCTTTATAGGAATATATATAGAGCAGTGATTTACGATATATGGGACTTTAAAATTGTAAAAATTGGCTTAAAAACAAGAACAAATATTACTTCAAGAACCACAGATAAAGAGAAAACGATATAGTGAGGGAGTGAAAAAAAGACAGATAGAGATACATAAAGAGAGAGAAAGATATACAGATAGAGAGAGAAAACAAGATATATAAATAGAGAGAAATAAAAAGATATACAGATAGAGAAAGAGAGAAAAAGAGAAAGAGAAGGGAAGTTATACAGATAGAGAAAGGAATGTATACAGATAGAAAGAGATTATATACAGATAGAAAGTGATATATACAGATAGAGAGAGATATATACAGATAGAGAGAGGAAGATAAATAGAGAGATACATATAGAGAAAGATATATAGATAGAAAAAGAAAAATATACACACAGAAAAAGAAATATATACATATAAAAAGGGAGATACACATAGTGAGAGACATATAGATAGAATGAGAAAGATATACAGATAGGAAGAGATATAGATAGAGAGAAAGAAGAGGTATAGATAGAGAGAGAAGAGGTATAGATAGAGACAGAACAGATATAGATAAAAAAAGAAGAGATGTAGATAGACGAAAAAGAGATATGGGTAGAGAAAGAGAAAAGAGATGAGTAGAGAAAGAGAGAAAAGAGTTGTGGATAGAGAGAGAATATATGTAGATAGAAAGAGAAGAGAAATGGATAGAGAATGAGAAGAGTTATGAAAGAGAGAGAGAGGGAAGAGATTCATAGAGAGAGAAGAGTTCCATAAAAAAGGGAGACAAGGGATTCATAGAGGGAGAGAAGAGATTCAAAAAGAGTGAGAGAAGAGATTCATAAATTGAGAAAGAAGTGATTCATAAAGAGAGAGAAGAGATTCATAAAGAGAGAGGAGAAGAGATTTATAAAGAGAGAGAAAGAGAAGAGATTCGTAAAGAGAAAGAAGAAATATATGAAGTTAGGGAGAGAAAGAGAGAAAAGAAATGTATGAAGTGAGGGATAGAAAGAAAGAGAGAGAGAGAGAGAGAGAGAGAAACAGAGATAGAAAGAGAGAGAGAAACAGAGATAGAAAGAGAGTGAGAAACAGAGATAGAAAGAGAGAGAGAAACAGAGATAGAAAGAGAGAGAGAAACAGAGATAGAAAGAGAGAGAGAAAGAGAGAGAGAAACAGAGATAGAAAGAGAGATAGAAACAAGGAGATAGAAAGAGAGATAGAAACAAGGAGATAGAAAGAGAGAGATATAAAGAAAAGACAGACAGAAAAGAAGAGAGATAAAAAGAAAGAGAGAGATATGGGTAGTAGACAGACAGAGATATAAAGAGAAGCAAATACAGTGAGAGCGGAAAAAAAGCTAGGAAAGGGCAGATAGCGAAAGACATAGAAAGAGTCAGAAGTAGTTTTAGTAGACAGACAGAGAGAAATAAAGTAAGAGACAATATCTACAATATCTTAATAATTACAAACTTATTTGTAAAGTAAACAAATAATATTGACTTTTAAACAACATGCCTATGAACATTTCACAATAAACAATAAAACATTGATATTATATATGGAAGAAATCCTAAGTTTTTTTTTATTTGTACTTCATAAAGCATACTTATTTGGATGCAACGCTTATGCTTACTTCCTTATACTTATTTCCTGTTTATCTTACGAAAAAAAAAGTACACATTTTTGCACAATTTTGTCAAGCAACTTTTTTAGTTGAAATTTTTTGCATTTATATAATTGCAGTTTTTCTTAATCCGAGATACTTAATATGAGTAGGACTTATATGTACTTATATCAATCGATGTGCATAGCCATGTAGTCTGCGTGACTCCACTTGACTTGTATATAATAAAACCAGTTGCTTAGTAGAAATAAAAAAAAACTTACTAAAGCCACTTTACCGCTCACATCCTTTTCTTTTTGTCCTAAACCAAATAAGAAATCAAGGAAATGTTTGAGGGAGACAGCGAATAAAATGACTGGCAACAACAATAAAAACAGAAATTGTTTCAAGCAAAATATGCGGCGTGCTGTTTCGTCATTGTTGCGGGGACGTCCTGGTGTAATCACCGTCGTAGTACTGCTATTGGGCAGCTGCCGTACGGGGGCTACAGGTGCATCATTCGGCACTTGCTGTTGTGTTGTTGTGCGCGTAATCGTGGTTGTGGTAGCCGTTTCAACCATTATTAAATTTATTTATTTTTTTTCAAATTAATTACTAAAGATTTCCAATAATTAAGTGTAATTAAGTATTTCAATAATTAAATAAACAGTTTTTTTTGTAGAGTAATATTAAGCACATAGCACACTTTTCCTCAAATAGCACAGAGAAAGAATATCAACAAAAACTGCAGTAATTATAAGATTTCACCTCTTTGAACTAAATTTTATATTTTTTCGATTAATCTTCTTTTCTTTCTATTTTCTCAGCACGTTTTCACACGCGTATACAATATGCGTTACTTCTCACCGCACGTCGCTAGGTTCGCCCACAATTCCGGCGTGTGTAACTGCGATTTTTATCTTACGAAAGTCACCAAAGACTGAACTAACAAAATCGTTTACCGATCATTTGAACCGCTCAAATGAGGCGTACCTCCAGCCAAAGCGCAGTCGTTTGTTTTGTGTGGAAGATTTGCCGAGCTTAACTCGTTTCACTGTGCTTTACTCAATAATTACTAGTGTTTCACACTCAAGTTTGCCGCTAACCATAAAAACAAGCACAGCAGCGGTCGATCTCCCTCCGCACTCGTGGGCAAGATGTTGTGTCTCTTATTTACTGCCGCATTTTCGAACTGTCGTTGCTGACTTAAGAAATTGGCAGCAACTTTTTGAGCTTAAAATGCATTTGGGCAACATTTGAGTGAAAACTCAAACAACTACTGCCGTCTGAGTGTAAACCCAAACAACTACTGCCGTTTGAGTATTTTTTCTAAGATACATCTTCTTCTGAGATTGTTTGAGTATTGTTAACAGATTTTTATCTAAGTTTTTATTGAAATTTAATATGAAAAAGTGTTGCGATAAGAAATCATAAACATTTGTGTAGGTTGTAAATGAAATTTAAAGATGCGTTGCGCTGAAAAACCAACCAAAAATAGTCTTACTAAGCAAATAAATAAATTATGTCATTAAATTTTTGGATGATTTAATTGAACTCTTGGAAGATTTTTTAAATCATGAAATTATTAGAAAAACTCAAAACTGAATTAAAACAATTAATTAACTAAATTAATTTTAACGTCCGTTTTAACCAAAGAAAGGTATTTTGAATAGTAGTAAATCACAAAAATAAAATTTTATTATTTTATTAATTTATTTATTTTATTGCCTACTGATGGTTCCAGAATGGAAGATGGCAGCGCAAGAGCAGGAATAATGGGGCCAAAATTCCGCAAAGCAATCGCAATGCGTAAAAATTGCTTCCATTTTTCAGGCAAAGATCCATGCCTTAGAGCTATGTGCGAGAGAATGCCTACTTTGGGGCACCATAGGTACCAAAATATGCATTCTTTCGGACAGCCAAGCAGCTCTAAAATCTTTAGCAAAATCCTCATTCCAATCAAAGTTGGTCTGGGCATGCTTTCAACTTCTCAATACTCTAGCATCGGAGAACTGTGTTACTCTTATGTGGATACCGGGACATGAAGGGCATGAGGACAATTTAATAGTAGACTTCTTAGCAAAGATGGGTGCATGTACTCCTACCATTAGTCCAGGGCGCTTCTGCGTGGTAACAAATAGTTTCACAAATAATATCAATAGGAGAAACAACATTTATTTGAACACTGCAGAGCCCAAACTGGCATGCAACAGTCAAAAAGATTCATTGATCCTGAACACATCAAAGTTGATGCTATCCTTGACCTTAGCAGAAACGACATTACAATCTACACTGAACTTATTACAAGACACTGTAGACTTAATTACCACATGAAGATTATAGGTGCGGTAGAAAGTGACTCCTGTCGACTCTGTCATGAGGAGAAGGAAACATTAGAATATATACTATGCAACTGCCCAGCGGCGGCAAAACGTAGACTCGACTACCTTGGAAGTGGGATCTTAGTCCCAAATCAAATAGGTAAAATTAAACCCATAGTAATTACAAGATTTATAAATAGTCTAGAATTGTCTTAGTTGGGCCTTTAGGCGCACAATAGATCTTTTAGGTCAATCAGTAGAGGAATCGAAGACTTAGATTTCGGTGACAATATCATCTTACTTCCGACAAAGCACATATTTAAAGCATTATAAATTATTAAAGTTCAGTCAAAGAACTGCTGATAACTCGAAAAACGATTATTTAAATTGCATTTTGTGCTGTCATAATTATTGCTGATATAAATAGTGCTATTATACAGCAGATATTTCACTAAGTGCGTTCATATAACCGTGTACGTAAACGCATAAAACCTTATGATGAGTACCCCTATCATATCTGATTAATATCAATAATCATAACATATAATAATTTTATTTATTTAATTAAATATAATTATTGAAACTATTGTTAGTGGTTCTTTCAGTTTCTTAGGCAAATTTTAGAAAACTACATATTATATAAAAATAGATGTTTAATAGAAAACAAAGACTAAATACGGCACATATGTATATAATTGGACAGTATATTAGGTAAACAAACACAGAAGCACTCAATTATAGAGAACACAATTTACAAAAAAATCTTAATTTATAGAAATAATATAATTATTTTAACACTAATATTTAATTTTAAAGAATTGGGACTGATTAAACACCCAACTCTGTTTACTTACCTTTCGTTTTTCTTCAATTTTACTTCATCGATAAGTTGATCCAACACTGCCACTACTACTAATTAATCTCGTTACAACTTAAAATAACGCGGCTCTATACAATCTGCTAATTATTTATTAAATTAATTATTTTGCACAATATTCACCAATGATCCATAAATGCTGAAAGAGCACCTGATTAATTTTATTTTACTTAATTTAATCGCTCTATTCTCACCTATTCTTCACCAATTGTGGAAGAAACAATATGTAGATAAGTCTGTTTTGTAACTCAGTATTTTCGTCATAAACTTCCGAAAGTAAATATTATTGTAACAGACTGATCCGAGAAACAAATGAAAACTTTTACTACTGACTTATATGCCATTGTGGCCATCTTATAAGACCATCAGACATATTTTTGTCATTATTGTTCGGTGAATAATTTTGTTGAGACATGTCTGATCCCTTATAATTACTTTCTGTCCTCCAATAATTACTATCACGATCTAAATCGGTCGACCAATCATTTCTATAGTTTTCTTGCGGCGAACAATAATTGGTTGAATCTTTTGGGCGTCTTCTTTCAAAAATATCAGAATATTTATTTACACATCCTTTGCCATCGCTCTTTAAATTCTGATCTGCAACATACTCATTTTCTAAACGTTGTTGATTTTGTCCTTGTATTGTCGAAAATCTTGTATTAGAATTCTTATTAGCATCTCTATTTCGATCTAACTTCAAAGGCCATTCATATTCAGAACCGTGTTCATCACGTTGTTGTGTCATAGAATACCTTTCGTTAGATTTTGCGCGATCATTTATAATACTTCTCTCACGATTTTGTAAGAACTCTTGTTGCTGTCGATATTGTTGGCGGCTCTTATTCTTATTTTCAGGACTTCTTTCACGTTCAGACCATTTGATTTCATAATTTTGTTGTTGATTATTTATAGGACTTCTTTCACGATTACACCACTGGTTTTGCAAAAACTCTTGTTGCTGTCGATATTGTAGCCGGCTCTCATTCTTATTTTCAGGACTTCTTTCACGTTCAGACCATTTCGTTTCATAATTTTGTTCTTGATCATTTATAGGACTTCTCTCACGGTTACGCCACTGGTTTTGTAGAAACTCTTGTTGCTGTCGATATTGTTGGCTCTCATTCTTATTTTCAGAACTTTTTTCACGTTCAGACCATTTCATTTCATAATTTTGTTGTTGATCATTTATATGACCTCTCTCCCGGTTACACCACTCGTTTTGTGAGAACTCTTGTTGCTGCCGATATTGTTGGCTCTCATTCTTATTTTCAGGAATTCTTTCTCGTTCAGACCAATTCGTTTCATAATTTTGTTGTACATGATGTTGTTGTTGATGATGTTGTTGATGAGGTTGTCGTTTTTGACGTATAGAATTAGAATTCCCATCGTCATTCAAAGACCTTTCGACATCTACAAATGAATTGTTTTCAAAACGTTGATACTGATTTTCAGAGCACCTTTCTTGACATTGCTTTTCAAAAGAAAATCTTGAGTTAGAATTACGAGAATCATTCATGTGTGTTTCAGCACTCACTGGCCAATTACTTTCGAACCGCTTCCCTTCATAATATTGCTGTTGCATAATTGAGTTAGGTCTTTCAGTATCACTTATATGTCCTATTTCATTTTGTTGTCCCTGTGACCTAGAACAGTTTGAGAAAAAGTTCCCATTGCTATTAAATGAATTTTTCGCATCCATTGACCATTTATTCTCATAGGGTAGTTGCTGTCGTTCTTGTTGCGAAGAAGATCGTGAGTCAAAATTTTCATCGTCAAACACATTTTTTCTAACACGTATATACGATTTATTTTCCGAACTCTGTTGTTGCATATTCTGCTGTTGCATGTTCTGCTGTTGCATATTCTGCTGTTGCATGTTCTGCTGTTGCATATTCTGTTGTTGGTTCATAGAGTACATGAAATCAGAACTTTCGTCATCATCTGTACATCGTTCGTCACGTCTAAACTTTTTATTTTCGGAATGTTGTTGTGGTGTCGCAGAGTACCCAAAGGCTAAACTATCCATATTATTTATAAATCTTTTCTCACATCTTAAGTGTTCATTTTCAGAAAAATTTTGTTTACGATGATATTGCTCATTTTGATGCCCTTTCTGCATATCAAAGTTACTTGAATCAAAATTCATATTGTCATAAGTAAATCTATTTCTAGACATTAACCAGTCATCTTCTAAGCGTTGCTGCTGGTTTTGTGAATTAAAAGAACTCGAAGTGTCATCTTGCCTTGTTTCAAAATTAGTAGTTATATTATTGTATTTTGTGGTATTAAAAGCCCCCGATGTGTTCTCTGTTTGGAAACCATAATTAATGTTGTCATGTTTACGTTTAAAGCAAACTTTGTAAGATCGATAATTGATTTCGTAATTATCTTTGTCAAGATTTCTTAGAGATATAGGATCAATAGCCAAAGTAAGTTCTGTATTTATTCCATTTTCATTTCTAAACAAGACTTCCCACTTATTTATTCTAAGTCCCCTATTTCGTTTCTTGATTTCTTTCAAAATACTTTTATTATCCACATCATTACTTTCTGGAAACCATGCTGCAAATATTTGTTGACAAGGTATGTTTCCTTCTTCTTGATTTGTTTTAAAATTAGCAGTCACATTATTACATTTTGTGGTATTAAAAGCCCCTGATGTGTTATCTGTTTGGAAACCATAATTAGTGTTATCATTAGTACGTTTAAAGCAAACTTTGTAAGATCGATAATTTATTTCGTAATTAAATCTTTCAAGATTTCTTAGGGATATAGGATCCATAGCCAAAGTAAGTTCTGTATTTATTCCATTTTCATTTCTGAACAAGACTTCCCATATATTTGTTCTAAGTCCCCTATTTCGTTCCTTAATTTCTGTCAAAATACTTTCATTATCCTCATCATTACTTTCTGGAAACCATGCTGTAAATATTCGTGAACAAGGTATGTTTCCTTTTTGATTTGTTTTAAAATTAGCAGTTATATTATTGTATTTTGTAGTATTAAAAGCCCCTGATGTGTTCTCTGTTTGGAAACCATAATTACTGTTATCATTAGTACGTTTAAAGCAAACTTTGTAAGATCGATAATTAATTTCGTAATTAAATCGGTCAAGATTTCTTAGGGATATAGGATCCATAGCCAAAGTAAGTTCTGTATTTATTCCATTTTCATTTCTGAACAAGACTTTCCATTTATTTGTTCTAAGTCCCCTATTTCGTTTCTTAATTTCTGTCAAAATACTTTCATTATCCTGATCATTACTCTCTGGAAACCATGCTGTAAATATTTGTGGACAAAGTATGTTTCCTTCTTCTTGATTTGTTTTAAAATTAGCAGTTACATTATTACATTTTGAGGTATTAAAAGCCCCTGATGTGTTCTCTGTTTGGAAACCATAATTACTGTTATCATTAGTACGTTTAAAGCAAACTTTGTAAGATCGATAATTGATTTCATAATTAAGTTGGTCAAGATTTTTTACGGAAATAGGATCAATATCTAAAATAAGTTCTGTATTTATTCCATTTTCGTTTCTAAACAAGACTTCCCACTTTTTTGTACTAAGTCCCTTATTTCGTTTCTCAATCTGTGTCAAAATAGTTTTATTACCCTCATCATTACTTTCTGGAAACCAGGCTGTGAATATTTGTGAACAAGGTATGTTTTCTTCTTCTACAATTCTAACCGAAAAGTTTGGCCATGGTTTTAATGTGGGTACAGCCGATTTTATCCATTTTTCCGTACTGACATCTTTATTATCATATATTAAAGTTATAAATCCATACTTAAAAATGCAACCATCAAAATTTGGTTTGTCAGAATTTGCAGGTAGTTTTCTGATTTCATTTAAAATGCATTGTTGTAGAATTTCAAACTGAGTTGTGGTCCAACATATACTTGGATATTCTGATGGTAACAAACCAATATTTTTAGTTTCGGTACTTAAAGTATTTACGGGCACGGTATCAAAAGTTACAGGACTTTCCCTATCCTCATCGCTGTCTTCAGATTTTCTTGCAGCACGCATAAGACTAGTTCGGCTTGGATATTTTTCTCTCATTCTTTCAATATATTCCTTTGAAGCACCTGGTTTTCTACCTTGATTCTTACACCATCTTATCTTATTATGAGAATAAACTGTAGCTTCCTTCATGCTAAAACCTTTTCTTAATAAAATTGCGCGACGTCTTCGGGCTGATCCAGAGAGTTTAATTCGACCAATATCTTTCAAATTCACACTATTGAAATCAATATCTTGTGGAATGGTTGGTTCGCCGCTAATATTTGTACTTGTATTTTTTAGCATGCAATTAAGTTGAGCAAATTTTTTAGATTTAGTAAAACTAAACCCTTGTTTAAGATATGATGATAAATGTTTTTTATAAAGTGCTGTTTCGGTAAGATTAGGTCTTTCAGATTTAGCCTTAACTGGTGTTTTCTCTTCATCTGAAATAACAATAATACTTTTTTCATCTTCATAATTTGGTTCTGTTTTACATTTAATTATGTTTGCCTGTGAAGTTGATGGACATATATTTATTTTGTCATTTTTAAAATGAGGTGACGCCTCATATTTATTAATTTGATATTTATTACTCATTTGATTCCCACGAGTGTAGGGGAAAGTATGTCACCCGACGCATAGCCCCCATTACTTCGGGAAGGCTTATTAAAACTAGAGGTCGCCAGATATCTAGAGTACACCGTTCAAAGACACACTCACGTAGTGCCATTCATCCCTCGGCACGGTACGTTTAACACCGGGGATTACGGGTTTTATCGAGTTTTCCTCTCTAGATCCGCCATATTCAGTATAAGCAGGGTCACCTCGTGCAGGGTGTGATATCAGATCACGTATGGACGGTCTTAGGCATATAGCAATAAGCCATATATCCTCTGGTGGAATAGATTACTTATCAATATGTTAGTGTATTCAAAAACAACACGTTTCACTGATGTGCTGTACAAAGTAATCTATATCCATCCTTGACCCCAAAAATAAACAGTAAACAACATACAACATCCCATAAAGGAAAGTTTCAATAAAATAAGAAACAAAAAACTAGAGTAGCAAGTGTAACTGAGAATGTAGACTTACATCACCGACAGACGGACATCACTAAATCAATTGGTCTCTTCAGGCTGATCGAGAATATATTAGATAAGTAAATAGAATAATAGAATAATAGAATTATAGAATAATTGACTCACGACAACGGCCTCTCGGAAGTGATAGCAGTAACAATATAGTATCAAAAGAATACTACCATTCGGACAAAATATTGTTGTGTAGTGTTGCAATACCCAACGTAGAAATATTATATTATTAATAGAAAGATAAATGAATTGGTATACTCAAATCAAGTCTAACTGGCCTCTTACCATCAAATTAAAAGTTTCAATATCAATTACACATCGAAGTGCAGCAACCAGAGTCTAAATCGAGTTCTTGAAATAACTGCAATCTGCAAGCAATTTAAGTATTTCAACCGTTATTTAACCTTTTTAATGCATGTAATGTTTAAAAATATTGTAAATAAAAAATCTTTTTAAGGAAAAGCTTTGATTTTAAAAAATGTATGCAATGTGTACACACCATAACTTATAAAGGAAATATTACCGGCATAGCACTTCCGCCGTTTTTAGCACCTGACTGACTATTAAGTATGTTACACTCTATATTATTTTAATTACGTATTCACATTTGGCAATTGTGTACAGTTCAGCTTTGGTTATAAAATCAATAATGCATAATATTTATAATTTTATTTTTATATATTATACAATATTTACTTTGAGAATGTTCGGGTAGCTATTTTAGGTGACTCAATATCACACAATTATAGATATCATGGAAACAAAATCATGCGCTTAATCTGTAATTAATTAAACTAATTAAAATTAAATCAAAATAATTAATTTAAGTAAAATCAAATTTTAATTTATATAGAAGTAGTATTTAAATAGTGTAATACTTGAAGTATTTAATATTATAATAAAATATATTTAATATTATAAATATTGTATAATATAATAAAAATATCCATAACAATATAGATTTTAGTCATAAATGTAATATCTTATAACATAAATATAATATATTATACAAATATTGTATAAATTTATTATTTCTACTTACTGTTATAGTTTTCATTTGATTTAATCAAATAACTTTAAAAACAATCAGCACTCTTTTCTACCATTTTCAATGTTCTTTTTCACCCAAATCATAACATAATGGAGCATATATAACTTCTACATAGACTATATATCGTTCGTAATATATCGTTACAAAAAGTAACCATATAACATATATAACTTTATACATATCAGCACTCTTTTCTACATTTTTTGATGTTGTAAATCATAACATAATACAGCACATATAAATTCTCTCGTTTATAATATATAGTTACAAAAAGTAGTTGAAGAAAAAAAAGTCATATATATAACGTCTTATAGTATTATATATATAAAGTCTTATATATATGAAGTATTATATATATAAAGTCTTATATATATAAAGTCTTATATATATAAAATTCTTATTATATTTCAATAATAAAAATCTTCAAACAAAACATACGTTAAAACTATTTAATTAAATTCAATTCTTCAAGAATATTTTCTTATAATTGTAAAACACTGGAGCTGAAAGTAATGGTACGAATTAAAATTCATCCACTTAATAAACTTAAAAAAATTATAACACAAATTTTTTTTTGAAATGTATCTAAAGAAACATTATATTAATTTAGTACGACTTGACTTTAATTATCCATAAGTAAAGTTTCTCAACATTAATTATTTAATTTTAAAGAATTAGGACTAATTAAACACCCAACTCTGTTTACTTACCTTTCGTTTTTCTTCAATACCTTTTCATGGTAAAATTGATCGATTCAGCACTACTATTAATTACTCCCGCTGTAACTTGAAATAACGCGGCTCTATGCAATCTATTAATTATTTATTCAATTAATTATTTACACAATATTCACCAACGATCCATAAATGCTGAAAGAGCACCTGATTAATTTTAAATTACTCAATTTAATCGCTCCAATTGGACTCACCTATTTATTGATAAGAAGTTCAAATAATGTAAACGATTGTCGAAGAAACTTTATGTAGATAAGTCTGTCTTGGCTTCAGTATTTTCGTCACAAAGTTCCAAAAATAGATATTATTGTATCATTACAAAAACATCTTTGAAGGACCATCAGGCATGTTTTTGTCATTACTGTTCGTTGAATAATTTTGTCGAGACATGTCTGATCTCCTATAATTACGTTCCGGCATCCAATGATTACTATCATGATGCGAATTTGTCAAGCAATCCTCTCCACAGTTTTCTTATGATGTACAATAATTGAATAAATCAATTGGTAGTCCTCTTTAGAAAAATATCTGTTTTCAGAATATCTGAAATACTTTTTTTCTAAACGTGATTGATATTGAGCTTGTTGTGTTGTAGAATATCTTACATCAAAATTCTTCCTATCATTTATAACTCTACTAAATCTTTCACATCATTTACTTCCAGAAACTTGCTGTTCATCCCATTGTTGTGTCACAGAACAGTTTTGATTAGGATCCAATGGTTTTGTAAAAACTGTTGTTCATGACACTGTTGGCTTTCATTCTCATTCCTGGAACTTCCTTGACATTCAAACAGTATGTTTTCATAATGTTGTTTTTCATAATATAGTTGGTGTGAATTTCGTTATAAAAAGGAATAATAATTTAAGTATCCATTGCTAGCATACTGTTGTTTAAAATGATGTTGTTCTCTTAAGTACGCTGGGTTGAAAATTTCATCCCTATTCATAAATCTTTTTATATTCATAGACAAAACAATTCTGATGAAAAAATATAGTCATGGTTTTAATGTGGGTACAACCGATCCAATTTTATCAAATTTTATCCAATTTTTGGTACTGACATTTTTATTCTTCTTCTTCTTCTTCTTCTTGAGTTAGTGCTATTACGCACTTTTACTCTATAATGGCTGGGGGGTTTATCACTACCCCACACTAGGCTTTAACTAGGCTAAAAAATCATATCATTTATTTGTCTTTTAATTGATGACGGACCTTAAATCAGCATATCTTCCTGAGAGTCCAGAAGTGGAC
>NC_051847.1:240992993-241005125 GCF_002237135.1 Teleopsis dalmanni | reverse complement strand
AAAAATACCTGAGAACACAGTAAATACCTGGCAAGGAATTATCAATGCTAAATTCGACATTCGTGCGTACTTGAGGGAAACGAATCTAAGATTTAATGGAGTTATTTGATAGTTGTAGAAAAAAATACAATGGATCTTTTATTCAGAGCACTTTATAAAAACTATATATATAATACAATCATATAGAATATCCTTGCAATACCTTTAACACGCTTAGCAAACAAGTTCTTGCTATTAAGACCGTTGCAATATTTCAATTCACTTATTGCATTATTGGAGCTGCAATCAAATATGGTACTTATACTTTTTCAATTTTTAAGGAACTGTGAATGAAGTCAGATGCATTTGGAGACCATATATAATTATCACTCAACTAATACAGTATACATATTATTTATATATAATGTATATGTATATATTTATATATATGTATTGATCGGGCACTGTAGATTAAATAATCACCTATCGACGTTAGGAATTCAATCCAACTCAGATTGCAGAGAAACTGCATACCATGTGCTTGGGAAATGCCCGGCACTGATGCACAAGTGGAAGAAACACCTAGGAAGGTATTTAATGGATCATAAAAACTAAAAAAGATACGCTTTATACTGTCTTTCATTAAAGAAATCGGACTTGGAGAAGCACTCTAATCCAACTTAGGGACATAATAGATCTTTTAGGTCGCAGTGTACTATCCCTTCTTTTAATGATAATAATAAAAAATATATAGAGCACCCGTATATAAATTAGAGACACCACTCTATAACAGCTACGTAACATATACGTATTTCTACTTCTACTGAATATGTACTTTTTTTTGGTATCCAAGTGACCAATGTGGGTTTATAAAAGTTTGTAGTAGTGACGTGAGCTTATAAAATGTTTACACTTATAGAATATATATTTAAATATTTTACACTTCATTTATATTAAATATTATATTGTTTAACAAATTTATTTGAGTATGCATTTTGAATTTAAATGGATTTTAATGGACCTATGACGTCGATTTTAGCAAATACGCATGTTCTTTATAACAAAGTGTTAATTTCAAATAAATTATTAATTGATTCTCACTTTATATTTGCACTAACAGTTTATTGTTACAATAGTATTTATTATAATTACTTAAGATATTTTAAAAAATATTTTCTTTTAACAACCGTCGCCGAATTTATATTGCAAACGACACTCTATAAGCACTAATAGAAAGGAGTTGACATGGTATTTGATATATTGTAGTATATCAGGTAGTATTAGGCACATCAAAAAGTACGATTTTAGTTATGCATTTATAAATATTTTTATTCTTCAAAAAAAAAAACAAAAAAAAATAGAAGTTAGAACTTAACTTGTACAAATTCTTAAATAATAATTATTGGTTTTTCCTCCATTTATTTGGCAGAGTACACCCATTGGGACTATACAATATATAGTATATAGCACATGTTGTTAACTTGGCGTTCGAGATTAGCATTATCCACCACCCAAACAATGGACAGTGAGTGAGTGACTCAATGAAAGTTCACAAAAGCGACTAAAGTCAATATTTATTTTAACCAACTAGAGTAGGAGAGGAAAAAAAAATAAATAAACAAATTATATTACCAAATTGGTGTTAATTTATGAACGATAAATGCAACGGCAGAAGTGGGAAAAACACAAATCAATTTTTCACAAACTGAATTGAAAGTTAAAAATAATTTTGCTCTATTTACTGCGATTTCAATTCAAGCTCCTACCGGGTTCTCTAACTGAGAATATGTTTCGCACCACGTCCGTTTCAACACTGACTTCAAGCAAAGCGAAAGCCTTTTTGGCAACTTCGGAGAGGTGAAGCAATTGTCAAAACAAATTATTGAGTATAATTAAGTGGACAATTTTAATTTAAAGGTGAGAGATAGAAAAATTAGATATTGTCGCACTCTTAAACAAATAGACAAATCTGTTAATAATGAAACTCATAACTGCTTTAAGTTAAGATATTAAATTTGCTTACTGCTCAATTAAACCATTTAATATATGGGCTATAAATTATATTAATTCCGAAGAGATAACATCAAAAAAATGTGACAAAAATGATTAAATGGTGTCTTTAAAGTGGTTAGTGAGGTGCTTTAGACCCTCCGGTAGCGTTCGTTCGTTCGTGTGTTCATTGAGTGCTCAGAATAATTGTAACTTTCAGCAAAGCAAACTAATGATGAACTAATGAATTTTCGCACACTCCTCCTTCTCCTCCACCATGAATTCTTCAACGAAATTTTTAAAAACTTTTTGGCAGTTGACGTTTTGCATACTAAAATGATTTGAAGCGCGCGCAAACCGGGGTTTTTACGGCCCGGGCTTAAGCTGTTAAACGTCATCTGTTATGGGCTGTTGACTTCTTCGCTATTACGGAACAACAATTTGTTTGTCTAAATTGCTTTAATAATTCTAATAATATGTGATTTGCAAAATTTATTTTCTTTGGTGACAAAAATTTCAAACTGTTAATTGATTTGTACTTCAAATAGTTGCAATTTTTACAAGTACGAGTATTTCAGAAATATTTCTTCTATAATAACTCCATTACTTTATACTTTTTTGTTACGGGTTACTTATTTATAAACTTGAACTTTAATACCTTTTAAAGTCATTAAACTCTTGAAAATAAAATTTAAAATATATATTCACTTCATTTCTCATTAAATTAATAAAAGTTCTATAACAATCTAATAATAAAGAATCAAATTATAACTAAATATTCTAACAGCATAGTCTGCAGTAACTCTTTATTTTATATATTTAATTCTATAAATAAATTATATATATATTTAAAGAGATTTTTCACACCAATAACAGCATAGTTCCTAGAACCTTTTTCCAAATACTTCAAACATTAAATAAATTTAATATATATTTTTTTACAACAATTACAATATAGTCCTCAGAACATAGTTTCATAAATTTAATTCAATAAATAAATTTAATATATATTTAAAGAGATTTTTTACACCAATAACAGCAAAGACCCCATAATTTATTTTTATATATTTGATTTAATATATATGTAAATTTAATAAATATTTAAATAGATTTTTCACACCAATAACAGCATAGTTCCTAGAACCTTTTTCCAAATACTTCAAACATTAAATAAATTTAATATATATATTTTTTACAACAATTACAATATAGTTCTCAGAACATAGTTTCATATATTTAATTCAATAAATAAATTTAATATATATTTAAACAGATTTTTTACACCAATAACAGCAAAGACCCCAGAATCTCTTTTTATATATTTAATTGAATTAAATATATGTATATATGTAAATATAATATATGCAAAATTTAATAAATATTTAAATAGATTTTTCACACCAATAACAGCATAGTTCCTAGAATCTTTTTCTGTATACTTCATACATTAAATAAATTTAATATATATATTTTACAACAATTACACCATAGTCCTCAGTATATAGTTTTATATATTTAATTTAATAAATAAATTACAATCAACTTAAAAGACAGTATTTAACTAAAAATATCGGTAAATTTTTATTTCTATTTATTCAAGTTATAAAAAATATTTAATAAAATTTTATACAGTTGCGCCACATTAGTATTTAAAAAAAAATATATGAACTTTAAAGTTTACGTACTATATGTTTTTATCAATAAATTTTCAATTATATCTGAACTTATCTGTAATAAATATTACTACATAAGTTTTAAAAACTGCTGCAATACAGTGTCGTTCACTGTCAGATCAAAATCAAATTTTTTAGATAAAAATATATTTTTATTACTAAAAATAGCAAATAACCAAAACTTTTATAGCAAATTAACAAAACTCCAGAAAAATGTGCGAGTATAGAAGTCAAGCACGGCTTTGTGTCAGTTGGCTAATGAACGATGACTCTGATCTTCAGATTTGGCAGGGCACGAGTTCAATCCTTGGTACTTGCAGACTCAAAAAATTATTTACGAATTATTAAATTCAACAAATATTTTCAAAATCACTGATGATAAGTATTTGACAATACTCGAAATAGCTGTATGGTCAGAAAAAAGTTAATTAATTAAAGTAATATAAAATAAATTTTTGTTGTTGCACTTCACCTCTTTATTATTATTTATTTAATAATTTTTATATTACTTATTTATAATTTTTATTATTTATTTATTATTTTTATTATTTATGTTGAAGCTAGTTGAGTCAGTGCACTTGAGCACTTTTACTCTCTATTAACTGCGAGATTTCTTCAAAACTCCTCTCTACGCCTTGACTGGATTATTGTTTATCACTTCATAACACTAAGCTATAATTAACGTCTGATCTGCATACCTTCCCGAGGTGCTTGTAACCATTCTTTTATAATATACACATTTTTTAATTGAATATATTTAAGTGATTCTTCCAAGAGTTTTGCTTTCTTTTCTTCCTAACAACTCAAATATCCGTGCTTAGAGTTTTAACGTGATAGTTCAAGCGGATTCAATTTTGAACACCAATCACTTTTCCAGCCTTTGTCGAACCGCATTATATCATTCACATCGTGAACTCGTAGTTTATTTCAAAAACTTGTGTAGATACTTCTATATACGGTTTTAGTGATGTTAATCTATATATAGTATATGCACGTAAAGAATGAATAGAGTTTTAACAGGGTATTTTGAGTGGATTCTAATTTGAGAAGCAATTAAAACCCAAAACCAACTGTATCATCCTCAGTCAAACCAAATTATATCAGTGGTATTATGAAACTGTATAACGGTGTGTTCATACTTGATTTTCAAATAATATCTTGATCGAAAAAATGTCATATCTGTATTTTATATCTATAATCCTCAAAGTAAATAGATTTTTGACATAGTATTTCGAGAGGACTTAAGGTTGAACAGCAATTATTGTTACCGGTCAAGAACATTGTTTTCCATTACAACTTGATTTTAGTGATGTCAATCTATGATACCTCACGCTACTGTGGATTTCAGAACACCCTCTTGATTCATCCAGGTTCCACTTCAGTTTGTTAATAAACTAATAAACAATACAGATCACAGAAAGCACAATAGACGGACATTTAGTTTCAGTACAAAATCTCTTGCAATCAATCAATTGATTCAGGAGTTTTTTTTTTGATGATTTTATTGTGATTGTCTTATTCTAATAATCTTATTATGATAGTCTTATTTTTATTTATCTTCTATCATTACATTAATTTCTAAAAACTTCTCTAATATTCTCTAGAAGTCAGAGAATTTGTTTGATTTTATTCTTTCTGTCAACATCTGTTTTATTTTTTTAATAGTCTGTATGTGATAGATCTCTGCTTGTTGTCACAATAATCCTCAAAGGATGCAGTCACGTGGTGATATAGTTCCCTACCTTTTCAATATCTGCCTGGTGTCATTACCACATATTTGAGATTACATTATCTTTGCTTCCACTATAAGCTGGTTGTTTTACGAGTATTTAGAGCCGTTAACTTAAAGATAGTTATGACTCGAGTATTCATAGTTGTAATTATATACGTAGTTATTTCCAATTTATTGTTCGGTGCAGAACGTCTTCTCATACCCAGTTGTCTAGATACGTATTAAAGAAAATTACTAATTAAAATTTTGAAATAAATGAATGGATAACTCTTATTTGCAGTCGTGATATCTAATATCTAGAACTGTAAGAGACGAGTATTAAACTAGAACCTGAGTGCTGTTAATGTTCTATATAACCATATAACCCTTTTATATGTTAAAACAATTGACCAAATTTTTAGTAATGATTATAGTAAGTATTTTTTACATACTTTAATAGAAATATAAGTAATATATGTTGAATAGTTGATCAATTTTTTAAGTCTTTTAGAGTTTAATACAATTTTCTTAAACAAATTTAATCATTATTTGCGCTTTCTGCTCTAAATATCGATATGTTAGTTACTATAAACATCACTACAAGCAAATAGTCCCAGAATTTGTATTCAACTACGTCACTTCAGAAGTCAACTTTTTGTTTACAAACAAAAAGCCTATATTTAACGATAATGTGAGTGATAAAAATATATCACAACAAATTGCCTAGTGAACTTGACAATTGAAATTGATAAAGAACGTGCGCGCCCACTCATGGGGCTTGCCCCGAACTATTACTACATGAATACATCTATTGTCTCATGAATAAATGTTGCTGACGATGATGATGATGTTGCAGCTGAAACATCATTGTGTCATTCATAATTTGTTGACAATGAACTAAAACTGTGATGACTCTCGGCAACAAATTTTGTGATGACATCGCACAAGTACGATTTTGATATTTATTGTTCAGATAATGCTGTGCGAAATTTTTGTTATCAGTTAAATTGCATTCGCAAATCTGTTCGGAGTGATATCGGTCTTTGTTCACTCAGAAGTGCAAAAAGTGATATTATTTAAAAAAATCATAAGCTTGAAGGATTTATGTGTTTTTAATTGATTTAATATAGTTAATGTATTTTTAATTTATTTTAATTAAAATTTTATTCAAGTGTTATACGCTTCTAAAATGAAGAAGTTAAGAGTTTTGGTGTTTATATTTTTATTCATGAACCTAAGCGAATCTATGGAATTATGTAAGAAAAGTACATAATATTTGATATATAAAAAATTCTATATTTAAGTTACAATTAAAATAAATATGAGTAAAAAAATACATCCAAAAAATGTACCCTGCATGGGAACTAATCCTTTTTTCATATTAATGTATAACAGTGCATGGTTGATAGCCTACATTGAACTTAGAATGGAAGTGCATTATTCAAAATGTAATCAAATAAATGCATTTAATTTAAATTCTGACTGAGTTCCCTGCTGTTAACATTTATAGAAATAAATTTAAATAATATTGTAGCACTGAAAATTATGGTTCACATAAAATCTGCGAAATATCTGATGATTGTTTAGCCCTTGACATTGACTCACATAGAAATTGAAAAATTCTATGTGAAGAGAATGGGAAACTATGTTAGTTTTGGACATGAAAGAACACCAATGCAAAGTTTATATTATTAAGTTTTATACAATAAATTTATATTGAAATGCATTTTTATGAGTTATATTTATTTACCCACCTATTTTCTGCATACATTTTTGTGTTATTAAAAATAAAATAAATATAATTTAAATAAAATATTTTTATGGCTTATACATGCTAGGGACTTGTGTTCAAGATTATAAAAGTCAGCTAAAAAAACCTTCCCTTAAAAGGTATTTTGTGCTTGAGTTAAATTTGAAAACAGTTTCAAGTCTTTCGAGTTTTATTTCGAAGCCCGTTGGGCCAAGATATGTCTTTTGCTAAAGATATATGTGTAAAAAAAATTTTAAATATTTTTGGATAATAATAGATTAAAGTTTTGTTTATATGATAAGTATTCATCATATATAAGTTAACACACGCGACCTCTTGTATCCTGCCTCTGTGCTTGGTTTCATTAACAGCAGGATCATGCGATATTATTCAAACGCGTGATTTCTGCTAAACGAGACATCAACTTGTTTTTCTGGAAAAGTCTCGATAGTTTTGGTGGATCTTAACTCCATGGAAGTGTACTCGTTCACTTTTTTATTTGGGCTATATATACATTATTCTGGAATACGATAATATTGCTCTCAGAATCTAATAAAATCTATTAGTTGATATTGAATTTATTAGTTTAAATAGTTTTTTTTAATTTTTTTAACTCAATCTTAGCTTCTTCTAGGCTTTCTCTTTTATTAAAATCGTTTAAGATCATAACAGCATGCTTACGAACATATATATGAATAGGTTAGCTAAAGTGGAAGAAGGAAGGGATCTTCCTCAATTAGCTAAGAAAGAAAGCTACAGAAATAAGCATTAAGCTAAGAAAGAACTAGCAATGAAATTAGCTAAGAAAGAAAAATTAAGAAATTAATTTTAACGCTAGATATATCGCTGAGTGTCTTTAAGAATGGTTTGCTTAAATGCCTAAGCGTAATTCCAGAAAAGCCTGGACATAGACACAACAAGTGTTCTGGTATGTTTTATCCGAGCGACGGTAGATATGTACTACAGGAGATACCACAAGGCAAGCCGAGCTTGCCTACATGTCATCTTAAAGTCCAGTGTCCTGTTAGAGTAAATATTAACCTAGATACTTATGATTTACTTCTATGTACCAAGTACCATTCTACAATTGAAGTATAGGGGCCATGTAGGTCTTGAACTAGCCACTGAGAGTGAATGAGTCCACTGTCGCAAAAAATGATCACACATCAACTATCAGCTGGATATACTTATAGAATTTGTACTTATAATTATAAGTATTAATTTATTTATAGTTAAATAGATGGATAGATATTGTCTCATAGAAAACTGATTTACTTAGTTCCTAAGAAGTAAACTCATTGTAATACTATAAAGAAACTTTTAAGTATGATAACTAATATCAGCAATTTTAGATGATGATTTCTATCTTTTCGAAAGAAGGATATCTTCAGTCTCTAAAATGGTTAGATATTAGATAGATTTTTTATTAGATAAATAATATTTTTTAAGTTATAAAAAGCTTTCTCTATAAACTGAAGAAATCTTTTTACATACCAATCTTCCCCATATTGCAATAAACTTGTAAAATACTCGTCTTCACTTTGCAATCAATTTTAACACAACACACTACTCTTAATAAGGTGTTCACCAATAAGAAGAAAACGTTTCACAAAAAAAAAAGCAATTACTTAATGTAACTAATCATTTCCCAGCCATAACACTTCAAAATCAAGCGGAAAAAAAAACCGCCGAATACTTTTTGCCCAATCCAACTCAATATATATGACATAATTCTTCAAACATATAATTTTTTATAACTTAATTTTTTAGTTCTCAGTCCACACGAATCAAACATTAACATTTGTAATTTTCACTGTACAGCTTATGAAACACTGCGTGAAAAAATTATAGAAACGGAACTAAAATCATCACTCGGCGGCAGCCTTTGGTTAACCTCAGCCGAAGAAAAAGCCAACTCTATACTTATGAATGCCAAAAGACAGGAGGTATAGTTAACCTTAATTTTTACTTTTAAACTCATTAATTTTTTTGTACACAATAGATATCTGATGGTGCCAAAAATCCTGAAAAGTATCCACCTGCAATTCATTTTTTCCAAGGAAAGCAATATTTACGCCAGAGTGAAGTTTTTCGTATTCTACAAAAAATGCCCAAAGGTGCATTTCTTCATGGACACAACATTGGCATGGTCAGTTCAAAATGGATTATTAGCAATTTAACCACATCGAATAATTTATATACATGTCGAAATGTTAATGGATTGTTGATTTTTACTTACGATCAATCGAAATGCCATAGTGAGACCCAAAATGTTTGCCTGGAACGTGTAAACGCTGAAGATAAACGTCTTTATGAACGACAATTGGAAAAACACATTAATATGTATACCATGCATCCAGAATGTAAGTGATTTAAGTATAAGATATGTTAATTTAATAATAATTTCATTAGAATATATATAAATACGTTTATTTCAAAGGGTCTGTCAAACCCTTTCATGAAATCAAAACACCATTTTAGCTAATTGAAAAGGATTCGACATTCCTTTCATTTAACTCACCTACCTTAATGCATTTATTACAATGTATGACGGTTCATCGAAGAGTATTCATTATCAGAAGCGATTATTGGCAAAATAGAAAACCGAATTGAAAAATAGTGCCGATATATAATATAATAGTTTCTATATCTAAATTTATTTTTTATAAATTCTTGAATATATTCTTATTGGAGCTTTGAAGTCGTGTTAAAAACTGAAATATCCGTGTTTTTAACTAATATTTATGAATTTTACTATATATGTGTGTACACATATATAATTTTTTATTAATTAAATTCACTTACATGCTTTAAATCTATTTACCAATTCTACCAATAGTTTCTAAAACTGTACTTTAGCTCTAAAAAAAATACATTTACTTATGTAGAGTTAATTAACATATAATGTCATATCTTTTATATATATATGCAATATATGTATATCTCAAAACCAAAACTCAAAATAGAATTCGACATTACAATCAAAGAGATCAGAAAATAGTCTTTAATGTTAACTTAATCCCATTTCTTAAAATGTTCTTTGAATTAAATAATTTCCCTCCTAAAAATTCTCATTTTTCAATTCATCATTGAAACCCTAAAATCCAGACATCGAAATATACAAAGAGTAATTTTTGGATATAGGTATATAAATAAAACAAAGCTAGGCGTGTTTAAGTATTATCTAACGGGTCACAATGGCCTGTGCTTCCATCACAATAAGATAGAATTGAAAAAGATAAGAGCTCTATTCATATCCTTTGGAACTGTTTGGCCTTATTATGAACCAGAAGAAGAACACTCGACCAATATCTCCCACTCCCATTCATATCCTTTGAAACTGTTTGGCCTTATTATGAACCAGAAGAAGAACACTCGACCAATATATCCCACTCCCATTTGATATTAGAAAATCTTTAACAGATGACATTTTGTATTTCATTCGAAGAGCTGAGTATCGTGTGTTCAGCTACAGTCAGTTTTTTAAAACAAAATATGTACCATGATTACAATTCTCCACTCGGTTTGGAGCCAGTACCCGGTTAATTTCTATTTTATTCTTTAATTTACGGATTCTGGATTCTACTAAAGTATATTTTATTATATAGTTTTTATCTTAGATCTATTAATATTTTACTTCTTATTTTTATTACTTTATCGTATATTCATTATTATTACTTTCTTGATCTTTAATTTTTTTTTATTTAAATAATTAAAAATTATTATACTTTAAATCTTTGTTAAAAAGTTTTTTATTTTATTTCATATTTTTACACATATCTTTTATTTTATATTTTGTTTTATATTTTTTTATTTATTTTAATAACAATATTTTCTTATTTTTAACTAATGCCGGCAAATGTATATAATTATGTATTATATATATATTATTTGAACATATGTATTTTTATCCAATATAAATTTTTTTCTATCTCATAATAATTTACATATAAAGCTTTGATAAGTGACACTAAAAAGATTTGGGAAAGGTTCGACAATATCTTTGTAACACTTGAAAATTTTTTGAAATATATGCCTACCTACTGTGCCTACCACAAGCGATTATTGGAAGAATTGTGCGAGGATAACATTATATATGCTGAGATAAGAACCTCATTGGCTCCGGTTAGTATTTCATAGTATATAATATATTATTATATTAAATTTAGATAAATTTTTAATAACATTTCTCAATTTCAGCTTTATGGAGACAATAATCATACATATAATACACTAGAAGTAGCTAACGAACTGGAACGTATTGTAGAAGGTTTCAAAGCAAGGCATCCAGACTTTGTAGGTGTTAAAATTATCTATTCAAAACCAAATAAAGCTACAGTAGACGAAATGGCACAACGATTTGTAACTTTTAAACAATTACAGTAGGTATCGCCTGATCTAGGAACATATTTTATAAATTTATTAATATCGATTAAGAAACCTTTCTTATAAATAATTTAAATTATTTATAAATTCCAACTAATATACACTGATATATATTTATTAAGCAGACTATTCAATTATGTATACACTCTTTTTTGGTTTAATTAATTAATGCTGAGCATAGGAAGGAACCTTAGTTACACAGTTGACTTATATAAGTATATAAGCAATAGGGTTTGTTGTTGAGGTTAGTCCTCCGTTTTTAAGTAACCAGGGGTAGATAATGGTTTGTTGAAAATAATAAAGGCAAAATGTAGATATAGAGTTTAAGCAGTAAGCGATAGAGATTCAGTTACAACATCACAAGAATAGAAAAGAGGATAATAATGATGAGTTTTGAATAATATATCGAAGATGTAACAACATAAGAACTGAGTGGGTATTGGGTATAGGATAACAGAGAGTGATAAAATTATTCAGTTACGATATCACAAGAAGAACAGAGATGAACTTTTTTCTCTTCCTGGTTAGTAGAAAGTAAAATTAGTGAGATATTATGAAGTCAGAATCGAGTGGTGTGAGGTGTCAGCTAACAGACCGTGATAAAGATATACAGTTACAAAATCAAGACTAGAGGAGAGAGGGAA
>NC_051847.1:240976112-240992893 GCF_002237135.1 Teleopsis dalmanni | reverse complement strand
TATCTACTCCGTTTAACAGAAAATAGGCAAGACAATTGTTAGTCAACCCACCGGGTTTAAATAACCATACTGCATAGTAAACATTAAAGAAAACTAATTAAACTTTCCTATCAAAAGTAATCTACAAAAAAAAAACTTATGTGACACCGCAATGTATAGTTTGTTTTAACAAATTTTTACAAGACGACTGTTAGCTAAGCCACGGGCTAATTACTACCTATGCCACTTAACGCTGCTTGATCCATAAAGGAAATATAAAACCTCTTGTGTTAGTCTCTGTTGTCTGTCCCATGTTGTCCCTGCCGCTCTCATTGGTGAATTGGTTATGGTTAATAGTACTTCACACGATTGACGGCAAATAAATCAACCATCACTATACAACACCGCAATACCCCTTCCCATCTGAACAGAAATTAGGCAAGACGATTGTAGACTTCTTAACCCACCGGGTTACAGTTAACTATATTGTATAGTGGATGCACTCCATTTGTTATGCGACCAACTCGAATCCTTCCGTCTGTCTTCATTTTGTCATCTGTTGGTAGGTTACTCTGTTATTTCGTCATTGTCTCGTCTTACGTTCGTGTGCGTTGGTCGTGTACTCCTCGTTCGTGTTCGTTGGGCGCCATTTGTTGTGTCAGCCCAGATGGTTTATTGTAGTACTTAAGTGCCCTGCATAACATGGTGGCAAGCCCGGTATGCTCGCCGGTTTAGGGGTGGGGTTCTTGGCTACTCAAATCCTACTGCTGACATCGAACAAAAAAAAAACATGTCATGACTTACTTCCATCCATTTCCGTAACTAAACAAATAAACTATATCTTCTTCATAGGTATATATACATATACTCCTCTATTCACTTACTATAACTAAGTAGATTAATAACTATTACTAAAACTAATATATATCTTTCAATTTCAAAACTTGCATATATAATCCTAATTCTTTATAATTCAATTTTTTCTTTTTCTTTTTTTTTTTTTTTTCTTTTTCTTTTCTTTCCTTTTTGTTTCAATTTAACTCAATTGATCTTTCCATCACTTCATACTACTGACTAAAAAACAACAGACAACTACCCAGACATAATACCTTAACTACCCAGACATAATGTTTTTTTTTTTTTTTTTATATTTTTGGTTTCTTAAATTTAAAAAAACATTCATCGTAGAAGATGGGCATGGTTTTTTTTTCATTTGAAATTATTACACAGGCCGCAGGTGTGTCATTATTGGGAAAACGTCCGGTTTCTCCAGGACTCACGTCCAGAGCACGCATCATTTGTATCATTTCTTTCACAATGCAATGATGTTCCTCATAGCTAACCTGCGGTATTGGTCCCTTAATACATTCATTGACAGTAGCCATACTTCTATATTGATCAATATCCACGTCCGTGGTTTACTGTGTTTCTCTTTACTTAACTGATTTTATTTTTGCTAGGCCCCCTTGATCTACCTGAAGCACACCTCTAGAGCTAACAGTTGGAGTCTAAATCATAATTAGGCTATTGCTATTAGCCGAATAAAGTTCCACTCACATAAGAATAAATTAATGTGTATGAGTGTAATCAAAAACAAAAATTTTCTGGTTTTAATTTAAATCTTTCCTCTTTTTTTTTTTTTTTTATTTATCTGTTTATTATAAAGTAATAATAACAAAAAGAGAGAAAAAAAAATATATATATATATACTGACAAATGAAATAAAATTTATTCATACATCATAAAAAAACTAATATTTTTAACCATTATCTATTTTTATATACTTATATGTATACTTATAAATATAATTGAAATTAAGTACATATCTAAATCAAATTAGATAAAAATATCTCTAATGCACATCAATTTTTTTCTTTTTAAATATCAACCTGCGTTTATTATTATTTTTTTTTTTTAATTGAGTTTATACCAGGTACTTACTAGCCCCGCTGAAATGACGTCACCTCGCGCGCTCCAGTTACCTAGCTGCATAAAAAAATTTAAATAGAGAGAGTTTATGTAAAACACATGAATCCGTGTCTATTTTGCAAAGCAACTATTGATGTGCTTAAAGAGATTTTCTGTCTTTTGAAAAATTTATGTTCACAATAACTTAATTTATGTATTTATTATTCCTGTATTAATTAAAACAAATAAAAAAATTCAAAAAAAAACTAAAAATAATAAAGAAACTAAAGACACAAAAACTGACTTTTTTTTTTTTCAAAATTCACTATAAATATTATTGCTTTGTAATGTAATAGAAAAAAATCCAAAAAAAATTAAAAGAAAATACAGATATAAAAAAATTAATGATTTTACAAGAAAAACTTAAGTTCAAATAGATATAATTCCATATTTTGATATAATTTCTTCTTTTACTAATTTATAAAATATCAGCGAATTTACAATCTGCGACCTCAATGTATTCTCAATAGAACTGATGTTGAAATACCTGCTAATGCCGCTACTTATACAGTTGGTTCTTTTATCCTTTTGTCCTACGTTAATATAGCTGTCTGTTTGCGGTGCTCAGAAATTCCTTACTGTACTCCCTATTCTAGGTCAATTTTCACCACATTTTACTGTTCACAATTTAGAATTCTAGGTAGCCAAATGTTAAATACTTTATATACACAAAACTGCTACTTTTTGCAGTAACTTTTATATTCTAATTTTTATAGAATTTCTTTCCTGTTCACAATATTGAAATCTACGTAGTCACTCTTAAAGATTTTATTTAAACAAAACTGCTACTTTTGCAGTAACTTTTATATTCTAATTTTTATAGAATATTCTTTCTTGTTCACAATATTGACATCTACGTAGTCACTCTTAAAGACTTTATTTAAACAAAACTGCTACTTTTGCAGTAACTTTTATATTCTAATTTTTATAGAATTTTCTTTCTTGTTCACAATGTTGAATTTAAAAAAAAAACAAACTGATCTAATTATATCAGTATTCTTTCAAACAATATCATTAGTTTTCACAAACAAAAAAAAAACTTTTCGCCAAAATTATATATAATAGTTAAAATTCTTGTTAGTCTTTAGAACACAACCTTTCACCATCCAGATTCACCAAACTGACCCTTTTTTCAGCTCCGCTTCCCAATTTTATACCACCGCTAATACTTGTAACTGGCCTTTTTTTAACTTTTTTTCCAGTTACCAATATTTGCGGGGTAGCAGAACCTTCCGTTCTCCTAACATTTTGTTTGTTTTTGTTTTTTTCTTTTTTTCTACATTCCGAATATTTAACACAATAAAACTCCTAATTTACATGCTCTGCCCTATTGGCAGCACTAAAACTTTCAAGTTCGGAATGTGTATGAGCTTTCGCCGCGATCTTACAAACCAAAACAAAAGACAATAATAGAATCAAAAGCTTTCAATTATTTTGCTTGGAATGTGCGCGCAATGCACATGTTAATTTTTATTATTTTTATTTTTTTATTAGTGATTAACGTACATAAAATAAAAACAAATAAAAACAAATTTTCTACTGCTGGCGAGGGGAATACTGAAGGGAATACTGCGTCCTATACCTGCAAGGTGCTCTTGGACAGCGTGGGTCAACCCAGGTAAAATCAAACTATTCTTTTCTTTTTTTTTTTCTTCACTAACCATACGTATCCTTTACCTAGGCCTACATAACACATCATTGGGCGTAGCAAGCGTGATGTTACAGCTGCTTTTGCTGCTATCGAAAAGGAATCTGCAAGAATGGGTTTAGCGGTGAATGAGGGAAAAACGAAGTATATGTCGGCTACTGGTAGAAATGTGCGTCGCTCGGACGCCGGGCTAGTGGCTGGCGACTATACTTTCGATTCTGTCAAGGATTTCATCTACCTTGGCACCGCCGTAACGAATACAAATGATGTCAGTCTGGAGATCAGACGAAGAATCACCATTGCTAATAGGTGCTACTATGGGCTCAGTAGGCAATTGGGATGTAGAGCTCTCTCTCGACAAACGAAACTTACGCTCTATAGGTCGCTCATCCTCCCTGTGCTTCTGTATGGCGCAGAAGCATGGACGTTATCCCAGAATGTGAAGCAGCACTGGGAGTGTTCGAGATAAAAGTTCTTCGTAAGATCTTTTGGTCCTCTACGATTTTGGCGACGACTACCGCATAGAATGAACCACGAGCTGTACGAGCTTTTCACGACATTGAGTAATTCAGCGCATTAACATTCACGGCTCGCTTTGGCTTGGTCATGTCTGTGGAGATTGGGATGGAGACTCCCGGGAAAAAGTGTTTGAAGCAGTAGTTATGGGAAGAAGACGTAGAGGTATACCGTGTCTCCGGTGGAGTGATCAAGTTGAGGAGCACTAACTGGACTTGATATACGAGACTGGAGAAGGCGCGCACGCAGCAGAGGCGCCTGGGGAGACATGCTGCGTCAGGTCGAAACTCGGTAACGGGTTGTTATGGCCACATAAGTAAGTAAGTAAGTAATGTCCATATTTCTTCATTTGTATATCACCTGTGATACTTTTTAAAGACTAGTGCTTTTGACTTCTCAATATTAACTGTTAGTCCCCATAGCTTACAGTAACTGTGTAGCTCGTTTATCACAATTTGTAAACAATCGGGACTTTCAGCTAAGAGAACGATGTCATCTGCATACAAAAGAGCTTTAATATTTACATCATTTATAAATGCGCCTCCAGATAGATGTGTAACCACGTCGTCTATATAAAGTGGGAACAGAATCGGGCTCATTATGCAACTATGTTTAACTCCTGAATCAGTAAGAAACCATTCTGATGAGGGTTCCCCATCCCATACAGCTGCACGATTTTCGGAATATAAACTGCTTAAAATTTTAATAAATTTGGTTGACATGCCAATACTACAGAGTTTATCAAATAAAGCGTTTCTGTTTACTGAGTCAAACGCTGCTTTAAAGTCGACGAAAAATGCATATAGCTTTTTGCCTTTTTCCGTATACTGTTTGGCTATACTTGTAAGACAAAAAATATTATCAATTGTTGAGTATCCTTTCCTAAATCCTGCCGGGTATATACTGAGTAGCCTTTCAAAGAGGATTCCTGTGAATAATTTTACAGTGGAGTTTAAAAAGGATATGCCTCTATAATTATTCACAATCTGTGGGTTTCCTTTTTTAATTAGCGGATAAATGATAGCTGTTTTAAAGTCTAAAGCTGTTCCGGCATCTAATATTTTGGTAAAAACCAATACTAACTTTGCGATAAAATTTGATGATGCATTTTTATAGAACTCTATGACTTGCTGTTTCTGAAAATTTTATTAATTTCTTCTGTAGTGATTTCATTATCCAATAGATCTATTTTAATATTTGATAAGGCAAAACTAAATGAAATAATAACTTTCAGTTTTGAATAAATTTCCTGGTGTGAAGACAAATGCAATCTTTCTGATTTCTGTTGCAATTGAAAGTGTTTTATTGTCTTAAGGTTTTCGTGTGCATTTGGATCTTTATTAATTTTTCATATACATATATATGAATTTATTAACATTTATTTCTGCTCTGATCGCAAAAAAATCTTATTTCAAATTTTATTAAATAATTTTAAAATAGCTACAGACACAATATGTAAATATATTTATAACAAAATTGAGTGAATTTGATATTAGGTATTTAAACCAACGAGATTTGTTTGTTCACACACACATATAATTGTTTTATTTTCACTTTTTTTATATTTTCTAAAACTAAATGTTGTAATATACAACTGGTATCTTAGAGAAAGTAACTGGAGAAAGATCAAACATATCAAATATATTGGTAACAAATTTAATAGAAAGCTATTAAAAAAATTTGTATATTTGTATATCAAATTGTATATTTTTTATATTTATTTATATCTGATCTGTTATATCAGATGCACACAAATGTTATATATTCATCAATATACAGTTTTTAAAAACCAATGGCTCGATAATGGATCATAACGCATGTCAATAAATAATTTAAAGTTTATCTATTTATTTATTTTATTTTAATTATATGTTTAAGTTTTTATATCTAGCGTTTAAAAAATTGATTTCTCTTTTTTATATTACAGCCACTGAAATATTTTTCTATAAACCTTCATCACAGACAAATAATACACAGATTGCGAATGCAGAACAAAAAAATGGACCCCTTTCATTTTATGGTAGCCACCTAAAACCACAATCAGCTTTAAATTGTAGAACAATTAAGAGACAAATAAAAGCTGTGTATAACCAAAGAGTATATATACATAGAGTGTGCATCACTCAAAAAATCTTAAAAATGAAGTGATGGCAATTTCACAAAAATCGGTCGCAGAAATCGGGGAAATAGTATTTGAGTTATTTTTGTGTCACATAGATTCGTTGTGACTCAATTTTTAATTTTTCAGCTTTAACATGCGGGAGAGTTTGGAGTGTTTAAGCATTTTATACTTAATGAGTTTTAAAGAAATTTGTATTGCTTTTCTGCGCTCTGAACTACAGTTGTTGGTATTTTTATGTAGAAAGGTGCATTTAACAATTGAGAAATCAAGAACAGCAACTAATAAAAATATCAAAGCAAGAAATGTCTGCAAAAATACCAAAAAACTTATTTTTTGTCCACAATCCGTTTTTTTCTTCATTATTATATAAGGGGTATTCACTCTCTCTTGCAAACTCATTGCAAGATGCACGAAATGCACAGATTGTACGAGAATGCAAATAACAACAACAAAATACACGCACAAAATTTCGTGCAATTGCGTGCAATCTTCCAATGCTGAAACCTATGTATATTTGCTTGCAACAAACCAGAAATGGCGGAAATCAGCTGTTTTGTCATTTGTTGCTTCTCATTTTTAAATTTGAATTGACTGTTAGTAAAATTTCGAGATATGTTAATCTATGGCTATGCTATATACATGCGTTTCGTTCAATAATTTAAATCGATGTGACCATTAATAAAGTTTTCACAAATATAATATTATATACATATACATTTGTGAATTAATTTATCTATTTATCAATTTCAGCGAAACTTACGAAAATTTGTTCACATTTTGAACTATTGAATGAAGTGTTTGGACGCATGTCTAATTTTGTACGGAAACATTGCCATAGCCACCAACTAGTTCTGCGCTAGGCAACGAAGTTTTTTTTATTGAATCGTCTGCAGACAACACATCATCCAGCTCTGCACCGAAAGTCGTGCGTTCTGCTGTGCATAACCCCACTACCCCCCTCGATAAAAAATATAACAAATAACAATAATAAATTAAGAATTAGTTATATTTTTATTATACTAATTATTTTTATATTATATTATTATTACATAAATCTCCAACAACAAATAATGTAGCGACTTTACGAATAGCCGCATTTTCGCCTGATGAACCCAAACGATATAAAACAATAGCAATCCTTAATAGTTTATTAGTGAGACTATTAAGGAAAATACGTTCCAATTTACTCTAAGCATCTGACAAAAACGGCCTTCATCAAATTCTTGAAGAATGGTAGATCTCCATTGAATAGATTTTGGTACGGGTTGGTGATTTCTGTGATGGTTTACTAAAGTAAACAAAAGGTCTTCATTTAATTGCTCCATCACTTCCCAGCAATTTGCATCATCTAACAAATAGAAACTATATAGTAGTGAAAACTACATTAACAACATGTTAATACCTTCAATCAGAATATTAAAAGCACTATTTTCAATAAAAAAATCTATACATTTTTGTATTTCACTTGTTCGCGGCATTGTTATACTTTTATTTATTTTTGCTCAATGTGATACGGCTGCAAAAACAGCTGATTCATTTTGATGATGCAATTCTGCAACAGAGGTGTTCTCGCAGTCTTGCAGTTTTTGTATAGCATTCTTGCATTTCGTGCTACTTGCAATGAGTTTACAAGAGAGAGTGAATACCCCTATAGAATTTTCTGTAAAACCGAAATTTTTATTTTCAAGTTTAACTGAAACACATTTGTATAGAAGTAAAGAGCACAGTATATTTTGTAAATTATTGTATGTTATTCGCAATTTTATGAAATTTTGGCAAAATTGAGATTTCGTACAATTTTGGCGAAATTTGAACCCTTATTATTTTATATCTACTAATTGAAAAATTATTATTTTTTATATTTTTTACAGCTTAGGATATTGTTACCATTTTTAAATAAAAACATGTTTAAATTTTATTAACACTTAAATTTAAATTTGCAAAAATCCCTCGTGTTTTTACGACTTTTTTCACTACAATCTAATACAATCGATACCCAAAAAATGTATACAAGTTTTCCATAAAATTTTTTCCACTAATAGCCAAATGTTAAAGGTTCACAAAAATTTGTTGTTCCCAGTTTGTGTTTTGTATATATTATATAAAAAATTGCACCATATATAAATGGTGACTTATAATATCATATACATACGCTAAGAAAGTAGCCAATTGTGAAAAAAGTGAGGATAATGATAACAAGTGCCTTGATGATGTGCTTTCTTCTTCTTTGATAGAACTCTATGAAAATAACTCTAAGGTGTCTAGTAACTGTACAGTAGAAGCCTACTCTGATCTAGAGTGCAATGACATCGAAAATTGCATTATATCAGATGCATTTTCCAATTCAAAGAACATAAATATTGATTTATTGTCTTTAAGATACACAATAGGGTACGTAGCTAAAAAATACTTTCAAAACGAAAGTATTCTTAGAATTAAATTAAATTGTAATATTGTAAATATTAGTAAAATAATAAAGAACAAAACATATAAAAGAGTTTAATAAACGAAATATAAACATATTTAAATATACATACAAATTAAAGAAAACGAACATAATATAAAATGCATATATGTATATTAGGGTGCCATTAAGGTATATGGGCAATTTTTTTTTCGTAAAATCGGTTGACGGCACTCCCAGATCGGTTCATTTTACTAAAAAAATAATCTGTGTCAAATTTTAGTTCAATTGGATAAGTGGAAATGGTGCCCCAAGAGCCTCAAAGATTGAAAGATAACGATTTTTTCCATAAAATTCATCTTTGATTGCTTATATCTCCGACATATTTAATTTTACATAAAAACAATTTACTCGTACAAAGTTTTTCTGTATTTCTAATAGTTATTGAATAAAAGCAAATACAAGCTGAAATCTCCCTATTAAATTTAGGTAAGTTCAATGAATGAATTGTCTACTAAATTTGCTACAAAATAAGTCCAATACTTGTATAGTTATATACATAAGTGAGTTTCTGTATTATTCATTGGAATGCGAAGTGAATTTTAATTCAAAGTGATTACATTAAAAAGTGTAAAGTCTGAAAGCCCAAATGTTGAACTATTTCAACGATTTCAGAAGTTTTGGCCGAAAATAAATGTTGATAAGTTTACAGTCGGCTTAGAAAATGAAAAAATAAGAAAATCGTTAAATATGGATGATGTGTTACGAATTACAAGTTTCCTTTATAAGATTCGTAAGGATAACCAACCAAGAGATGATTATAAGGAACTTCTGGAACTTGCATTAATGTTTTTACGAGAAAAGCCGAGCTATACATCATGCATGTATTAAAAATATTTTTATTTAGGAAAGAGTTCAAATTATCTACAGAAGAAGAAAATGCTCTTTGCGATATATGTATATTTATTACTAAAGTGTATGTTGAAGTATGGTTTAATGCTTTGTCATCAGTCAAAGCTCATTTTCAAGATTTTAATCTTCTTTCTATTCTCAGTCAATATCAAAAAATTGTATTTGGTATTTAAGCTCAAAGCTTGTTTATTTTGCTTTTTTGGATTTAAATATATCACCTGAGACAAAGAAAAAGATGGTTTCAAATTTGAATATAGATAGTGATGACAAGGAAGTCAGGAGAGTATCAATAGATCGCGCAAAAATAACTGAAGGTAATAAGGATACTTTGCTCCAGCAACTTTAACTAAAATAATAAAAATTATGTCGGACAAACCTAGAATTAGTACTTTTTTATTATTAGAAAGATTAAATTTTGGAAATATTGAATTTATTTTAAATTTTTTAGAAATATCAAATTTTTTGTAAAGCTGAAGCGGACAATTACATTCATAGTACTTTCAAAGCTAGCAATCGGGTGACTTCAACTTATTTTTTGTTTTATTCAATAACTATTAGAAATACAGAAAAACTTTGTATGAGTAAATTGTTTATTTTAAATAGATCTATAACTTTTAGAAAGACAGTTTTTATGTAAAATTAAATATGTCGGAGATATACGCAATCAAAGATGAATTTTATGGAAAAAATTGTTATTTTTCAATCTTTGAGGCTCTTGGGGCACCATTTCCACTTATCCCATTGAACTAAAATTTTACACAGATTATTTTTTTAGTAAATTGAACCGATCTGGGGGGTGCCGCGAGCAATTTTTCGACTTTCGAAAATTAATGGCACCCTAATGTATATACATATGTTTTCATATCCAAAAGAGCATATTTATAACCAAAAGAGCGGTTGAGTGTGATAATGTGCACATATCAATGAAAATGCAGTCTCTTTGCACACATCTAGTAAAAGGACTCAAATATTGAGTAATTCCTGGGTTTTTAAAAAACCAGTAGAACAAAATTTTTGTGACTGATATTTTGTTCGACATGCACACTCTATGTGTATACACTCTTTGGTATTATTTGTCTGTGCCTTCACGAATTGCAAAAATTTCTTACATTTCCAATAGAAATAGGTTTGTAACACCGATAAGTGTTCGTATAAGACACCAGCCTAATAAATAGAACCAACCAATAAAATTTGAGTTTTGGTAAAAAAATGCAAAATTTTTAAAAAATCATTATAAACAAACTGTACATAGGATTTTTTTTGAATTTTAATGTATTGAAAGGAAACTCTTTCGTCTTTATATGGACATCACGATCGGAGTCTGCAAAAATAGATATTAGATTGTATAAAATTCGAACCTGAAAAAATGTCAATATTATTGATGAAATTCATATGATATGAATACAATATTACATTGGTATTATTAAATAATTGTTTTCTAATATATTTTTGAATATTTCTCATCCTTTCTTTTTACAAATAAATGTTTTAAAGGAAATGATAATTTTCATATATGATTGAATTTTCTGGATCGAAGACAAATGCGTTCTTTCTAATTTTTTTTGCAATTGAAAATTTGTTTTATTATCTTTAAAAGTTTTCATGTGCATTTTGATTTTTACTATAATTTTTTTTAAATTCATTATTTTCGAAAAGAAAGTCGCATGACTATCTATTGCATGTAATATGCAACATACTTTTGGTCAAAGAAGATAAGAAAATATATTCTCTGATACAAACAATCCGTGAAAGTCGCAACAAATGCATAATAAGCAAATACAAACACCACATCTTATTTGGTTTTGAAATATAGATGGCAGTTTGTACCCTGCTCCGTGTATTGTGCTGTGGAGGTTCACATTTTTTTCAAATAATTGGATTTCGGGTAAAAATTTACCATTTTTTAAAAAATGAATACATACAAACGATTTTCTTGATTTTGTTTATTTGAAAAGCTTGTCTTTAAAGGAGAAATATTTTTATTGGACATGATGATATACGAGTTAGAGTAAATTACGGTTATTTTTTATCATAAATGCAAAATATTTTGTTGACGTTTTAAAGTTATATTTTATGATGTGAAATGTTTAGCGTTTTTACTTTTTTCAAATGTATGATCTGGAAAAGTTTTGGTATTATTTTTAACATGGTTGTTTGGTTGTTTTTTAATAATTTTTTAGATAAAAGAAAGTCAGTTTTTTCCAAAAGTTTGTTCTTTTTTATTTTTCGAATATCTTAGCTATTATGCAACATACAATTATGAAATATATACCAAATGAAAGATTATTGAATGTTCTATCGAAATAGAAAGTTTAAATTTAGTTAATTTTGACAAATTAATAAACTCAAAAAAATGTCGTGTCTTAGGTTTGGTTTTTTTGTTAACGGTTATTTTTAAACTAAAATTTCATTTTAAGAAAAAATTTATTTCATAGCAATTTGTTAACATACACTATTGAGATAAAATATTACAATAATAATGTAATATATAATAGTCCCTTTACATGTACTCGTGATAGAACACCTTACCAATCTAAAGTCAATAAAGTTTGAATAAAGTATGAAAATAAATATCTTAATAGTTGATTTCGTCACAGATAAGCTTTACAATGCGTTTAACACATTTTTTGAGTTTTTGTGGTGTAGGCTACTTTAATGGAAGTCAGGAGCCAACGTTTGATGTAAAACACGCCAGTTGTGTTTTAAGTGCATCAATTTGACATAATAGTTCAATATTTTGACGTTCCAAATAAGCAGCACGTATAGCGATCTCATCTTCTTTAATACGACGACGATCTCTAGATTTTTTCGCTGCAGCATTATTTTTTCGCCTCCTTTCAAAGTATGCTGCATCTTTAACCTGACATGCTGAATTTAAATTTTCATTGTTGTTATATTCTAATATAGAATTACCAATAAAATCACATCTCGGTTCTTTACCTAATTTTTCGCAATTACCAACATTCGAATCACAATCACTTGACTCTTCAGCAGCGACACGTTCTTCGTTTTCACTGTTATTGGATGATCCTTCATTAAAACTACCATTATGCGAGTTAGTACGACGCATTTTGGGGTTTGTAATTGTACGAGAACCACCATTCTTACTTCGTATTTGTTCTAGTACACGTTTTCGATATTCGGTGTAGCGTTCAACATGTGGATTGTCGAGTAGCATGTCAGTTGCAGCAAAATTAGCAGCAATAACAAGCGGATCACGAGGAAAAGTTTTAAATGGCCTTGTCAGCGTGGTATGTATGATGTCTGATGGCGTACTTGTAAATGTGGTAGTATTATGCATAGAAGGTGATTTTTTTAAAAGCATATTTCTTGAAGAGACTGGTAAGTGAGAGTCATTTAACATACCAGAAGTATGTTGCATATTACCAGAAGTTTGTGTCATACTACCAGAAATGTGTTTCATATTACTTGTACTAGATACCGATTCAGCAGAAGCAAAAGTATGTAGTAGGCTTGTACTTGCAACTGGTAATAAACTAGTAACGTCTTCAATCTTTGAAAGTTCTCTGGGTAGTGCTGTTGTATTAGTTTGGAGTGGTGGAGATATGCTCAATGGCTCCTGCTTTACTTTTACCCTTGGATAGTAAACTGTGGGATATAATTCTAGATGAGATTGTTGGTTTTTATTTGATTGTGAAAAACTTGAATCTGCAATGAATTGCTGAATATCTTTAACGTCATTAGAACTAGTAGAAGAGGCAGCAGGCGATCCTATATAATGGCCTGAACTTGATAGTTCGAATGGCGAAGGTGTTTTTCGCGGTGTTTCTACTGAATCACAATGACGAGATAAATCCAAAACTTCTACACTTGTGCCATAAGTTCGATGAAAAGACTCATATTTTCCAATAAAATGTTTTTGTAATTGTTGTTTATATGCATATGTAGCATATATATCCATATGTCTTGATGATTTCTGAATCTGTGAATTCGATGTGGTATGATGTAGGTTGATGGTAGACTGATCTATAATGTAAGAGCAAAAAAATTATGATAAAATATTATTAACTAGATGTGTTAATAATTCAATTATTTATGTTATACTTACCGGTTTTAAGATCAAGTAAAAATTTTCCCGACACAATTTTATCATGAATCATCTTGTTAGCATTTACTTATAGGGTAAAATTTAAATTGTAATATATTTCAGAAGTTGGCACGACTTGTAAAACTGAATGTACTTATTATGTTTTTCTGAATTTTATAGAGAATGATTTATGCAATGCGGTTCAACTTTAACTAATTTGTCCACACAACCCCTGTCAACTTATATACCTCCGATTTCGACCCTTCTTCGAACACATGTTTTACCGTTGAACCAATCGTCCCCTTACATATAATATTCTAACCAGAAATGCAGCAGGTAAAATGTGTTTGTCACAAAATCAATCAATGTGTTTTTATGTTAGTATCGCAAGGGGTAAAAATTGCAACGAAAGAGTTTTACTTCGCTCTCTACAATATACTCATTTTGGAGTGAAGTAGAAAAATGCGAAATTTATTTTCCAATATATAATTTTAAGATCGCACATAAACAACCCCATTGTTAAAGGGTTTCTTTACATTGTTTTTGTATGTACTTTCAATGTTCAATGTATATAGAAAATTGCACATAAAATGTATATAATAATAAACACAAATTCGTTAAAAATTTTAATCATTGTCTCGTTCGTTCTGGGTTAAATTTTTTTCGAGAGAATAGTGATATCTTGGTTTTTGAATTTCGAATTAGGTTTAATATTCATATTTCTGTTCATTGTTATATTACTTTAATTAACCCTAACATAAAAATGTTTAAAGTTATATTATATATTCAATTATATTAAGCTCTCTGTCTTTAGTTTGTTTACTTGTTGACACTATTTTTGCATAAAAAAGTACCCATAAATAAATAAGCGCCAATAAAAATTAAACTCGTGCAAAATTTTAATTCTAATTTAATTCACAAATTAATAATAGTTAATTAATTAATTAGTTAATTAGTTAATTAATTAGTTAATTAGTTAATATATAGTTATAATTGTCACATATTGTTGATATTGTTGAATATTGATTGAATGATGTTAGCAGCATTCTACAAAGACTATCCAAATATTTTATGGATAAATATTTATATGGTTTATAAAGAAAAAAAATTTTAAAACCAGTTGAACTCTCACTTGATTTGAATAAGTAAATTATTTCAATTCATAGAAAATTAAAATATATAGGAAAACACATGATAGTAAGAACACTCTACATAAATTTGTCACACTAAAGTTCTGCAAAAATATTTTATAATAACTTAAAGAAAGTAATGAGTAATCGTGTTAAGTATTTGCAATTAGCTCAATATTTTTATGTAAAGGATGTAAAGTATTTTGCTTCGAAACAAGTATTATGCATTTGATTATCTAATACAGTATGTTTTTGCGATTTATGTTTTGTTTACACTTAAAGAAAACTTGTATTCTTGCTGTTTGTTTGTATACTGTAACGCCATAGTTAAATAATAAAGTTACCTGCTATAATGACATTAACAATTTCATCCATAAAGCAACAAATTTGCCTGCAAATGGTAGACATATTAATCCTGCAGGGCTCATACCAAAATGTTCTGTTAAATCCTCTTTGAATCCTCTGAATGATCCTTAACATTTTAAGACAAAGCGACAAACAAAGTAAAATAAAATAAGATAAATCCTTTTTTGCTAGTCAATTGAGAAGTCTGCCTACAAAATGAATTGGAAACGGGTAAAATTTTAGTTTTAGCGAATCTTATGAAATAATTGTCCATGACAAATCATAAAATTTTGTATAGTATTACATATGCAAATTATTTTAAAATACCAATTTTGTTGAATCGATTTCAACCTTAAGTCTATACAGTTGTTAATGAGTTAGTAAGCCTGCATTAAACGGCTACCTCTTATCTTCTAAGAATTAATTTATGAAGCATATCTTTTTAATTTAAAATTCATTATTAGTTCATTATCTTGTTATTGGAAATATTTACAGATGTTTTAATACTTTAACACAAGTAGAATTTATTTCTGTATGTCTTCCATTTTTAATACCCGACTACTATCGCAGAGGGTAAATATTAAGGAGATCAAACATCGTCGTGGGCTATCAAATTGTGTAATGATGGAAGTTGGGTCTTTGTTGGGTGCTCGCATGAGTTGTAATTTGAATCTCACGAAACGTACTTTTAAATACTCGCAAAATAATGTTTAATCCCTTAAGATAAATTTAAATGTTAATAATGCTTATACAAGAGTGTATAAAATGACTAATATGGTAAAATAAGTAAGTTAATACAACGAGTAGTCCGAGTTTGTAAATTCATAGTTTCAATCCGTCATTGATTACAATCAAAATTTATTAACATTTAAGCGAACACCGACAAAAAAGGTTTATTCTAAACAAATGATGAGCAACATGTATGTGCATCGAAATCCATGATTACCATAGATTTCATCAAGACTTTTCTAGTGTTCAACAAGGATTAGAATTTGGATTCGATATTTAAAGTTCAAATTTTTATTAAAAATGATACCGGAAACATAATTTATCAGAAAGTAAAAATTAGATACAAAAATTCATAAAATTGGTTATCGTTTCCATGGAATATGCAGTATTAGAATATGTAGTATTTAAATTTTTTACTGTTTATATTATAATAATACAGTTTTGATAGATGCCTTTAATTTCACAAAAATATAATTTTGTACCTCCTGTAATTTCAACAATTAAAAAAAGTTATATTATATAGACATGACGTAGTAATAATAAATACACACAAATATACATTTATCTAAATAAAGTCCTTCAATTTATTTCGATGGCGGTTTTAGTCAGTCAACATAAATTTTTGTTAATTTTAAAACGCAGGATATTATGTAAAAAAACAAAAAACAGATAAAGTATTTTTAAATAAACTAGAGCCCATGCAATTTTTGTGCAATGCTTCAACCAGCATTGAACCTTTAAAAGATATGATCGTTGCGTGGTTTAACCTTAGAAGTTATGAAAGGGTTTGAAAGGCGTTCTTAATGCTTCTTGTATTGTTTCATATTTTATCCTTCTTAAAACAAAGCATTAACAATCTTCTTCGCAACCTGAAAATGTTTCCTTGCATAGTTTTTAAGCGAACATTCCAGGAAATTTCAGTATAGGTACGTAATTTATATAGTAAAAAATGTGTCAATTGAATAGTAATATTTTTTTTT
>NC_051847.1:240969404-240976012 GCF_002237135.1 Teleopsis dalmanni | reverse complement strand
GTAACTAACTATTTTTAGTTTAAATTACGTCATTAAGAAATGGAACGCTATTCGTTCATTACTGAGACTAGTCAAGTTTCGCAGACTTTGCTGTATTTATGAAGGTGTATATATATGTATATAATAAAATGAAGTAAATACTAAATATTTATACTAAACGTCACCGTCTTATGGTCAAAACAATCTCCAAATTACGCATTTTATACCAACAACATTGCGTGTTATGGCCGCGTTTTTTATTTTGTTTTTCCTTCGAATTCATTATTTTCAATGGGAAAACCAATTTTTTTTGCTAAAAGTTAATGTTTTCTTGTTTTTTACTGTTTCTTTTTTAAGTAAATGTGTAATGAAAAGCTTTTGGAAAATAAGTTTTCCTTAATATTCATTATAGGCACCACATTTCCTGACTAATAACAAAGTCAGTAAATCGACATGACTAGTACGTTATCCTGTGAAATGAGTCAGGAATACCGGAAAATGAACGATTGCATTTTTCCGTAATAAAATTAAATGCTGGATTTCACTGCACCTACTGTACACCGAAACCTCCATTATCCAACCTCTTGAGGAATACATTGGAGGTAAAAATAAAGTGCTAGAAATAGATTACTAACTCATATTATATTAACTCTTGGTGCCAATATTATTGTCAGGTTACAAACCTGACTTATTTTCTGATGATTTACTATAACTGAATTGACTATATATGTTTTTACTCTTTTATTTTACAATTTAAAAGTGAAAGTTTGAAGAATTTTAATTTTAGGAAAATAAAATCTAAATTATTTCTAAAATAATATTTGAATTTGATGTTTTTTTAATGTTTTTCCCCCTTTTTTTATATATTTTGTTAATAGATATTGCATTATAAGACAGTTAAAATTACATCATTGTTTTTTATTATTTTAGTTTTAATTTTTTAAAAAATTTAAAAATAAACATCATTACTTTCAAAAAAAAAATAAAGTTTTCTATAGCTAATTGAATCTTTTACTGCATTCCTTGATAATTTAATGGATGAACATGATTGCATTCCCCAATATAACGTATGAGTGATATTATTTAAAATAAATACGGATGTAAATTGTCATCATGTAATATATACAAATAATAGCATTCACAGGTTTAGGGTTTAATATAATTTTGAAAAGAGAAAGTTCTCTGTTTTTATTTATTAAAGCAATATTAATATTAACAAATACTTATAATATCAATTAATGATATAAGCAAGATAGACAATTTAAATTAAAATTTTGACAACAAAGTAAAAAAAAACAATTAAATATATTAGCTCTTATTAAGACTAATAAGAATCGCTTTATATTTTTTGTTCACGCTTATATGCGTCAGCTATAAAATGTAGAGGCATTATCGTATATGCTATATAGATAAAATAAGATACATATAAAGTATCAGTTTATAGAAAATCTGTATTCAAATCTGAACCGATCGATATAATTTTCGTCACAAAAATTTTCTTCTAAAGCAGATACCTAAAATATCAGTTAAAAGCAAATTTATTGTGAAATAAAAAAGTTTTTTTTAAAGAAAAACATATGTCAAAATCGATGTTTTATGTGCAATCAATATCTAAATCTAAATCTTTACTCCAATTTTTTTACTCATTCTATAATTTATACATTATTTTAAATTTAATGTACATATATCACAAAATAAAAAAAGTTTTTGGAAGGGTTCGAATAGAAATAAAAAGACAACAAAAATTTTATTATAATTAGTTTGATGAAATTTGACTGAACATACAATGCTGTTTCGAGTGGTCTTAGGAAATATTCGAATGTTTTAATTATTTTATAGTCCGTATTTAATTTGTTTGGACTGCAAGACGTGTCTTACTTTCGGAAAGAAAAAATAAACATTAAAAAAATTTTTCTTTCCGCAGTTTATATATGCAGTATATACAGTATATATTGCTTAATACTTATCATTAGTAGTCTTTGGAAAAAATAGTTGATTTAATAACTACAAATGTCAAGCTTAGTACTTTGAAGCTGTCAAATTAGAAGAGATGAGTACGCGTATTTTTTAACTACTTTAAGTTAAATCTAAATAAAGTTTTGGTTGTTCAATTTAATTAATTAAAATAATATATTGTTATAATTGAATACTTTTCAAAAACCCTTTTATTTGTCTTATTTTTTTCATCTTTAATGCGTGTTGCAGAGATCTCTCTCGACAGATTAAACTTACGTTCGTTCAATAGGTCGTTGATCCTATCTATGCTTCGTGGCTTAGAAGCACAGGTATCAGCACAATCCATACATTATTCGCACATACAACCAGTGTATTTTTGTAAGGTTGCTTATAAGTATAAACTTCGGCTTGATAATTTTGGAACCATTAATCAAAATGTGAACCGCTTTAATTATTATTGGAAATTACAGCAATTATATATAATATGGACTATACATAGTCTCTACATGTAATTGCTAACTAACTATATTAAATGTAAATAGTTAGAGCAACTATAATATTTCTCTAATTACAATATTTGCTGATTAGGTGCCGTTCTAATCTTAGGGATTAGTATTTAAGCATTTCCTCAGCAATATTTTACCAATATATTAATAATATAAATATAAGGAATGGTGATAGTACTGTATAATATCTTAGCAATAATAATAAATACCAATTTCAACTTCAAAGTCAAAATAAATATAATTATCAGAATCAAAAGTGAAATAATATTTCCACTATTTCAACAGTTTTCTTTCTAAAGTCTTTAATTTTAAATTTAATATTTTAAAAAATTTAAATTAAATTGTTTAATCGTTAATAACACAGTTGGGTTAATATTTAGAATGAATTGAATTCTCCAAATTCCATAATCTTCCATTTATTGTTCCTTGTATTTTCTTTTTTTTTTATATTCTCTTAAATATGCAAACGAATTTTGTCGCCGTATGGATCAACTTTAAATATTTTGTACTGAAGTGCTACATTTCAATTTATGTTTTAAATGATAAGAGCCTTAAAATATATCAGCGACAAAATGCATTCCAGGAAACATCACACAATTTGTAATGTGATGTTTAAAGTCTCAGTGGCTGGCAGTGAGCATTTTTCTTGTGCTTTATTTGAAAATCCATAAACATACGATTTAATGGATTTTTTATGACCGCAACGCATCGAAGTGTGTTAAGCTACCAGAGGTTCCAGTTGTTCATGGTCGCATAAAACTTAAGTTGGCATTGGATTTGCAATGATGGTTGCCAAGGAAAATATTAAATTAAATAATAAAAGAAAAAACACTGAAAAAAATATGGGAAAAAACCAGTGCAAAGCTTCATAAGAAAAAATCCCTTAAAAACGAAAACAAAAAAAAAAACAAAATTAAAACGTAAAACGTAAAAGTTTTTAGTTTCGAAAGTAGCAACAGTAAAGCAGCATGAAGGACCAACCCAACAACCTTCATCAAATCCATAAAACAGCTGAAAACTCTGAAATATCAGGCACTGTTGCTGAGCTAACATTTCCGCCATGCAGCAAATCTGCAATTTCACTGCATCTTTCCAGTTGCTGGCATCATTTTTGTTTATGTTTCTAAAGGCATTTCCGTTTCGCATTTCTCTTTCAAGGTAACAGAAAGCAAATTAAGTTAAAAAGTAACTCAACTCTGGAGCTTTTTATATGGGTTTTCTTGAAAGCTATGAATGGTTTGCTCTTCATGCATATAGTAGCCTACTCTTGAGTACTTTTCTAGTCTACTATTCAGCTCGTGAGATACTCATTTCTAACAAATACACATACGAGCACGACTGTCACCTCAGCCACCAACAGTGGGCGTTGAAATCATGCGAGCTATAAAACGTCTAAACTTGCTTAAAATTACTTGACTTGACACTTGTAAAAACAGTTGTGCATAATTCGATACAAGTTTGTGTGTGCGTCGACTTGGAATTGTATCTCGAATTCTTGGTAATACGGATGAGTCATCCAACGTTACCGGTCTTTCATTCATACGTTCATTCACTAAAATAGCGTAGCGTATTATGACTACAAACAGTGCTCGAGATATTTTTGTTATTTTAGTTTGTTGTATCTGTGAAATTTGCACTTAAATTAATATTTACAATTTTGTACACATTTTTTGTATATTTTCATTTTTTTTTCATTTCAATAAAGTTTACTCATTTAAGCGTAAACAACATTCCATATCATTCCGAATATACAAAACAAAATACATTTGTTTTTTCGTTGATTGCCACTTGAGGCTGAGAGCCAATACAGTGGTTTGCTGTTAACTGTTTTCGACTTGGCCTTCAAGATTCCGGACTTTCTTCGCTACTTCTGAATGGGGTCTGAATGGGGTAAAAGTTTCTTGGAATTCATTGTTGTTGTACTCTTGATGTGCTTTTAATTTTGGTTTCTGATTTATGTGTTGGCATGGAAAGAAAAATTGCTGAAGTTCTTTTCTTGGAAAAAATTTCATTTTAATAAATTCTTTTTACAATTTCCGCATCCTTTTCAAATTTATGTTTATATGAAATTTTTTCAAAGAAAAATGAATTTTTGCTTTTAATGAAAGAAATATATATAGTATTTTGAAGTATAAACTCATGGTTAAGAGAGTACACAAGAGTTTGAACTCACATTTAAATACATTTAAAATAAATTATATACAAATAATTATACAGAAAGGTAGTTTTTCAAACACTAAATTAAATTGAATAAAACTCCAGAAAAATAGACGAACAAAAAAATCAAGTACGGCTTTGGGTCAGTTGGTTAAGGTGCGCTGACTCTGAACTTCAAATTTGGCAGGGCATGAGCTCGGTTCCTGGTACTTGCAATCTCAAAAAAATTATTTGTGAATAATTAAATACAAGAATTATTACCAAGACCACTAATGATGGGTATTTGGCAATACTCGAAACTCAATGAGTTAAAATAATATAAAATGAATTTTTGTTGTTGTAGTTCACTACAAATAAAATAATTTTATAATTTTAAATTTGTTATAATTCGTTAAAAAATTGACAAAAAATCGGACAAAATAGGCGACACAACGATTTGGGGCAATTATTGGTAGATCAATCCAATATTTGCATAAGCTCTTTGGGCCCTATGTTCCTCCTAGGAGTTAAAAGAATTTTTATAAACAAGTCTTTTCTAGCTATACTGTACAAAAGATTGAAGTGAAGTCATATGTCAACTTACTGAATGGGTTTTATCAGTGTGGTTTCCGAACTGATGGCTCCACCATTGACCACATATGCAAACTGAGATTAGTCCTGGAAAAAGCCCGGAAACAAATATACTGTTTACACTGCAATGTTTGAGCTCGGTATCTCTGCAGAGTTAATACGGCTATGTAGCATGAGATTGAATAGTACCCACAGCTCTCACAAGGTAGTATCGAGGCTTTCCGAACCTTTTAATACCATGCTTCAAACAAGCTGATTCTTGGTTTGGGCTTGGCAGTGAATGAGATCAAAACGAAGTACATGTCGGCTACTGGTAGAAATGTAAGTTGCAAGTAGTTGGCGACTGTACTCTCGAATCTATCAAGGGTTTTATCTACCTTGGTACTACTGTAACAAAAAACATTGTTGTTAGTCGGTTTTGTTTTTTCTTAATTTTAGAAATGAAGGCAAAAGCAAATTTGCCGAAATATGTATAGATATATATATAATATAAAAAATACCAATCGAAATAAAAGCTAAAATTCCTTAAAAAACAAAACCGACTTTAAAATATTTTCAACATAACTAAAAAAATTAAAAACAAAATTAATATTGTCAGCTTAGAGAACGGACGAAGAATTACCATAACCAATATATCTACTATGAGTTCAGTACGCAATTGATATGTAGGACTCTCTCTCCAGACAAATAAAAATCATGTTTTAAAGGTCGCTCATCCTACCTGTGCTTCTGTATGAGGCAGAAGTAAGAACATTATCACAAAATGATAAAGCATTCGAGAGAAAAATTCTTCGTAAGATCTTTACTCTTCTACGAGTTGGTAACTACTACCGAATCCGTATGAATCACGTGCTGTACAAGTTTTATCACGACATTGATATACTTCAGCGAATTAACATCAAACGGCTTCGCTGGTTTGGTCATGTCTTGAGAATGAATGAAGAGTATCTTCATTATATCAAAATAATTTGAAACAGTAGTTGATAGAAGAAGATATAGCGGTAAACCGTGTCTCTGGTGGAGTGAACTTTGCACTGTATTTCTCTGTACTGAACTTTAAACTATACTATATTTTAAATAGTTACTACTAATTAAAACTTTTAAAAGAAATAAATACATTATATTGATGTGAGTTAAATTTATTGTGGCTTGTAGTTCCTAACAAAGAGCCTAATAACATTAACCCTTTGTTTGGACTTAGTAACAAAAATAATTTTATATTTAAATTTAATATATGTATTTACATTATTCCTTACAAAAATCTAACATTATTTTGGCTTTGTGATTTTGAATTAAAGTAACCCCTACATTGCGACATGTCATTATAGTACGACAATCATATATATTCGTACATATTTACAAAGATAAAGTTTTTTTGTGGTATGAATTTTGTTTCCGCACATATTTTCCATTTTGGTGAATTCAAAATTTGCAGGTGAT
>NC_051847.1:240963216-240969304 GCF_002237135.1 Teleopsis dalmanni | reverse complement strand
AGTGGCGTGTGAAGATGATCATGTTACGTCTGGCACGCTGCTAGCGTGCGAATATTTAGTTGTGAGAGCCAGCAACATTGCTAAATATGTTTGATAACACAAATAAACACCAACAACAAAAACAACATAAGAACTAATTTAGGTACTTATGTACACATATAATTAATGCACTAATAAGAATACAATTATAATAATTGACAATAATAATACAATAATAAGAAAACAATTATAATAATTGATACAATGATAATAGATTTAATATGAAACTTAACATTCTCCCTCCTGTTGACTTCGGTCAAATCTGTGCTTCTACGTCTATTTCGAATTTTGATTGTTGTTGTCGAGTTCGGGGTTGAGGTACTGGATTGTTGTTCCGCTTTCTTCGTTTATACGTATATCGAACTATGATAATGCATAGTATTAATATACTTAGTCCAAGTGCTAAGTACTCGATAACAAAATGATGTTGATGATGTGCTCTTTCATTTGCAGGAAGTTCTTCTTGTTGTTGAAATGTCTTTAAAGCCGCTTTCAGCTGATTGATGTCATCATCATGCATGGGAACACTGGTGTTCTGCCAATTTGGTGACTGATGTTGTTGTTGATCTGTTGTTGTATTCATTGGACCTGAATGGAAACTCGTATGAGAGTACTTTAAACGAGTAGTCAACGTATAATGACTATATAGTGATGTTGTGGTATGTTTAAGTACACACCCTGGAGGTAATTCCATTAATCCAGTGTCTTGCAATGTTATTTGTGACTGCTCTTTGATACATACTACGTTTAGTCTCACAGGTTCTCTCGTCGCGAACACCCAATGATTTCGTGCTATCGGTTGGAACCATAATGCATTCATATTAAAACGTTGTCAGGAACAGGATGCCGTATAGTTATTAAATAGATCAAGTTCACACTCACATTTGCCGGAACCTGGAGAGTATACTTCTTGGGTATTACTACACAAATACTGATCGTCTTGTAACGTTCTGCATTGACTTAACTGTAAGTCTGACATGGTGAAATATTCATTCCTGTGAGCGGTGAATGCTATTAGAGTAGTACATGGTGTTATTTGCTGATAGATGCTGTCTTTAACCCCCGGTATTGGAATTACAGAGAACAAATCAAATATTTGATCACTGACTATTGGCAGTGTTATCCGAAACAGAACTTTGGTGTCGACTAGACCGCTGGTAACGGTCATTAATGAATAGAGTTCAGCTATGTTGCTCGTATTCCCTGGCAGACGCGTGGTTGGATTGAGATGCTCTCGAATCGTAGTTATTTCATTATTAAGCTGCACTGGTGTCAACAGAAGCGGACTGATTTTACCATGATTGGTATCAGTTAAAACGCCTAAAATTGCAGACTCGTAAAACTGCACGTTGGTAGTTACACTCAGCAATTGTGTTGCGATTGCGGTGAACAGTTGATAAAGTTTAAGATGAGAAATCTCATCTTCATCCTTTTGTATTTTATTCTGTAAATCAGTCATCCGTTTGACTGTCAATTCGAAAGTTGATTGCGCGAGTTGGCGATCTTTCTTCATGATGTTTAATGTAGAATCTAATATTGACGTTTGATTTTTCAATAGATGAATGAGGTGATCGTCGTTGTCTTTTAAGTGTTGGATAGTCTGAGCCATTTGTTTAGCATATTCAGAATCCAGAACACCAAACACCGCATTTGCGACGTTACCAATGATGTCTATGGCACCTCTCTTCTTTCGTTTAGGTTGTAGTATCATACTAGCTGACAACATTTCTAAGTTTGTCATTTTGAATTGGTCAATTAAGACCCAGCAATTGTTATAACCATTCATTTGGTCACATATGGTTGCCAATGAGTTAGTTGCATTTGTGATAAATTCGACCTCTAACTGTAGAAAACTTATATCATAGTAGGCTATGATTGTCCATTCTGCTGGTGATCTCATGATTGAACCCATGTGTTCAAAATGGATCCCAGGCTTTTTATTGAACGATGTGATGCTGATCCCATTAGCAGATATCAGCGGTAGATAGAACATGATGAGTAACGCTAGTACATAGAGTTTTGCCCGTTTTAGTGGCGTTTCTTCAGGTTGAAGTTGGTGTGAAGTGGTAGACGAATGTAATTCTGCTGGTACCGGTGCCAATTGATGTATTGGCCGCTTCAAACTACCATTCTTAGTTTTACCATCTGCCACTCGAATTTTACCTTTAATTCTTGGATGGGTATTCACACTTCGATTTACTGGCGATTCCTTAATTTGACGAGTATTTCCAATAGATGTTGCTTCACGTTTTTTCTCGACATATGTAACTTGCCCATCATGATTCGCAACTTTATCTAATTTTTGCTCATTTTCGGTGGCCTTTATACAAGTGATTGTATCCTGATTACATCCACCTAAGGCACCGCTGCATACCCAACCAAGCACGGTATTCTGTAATACTGGTAAATTGTTGGTCATATGAATTTGACCTCTTGATATTAACGAATAGAAATGCTCGGCACCTATTAATAAATCGACATCACTGTTTACATTAAACTCGGAATCGGCGAGTTTGATGTTTTTGGGGATCGGCCACTGAGATATGTCGAACGATTTGTTTGGTAGAGGTGAGGTAATTTTTTCCATTACAACTGCTTTCAATTTTATGTTGAAATTAGTGGTACGTGACGAGATGTTGGCAGTGACCTGATGGTTTGCCCTTCTTTTACCTGTGCCAATTCCTGTGATCCATATTGGGTTTGGATTTAGCTGTAGTTGTAATTTTTTGGCCAGGTTTTCTGACATTAGGTTCATTTGAGAACCAGAATCCAGAATGGCTCTGCATTCAATTGCTTCGCCAGTATTTGAATTAATATTGACCTTGGCGGTCCCAAGCAACACATATGGTTTTGTTGACAGTGCTGTAGTTAAAACAGCAGCAGCTTCTTCTTGATTGGAGGAAGTGGTCTTCTTGGATACAGCCGCGTTGATGTTGGTGAATTCAGGTGCGCCAGTTGTTGGCGCCTTTACATTGTACTGAAGATGGAGTAATGTGTTGTGCGCTTTATTGCATTTGACGCAGTGCCTGCTTTTGCAATCACTTGTTCTATGTCCGCTGCGAAGACAATTGAAACACAATTTTAACCGTTGTGCTGCGGAGACACGATCAGGAACTGATAATGCCAAGAATTTGTCACACTGGTAAATTTGATGGCCATTGAGGTGACACATCTTGCAAGATAGCGTATTGTTTGTAGTTACTGTTGCTGTCACTACTTTGACTGCTGGTTGATTTGGATAGACACTTTCCAATGATTGAAATCGCTTTTCCAGAAATAGCAGAAAATCATCAATTGATTGTAATTCGCGCGGATGCACTAGAGACTGTTCATATAGCAGTCTAGTTTGTTTATCTAATTTTTGAGTTAATACATATAACAACATTGGACCCCAGGAACTGGTGTCAATGCCCAAATTGTTTAATGCCAATAACCCTTCCAGTGTACAGTCATGTATGACCCGAATGTCATTCGCTGCTGAACCCTTCACAGTTGCTTGATTCATGAGTTTCTGGATGATGGACGAAACAATAATTCTTTTATTGTCATACCGTTCCTTCAATATCTGCCATGCTGTTGCATAGTTTTGATTGGTTAGAGCTAGATGTGCTACTAATCCTGCTGCATCTCCAGTTAAATGATTTTTTAAATACCACATCTTCTGTGCGTCTGGCAACTGAGTGTTGTGGATCATTTCTGTGAACAAGTTGTCGAACTCCATCCACTTGGTATATGTTCCGTCAAACTTCGGAATTGTTATGTTAGGTAACCTAACTTGCACCCTTTCCGCAACGAGAGGCGGTTGCTGTTGATTTGATGTCACCTTTGATGTTAGTGACACCAGCACAATTTGAACTTCTTCTTCTAGTTCAATATATTTCTGGATATCATATCCAACTCCTATTGGATTGGAATGTATTTCCCAGATTTTAAAATTAACGGCTTCAATTTCTTGCCATAATTTGTTAATTCTGTCAATATTTACTTGGTAATATGACAGAGGCTGTTGCTCGTATATGCGCTTGACGCCATTGATGAGCCGCAATAATGAACATGATATTGCGCGTTGTTTGTTGATGAGCCCTTGAATCTGTGGATCAGGGCCGCATGCTGGATCATCTGTGTGTCCAACATTAAATCTTGATGTTGATGGAACAGTTACAGGCTCGACTATTTCTTCTTGGTTGAATTGTTGAATGGCCGTTTCAAATTGTCGGCTGTACTGTTTGTAAATATTCAGGATCTCTTGATAATATTCCTTTTTTATGTAGTCGTGTCCGACTGGAATTGAATCAAGACTCTGAATTTTACTGTCGACTTCATCGAAGGACTCCCACGCTGAGTTTAAACGCTTCAGTCGTTCTTCATAGTACGCCTGGGTTTTCCTTGCCTGACCATCCTTCTTGAAGTTTCTTATGATGTTCTGGATTTCAGCACCTGTTTCAGCCTGTTGGTTGATAAGGTCCTCCATGGTCACCAGAAAATTGATTGTTGAAATGTTGATACGTGTATGTCACTGAATGACAACAATGATGCGTGTATGTCCACAAATGACAATACTGCTGCGTGAATGACAATACTGATGCGTGATAGATCACGTGTATGTCCACAAATGACAATACTGATGCGTGATATCACGTGTATGTCCACTGAATGACAACAATGATGCGTGTATGTCCACAAATGACAATACTGCTGCGTGAGTGACAATACTGATGCGTGATAGATCACGTGTATGTCCACAAATGACAATACTGATGCGTGATATCACGTGTATGTCCACTGATGCGTGATAAATCACGTCGGGGTCACCAAAAATGTTATGATCCGTACCTAGTTTGATACGGACTGAAGCTAATCCGGCACTTGAACCAGCTTAGCTTTTCACGATATGTTATCCTCCGTATCTAGTCTGATACGGATTCACTAATCCGGCACTTTAACCAGCTTAGTAATTCACTTACGTAATCCGGCACATGAACCAGTTACGTAATTTATAGATATCTAGATATATATGTAAATATATATATAGATATTTATTTGTTTATTTTATTTTTATTATTGATTTTCAAATTCGGCACATAAACCGACTTTGCTCAAGGTTCTTTTAGGCACTTAAACCAAAAGAAAACACTTGGTTGTATTCAGGTTGTTAAATTGAATCAAATGTTTATTAAAAATGTTGTGCTTTTATACAAAATTCTTAACACTAAGCTTATGGTAAAGGAGGAAATGCACCCAGTTCCCACGATTTGTTATCCGATGGACTTTGAACATTCAAGGCCAAGGGCGTTCGTGGGAAATATGTGCATTACCTATGCTTATACTATTTAATGCAATCAGCAAGCTGATATATGTATTTTGCCATATATCAACCTGCTTCACAAATTTGGTGACTTAAATGTGTTATCACTGAAGCCATGCGCCAACTCATATTGCACCTGTGGGAACAACAGAATTGTCGCAGCGGCTTGCCTATTGCTGCAACTCACAACGAACACACGATAAAAGAAAATGAACATAATGCTTATCAACCTTGCACAGTGGCGTGTGAAGATGATCATGTTACGTCTGGCACGCTGCTAGCGTGCGAATATTTAGTTGTGAGAGCCAGCAACATTGCTAAAAATGTTTGATAACACAAATAAACACCAACAACAAAAACAACATAAGAACTAATTTAGGTACTTATGTACACATATAATTAATGCACTAATAAGAATACAATTATAATAATTGACAATAATAATACAATAATAAGAAAACAATTATAATAATTGATACAATGATAATAGATTTAATATGAAACTTAACAATATGCACTTTGGAGTGATTTCGAAATGATCACGTAAAAATTTGGATATGCATTAGATTGAAATGCGTTTTCATTTAATTATTTTAACATTTTCCACTTATAGTATACTTTTAAATATTTTTAATTATTTTGATTATTTTCCGCAAATCTGATTTTTTTCCGTTGGACACCAATTAATGAGTTATTCATTATATTCTGTGTTTCGGACTAATCCGAACCGTTTATTTTAAGTTT
>NC_051847.1:240956393-240963116 GCF_002237135.1 Teleopsis dalmanni | reverse complement strand
GTGAGATATAATAAAAACTATACAATTTTAATTTAATTATATACATATGTATAGATGGTTGTGTGTATATCAATATCTATATGTATATTGTATATAGTAAAAACATACGAATCATTTAGATTGAATGTGCAACACGGTCCGAACATGGTTAAACTCTCTTCAAAGGCAACTTTACTGAAACATTCAATATTTTTCTCCGCCAATTTGCATTCCAATATGAAATTTTTACAGGCTGGTGCTAACTGAAATGAAGGTAAACCTAAATTAATGACTATATTATTTTATGTAATTTTTAAGAATCTTACCATTCTCATAAATCTTCGGGTATCATAAAAAGCATCATTATTCCATGCATCATGAGTATCCAAGAAAGCTTGAAAGTTGGTTAAAGCTTCAGTGTTAATTGTTTCTCCATGTTTAACGTAGAGATTGTTTAATAGTTGAATACTTTCCAAAAAATAAACTACTGAACGATTCGATGGATCACTTTTATGTCTAAAAAAAAATGTAAAGAATTACTTTCAGTTTAAAAAAAGTTTTGTGCTCCAAAACTTAAAATTCAACCTACAAACCCATAAGCAACTTTTTTTAATTTTTTTAAAGTGGTCTCAATATTTTATTAAGTGTCCGTTAACCTACAAACAAAGAATAAGTTGAGGTAGTCCCTTTACTAAAGTAGAAAACAAAATACGGTCTGAAACGATGTATAACATGAATAATACTCATTCCAGACTTTAAAACTGGAGTATTTTAGAAAAACTGGGAGCTATCAGTCAACCAAATATAACCAAACTATCCATACATCTGAACTCTACTGTACACTATAAACATTTTTAAAACAAACCACGCCAAACGCTTCACCTGACCTATAAACTTCGAAAAAGACTTCAAAAACATGAGAGTAATTGAAAACCCAATTTATAGGTATTCTATGCTTTTCATGATATGAGAAAAAAATTGTCTAAAATAAAGTAAGTATCTCTGCTAGTGTTAATTGCATTTATGCAGAAATTCTCAAGAACATCGATCTACGCTCAAAGACATCATAATCAAAATTTCTGTCTGACATCATGAGAAATTACCGATACTTAGCCGCTTTGGACCATAACTGAGGGCCAATGAGCGTCAGCGGGTTTATGTCTACTTACACAAAGTAAGCTAAAGAGGGTCAGTAAAGAGGATTAGCGGATTTGATCTACTTAAACGCAGCCAATCTGCTGATTTTGTGATCAGCTACCTTTCCATTGCACTTCTAGCAGTATGTATTAAATTACTTTAGCATTTGATACTTCACTGAATCGAAGTTTCAATTCAATGAAACCTCACAAACTCCAAAGATTTAGATGAACCTATAGCTGCACTGATCAAGTTTCACTACTGACTTATTATATAGATAATGGGTTCCAACTAAAATAAAAAACTGTCGGACTTTCGTTGAGCTAATTGCAGCCTATTTCACATTCTAGAAAAAAGGTACTAGCTACAAAAATCTATAAACTTCTGGAGCAGAAAAAAGTCACATGGGCTACTATAGTTATATAGAATGCTAGGTCATTCACATTATTGAATTTTTTACTAAAAAGTCAGAGTCAAAATAACAATGTTTTTGTGTCACAGAATACACTCGCAAATATAATTGACAAAAGAGTTGATGTAGGAATATTGGGTAACAATTCTCCCGCAAATTTTTGTATGGTAACACAGTACCAATCTGCACGTACCACCCCAAGGAACCTAAAGAAAAAAATTGGTTGAATCAGATTTCAAATTCCGGAGCACCATGGACCAATAGGTCTAAGTGGATCGTCGGTATAACCTGCCCTAACCTAAATTCCGTATACTTTTTATAAACAATGTATATAATTTATTTATATCATTGTAGCTACATGAACAGTTGCATTCCAAACCAAACCAAACTGTTTAGTAAAATTGAATCTATCAGTTATCTGAACGACATTATGTATTTATAAATAGAATAATCTCATGAATCTCATGCATTGAAAAAATTCGCTGAATGTTTAAAATCTCATCACATGTTCATATAAAAACCCATTTTAATATATATACCTATGTACTTATCTATAAATATATATGATATATATGTATATATCGTATGCCAATATATATACAAATATCATCAATCAAACTGTATCCTTCAACGCACAAATGTGAATATAAATTTTAAATGAAGAACAGCTCCAAAGCACACGGTATGAACATCAACTTAAACAAGGAGCAGCAAATAAGTGCATAGATAGAAACAATGATACTCGAATCATACTCACAATTGATTTGCATATGTCATAGCCTCTTGTTGGGAAATTCTATTGTTGGAGCAAATGGAGACAGCCGGAAATGGCACATTTTCGACTGCATAAAGTGGATCGTGTAAATTGATAGCGAAGTATTGAGCTACGAATTGCTCCCAGGTAAGCAGAAGCACTGTCAGCAAAGCAAACAAGGTTGTCGCATGCACCGCCAGCCAAATTAATCTGCAAATACAATAAGGAAAGATGATGAAAAAAAAGGTTAAAATAAGCAAACAGGGGAAAAACAGAAAAACAGAAAACAGAAAAACAGAAAAAATGGCATAAATGCAGTTCAGATTAAATTGACAAGATGTTGCTTGATGTTGCAGCTGATGTGTGCAACTCCACACACAGGAGTTGCATAAAAAAACAAACCCAAATGAAAAAATGTGTAAAAACGAAAGGATTCACATTATTTTTTCCGCACTTATTTGATATAAAAATGCACATTCACCGATGGGCACAAATGCAATTCACAAACTTACTTCTCCCAAACGCTGTGCTGTGTTATTATCAAATTTGCATAGCCGTGCAAGGATATGTTGCGAAATAAATCTGCCAAATCATGACACAAGGATGCATGTTCAGATTGCTTACGTTGACTCTGTTGCTTGTGCCGAATGCCTCGCACCCATGTTTCTGTGGGATTCTTAATCCACCAGACAGCGTTGGATGTTGATTTAATATCAACTACTGTTGCGCGAAATTTTAACGACGACATGTATGATTTACGAAGATAACTGTGTGCTTAAGGATAACAGACGTGATGGATACTTCAGCACAGGTGTGTATTCCTCCGTGCTGTAGTGCACTAATGCGAACGATTGATTGGCAGCAGTGAGCAGTAGTCCTGTCTCTGATACTGTTTACGAATGGTGACGACAAGTACAAGTTGGTGCTAATATTTGGGACACAATGGGCGGTTTCCATGTTCATTAATATTTGCCTTGCAGTATGTGTCCTTATATGCAGTCAAAGGGTTGAAGTACTAAGTAGTAATCTTCTATGGTTCCTTGTGAGCAAAACTTAAACGCAATAAATGTTTGAATGGCGTTGTTAGTGTGAAAGTAAGTTCATGTCTACGATTAAATCTATAATTATATGTTTGGGGAAGTCACTAATTATAGAATATTCATTCATATAAGTGGTATAACCTTTAAGAGTATTTAAAATGCGTCATATTTAGGTTAGAATTTTATGAATGAATCAGTTTTAATTGCTTCGATAGTAAATAAAAGTAAGATTAAATAAAACTGTGAAAATAATTAAACAGTTAAGTTGGAAAAATAAATAAAATTTTGAAAAACACTAATTGACTACATTTATTATTTAAAGAAGAAGAATAAAGTAAAGAAAAAAATACTTTTTAAAAATAGATATTTTTAGTGAGGCCATCTATTGACAATTTTATGACTAGATAAATAAAAATGAAATTATTGCGTCTGAAGTGAAAATCTTATTTCTTTCTACGCTAAAAGTTAAGTGAGTCCCAATAAATTCCGAACGCACCTAATCTATAATCTACCAGACAGATTCTTAAAGTCTGATCTTAATTGATAATCCATTTTCAGCAAATAAGAATTTTTAAATATTTTTTTAAAGTCCCAATAAAATTCCAAACGCACTTTATATAAACTCTTCAAGTCTAACCTGTTTAGTAAAAGTATCTTAATTGATAATCCATTTTCTGCAAACAAGAATTTTTAAATATTTTTTTAAGAGTACCAATAAATTCCGAACATACTTTATCTATATCCAACCAGATAGATTCTTCAAGTCTTACCCACTTACCAAAATTAACTTACCTGAGATTCCATTTTTTTCCGATAAGAAATCGTTTTCTTTGACGTGTAATACACTATTAACTAAATTTCTTCTTCTCACAGATGCATTTTTTGCAAAGAGTGAAAGTCGGACGGTATCAATCTAGGTAAATACAGATAGGTAGTGATTACCTTCTTCTACACATTCGAATTTTTTACTTTTATTAAAAGGTCCCATATACCCAACTAGAAAAGACTTTAAGACTACCCTGTTAAGCGAAAGTATCTTACTTGATATTCCGTTTGCTGTGATGAGAAATCATTTTACTTAACATTGTAGATTGTTACCACTCTTTCCATTTCCTGATGACTTTATTTGAAAGGTTTTTTATAACATAACTCCACAGAAAGGTTTAATCTGGTTACATACTAGTAACTGAGATATCGCTTAATATCTCATCTGGGCTCTCGGAAATTGATGTCTGTCGTTTTTATGAAATGGACAACTACTTAAAGCATACTCTTGTAAATGTTTCTCGGAAAACTGACGACGATATTACACACTCCCCTACAGCGTTAGATGTGTACTCATAATTACTAAGGATTAAACTCACTCTCTTAGAAGTTCTAATGAAATATTTTTAACTTTTTTTTTTTGTAAATAACATATTTTAAATGGAAATTTTTTTTAAATATCATTTTTTATATTTCAAATATAAATGTTGTGGTTTTCCTTATATTCCAGAAAATCTCTTTATTGACTCATAACTCATGAACTCACAAACGTATTCTCCTTTTTATCTCAATTTATTTCAATTATTCAAGTTAGGCCATTAACTGAGTGTCCTTCCTAAAGGTTCTCATTATTTTTTTAAATGAAGTGGTTTTCGGAGACATAAGCCCAACAGGTCCAAAAATTTTCACCCATTGTACTTAAAGGCATAAATTAAAAGTAATAAAAGAAATGAAGAAGTGTTGGGCAAGAAAGCCAAGAAAGGCAAGGAAATATCTGCAGGAAATTATAATAAAAGTAATTCACAGCAGGTGTCTTTAATTCTCGTTTCCGTTTCCGTTTTTGTTTCATTTATCATAACATTTTTTATGACAATCTACGAAAATTTTCTTTCTATTTTTAATGCTCCTTTTTGTACTTCATCGCTTTTTTGTGAGCCGAGGCATAATTGAAGGGAAACGACGACCTTTCTTTTTTCAATGAAAACGTTTTTCTTCTCTTATTATTTTCTTCTGCATTTTAAGGAGTAATAATTGCCGTGCATGGCGCTGTAATTACAACCGAAAGCCTATTAAAAAGCTGAAAAATTTAATAAAATAAACACGAAAGAAATGAAAAAAATAAAAAAATAAACAAATAAAATGCTGAAAATTTGTATTTAATGAAAACTGTAAACTGTAAAAACAGGGCAGAACAAAAGATATGAAATATTTAAGACTCAAGTTCAAGGATCAAATGCAAAAGAGAAACAGGATTGTTTTCTTTTTGTGTTTCCCCAAAAGGAAATGAGACCATAAATGCATAAGTGTAAAATGGAATAATTACAGGAAATTTTTAAAAAGGCACATTAAAGCGTTTTAAATAATTCAATTAATGTGCAAATTGTTTTACATTAACGAAGGAATGTAGGAGTGGGATGTGGAGGCGGACTCTAAAGTAAGGCTATATTGCAGGGATGGCATTTAGAGAATATTACTAGATATTTTACTAATCACTTTAAACGACTTCAAATCATGATTTATACATTAAAGAACAAACATTTTATGATATATACATTTTAGGGATTAAGATAGGTCGTGTGCGAGTTAGGCTAAGTTGCGTTCTAAATGAGGGAAATTCTAAGTTGTGCCGATAATGTAGTGATGTGTCGATACGTGTTGATAAATGGCAAAATGTGTGCAGTGCAAAAAATCCCAAAAAATCTCCCATTTGGTTTAGCATCAACTTAGCCTAACTCGCACACGTCCATAATCGCATAAGGACTACAATCGTGGTGTAATTTAGCATATAAAATCTGCAAAGATTAATTACTAATGTGTCAGAAATGTTATATAACAGTAAATATAATAAGTAGAAACGTAACTCATTCAACTTTTAATAATATATAAAGCTCTATTTCATAATTGAAATTTTAATACTTCAAATTCGGGTACCAGATACTTCCCGACATAGTAAAGACAAACTGCCATGGAATTGTTGTTGTTACAGCTGCTGTAGCCTTTCGTCTGTTTATACCAATAAGAGAATACAATACACAGAAAGCTATCGATTTCATATTCATTGAGTTATATTTTGGGAAATTGAGGAGGAATTGTACCAAAAAAAATGGAGTGGAATGCAGCAAATAAAGACGAGATTAAGCATAAGATGATAAAGTAACTCTGTTATCAACTTAGTGAGATTCGATCAAATTTTTTTTTTACTGATGAACTTTCAACCGCAGCTTAAACGCAAATTTTTTTTATAAACTTATCATTCCAAAAACATTCCCTGAGAAAATAATACTGAAGTGTGTCAAAGAGTCAGTGACTTTTGATCTTTCTTACCAATCTTGCTCAGAATGCTTTATCGGTTGTGTTAACTGCGAACTAACTGTAGAAAATTGTTAAGTTTTAAGAAAAGCATCATCCTTTAAAGT
>NC_051847.1:240940169-240956293 GCF_002237135.1 Teleopsis dalmanni | reverse complement strand
TGAGCTAATGCACTTTTACTCTTTCTTAACTCGAGGTATTTTCAAAACCCCTCTTTACACCTTGACTGGATTATTGTTTATAACTTCATCAGATTAAGCAATAATTGATTTCAGATGTGCATACCTCCCCGAGGAGCCGAGAGGAGTAACCATTCTCGATTCGATATATTATACATATATATTGTTTAATAAATAGTGATATTTATTAAAGTTGTATAGAACTGATTCTATATACTACTGTACTCATTTTGCAAATAAGAAGTGAATATTCGTAAATTTCAAAATGTGATGCTATTAGGCGTTTAACAATCTTACCCATTTTTTTATTGATCAATTAAGTACTTAAAACATTTTATAAATTCTATAATGAAGCTGGTATAGTTTTCTTTTATATCATTAAATAAAATCTTTACAAATTTTTGGTTATTTTTTTTCTTATTTATAGTATGTCCAAATATAGAAGGAAATAAAAGTGCAACATAACAGCCACTGCAGTAAATCAATATTCATTATCCTCCCAGTTGGATTTTTCTTTTTCATTTTCTAGTTAAACATATGTTGCTCTTTTTAAATAGATCTACATGTTTTATTTCAGGATGAAGATGATAAACCCAAGTCTCATCTTTGTATAATAATAAAAAGATATAGAAAATTTTTCCATACCTCTCATCAAATATTGCTGCCAAAGTCGAACTCAAATATATTTTTATTGTATTGATACTTTTGATTTTATTTTATTAAATTACCATACTAGTATGTTTTTTAGAAATAATATATTATATTCTAGATAGAAATCCATTTTATTTACCTTTAATCACAGTTGGTAGTATTATTAATAACATGACTGAAAAGAAAAAAAAGAAAGCTTAAGAAAATCATCATAATCATTACATTATATTAAAAAAATTAAATGTAAATAAAATGGTATATTCAATAAATTAACTGAAATTTTTCTTGTTGCCTTTTCATTTCTATTCGAACCCGTTTAAGTTTTAAATAGTTTCTTTTCGTCATAAGACGCGTCACTTTCGACAAAAAAAATTAATTTTATAAAATGGTATATATTTTTTATATATATAGTTTAACTATTATATTAAACTGTGAGAAAATTATATAGTTGAATTAAATATTTATTAATTATATTAAATATTAATTTAATATTTATTATTTTTATTATTACATTTTCGTAAAGTTAATTAATGTAATTAATAATAAAGACTATATGACAATTTATATATCAACAGCAACTATCAGCAATTTGAATCGGAGAAATATATAAAAAAGCAACCTATTATCATCGTCTTTGTAACAGTACGGTTATAAGTATGGAAACTTTATTATAAACATTGTATTTTGCTTTGATGATGTTGGAAATATACTCAAAAATAAATCCGAAAAAATATCTATAGAAATAAATTCTAAAAATTTTAAATAAGACTCATAATACATTTCTAATTCTTAATTCATATTAATTCATAATAAAATCTTGATTCAAAAGAGTATCTAAGGAACCTAAGTAACTATCTAGCTTTATACTTTATGAAAAAAGTTATTAATCTTATTTATTAACGTTGACTGTTAATAAATAAATTTTTTTTTGTATACATTTCACTACTATATTCAAGAGTTATCCCGGTCCATAGAACTGGAAGGCTCAGAATATCGTTCAAGATGCATAAAGTACCTATATGAAGATGCTGTTCAATCTCTATGGCAAAAATCACAATCAATTACGTTTTAAATTAATAGTTCTTGGGTTAGTTTTTTTGTTCATCCTTTATTAATTCAAATAGAAATTATATGTATTGGTACCTGTATTCAGTTAAAGAATGCAATACTACATGTCATGTCAAAATATATGGTATAGCTGCTACCGTCGGGTTTTGGAAATTTGAAGTAATTGTTGCTTATTCTATATATTGTTTATAATTTATAATTATAATTTTAGTTTCAAAATTTCATCATCCGCGACTATACAGTCCATGTAGGACCTAAGCCTGTTTAACAACAGTCTTCCATTCTTTTCTGTTTCTTGCTTTTCTTTTCCAATTTCTTATATTCTTTACTTCTTTCCACCGTTTTCTTAGTCGCCCTCTTATTCTGCTGGTTTCTAAATTTAGTTATCAATTTACAATGCCGGCATATTAGGGAACCTTTAAACGATTATTATCGAAGTTGCGAATCAGAGAAGGATGAAGCAAATATTACTTCTTGGCTTTGCTACTGCTTGGCACTTGCCAAAAGATATCCATTTACTATCGTCTCCAATTTTTTCCAATATAACTAAAAGTCATTTAATATTTAAAACTTCCCACAATGGTTCCTCCTCTTAAGTCAGCCTGTCTTCCATAAGATCTATTGAATTTGTTTAAATTTTTATTATTTATTTTGCTTCTTATTTATATAAAATTTTTTTGAAATGTTTAATTTCTGATTTTTTTATGTAAATAAATCAATCTTTGATCCTTAGGATTATAAAAAAAGTTTAGAATAGAAAAAAATCAAACTATATAATTATTAATATTATATTCGAAATTGATCAGTATAAATATTATTATAGTTGATATAGGAATAACAGAACAAAGTAAAGAGTTTGTAAGTTTAAAATAAACTTTTGAATAATATAATATAAATATATAATAATATATAATATATGGTTAACTGTGCTGGATCAAGTCTGATAAAAAACTTAACTCTTGGATTGAATTATTTGGATTTTTAAAAATTTTAATATAGAAAATTTATCAAAAACGTTATAAAATATCGACAAAATACTTCGAGCTATCAGTTTTACAGGACTGGACTACATATCTGAGATTTCTGTTGAAATCCTAATAAAATTCGTTCATCCATACGCGCATCCTAAGTGATGCACATTATCCCTAAAAAGTTAAGACTCTGATCTGGTTTCCCAATGTACTTTAATGGTCTACGCGTGGCCTTTTTGATCTGCTAGCATGACCTACCATAAACTGCACTTTTAATGAACACCAGCGCTTTTAATGGTTTTATTTTATTCTATATATTGTAAGGGGTAATAATTTGGTTGACAATATGAATAAGTCTACTAGCACTCAGTTTTCGACATCCACAGATAGTGTGTTTAATTGTTTTATATCCATTTTATAAACAAGCTCTACTTTGAAAGACTTATTTTGTTCGCATGGTGACATGTACTGGGCCTCTAGTCAGAGGCCCGATAAAATTTTTATAATCTATATACTCAGTGCTAGAAATATATTTCAGATGCCTTGACTATGTTGATAAATCCCTTAACTTTTAGCTTATGCTTTGTTTTACTCAACATCTACAGTGACTAGAATTTAGTAAAATTTGTATTTTACTAATTTTTATTTTTATATTTTTTAATTTGATTTAATAATTTAATATTTAATTTAATTATTTTTAATTCTCAAAAATTTAGAAATTTCAATTTTTTTTATTTTGAAAAGACCAATTTTATCGAACTAGAAAAATTTGTATGTACCTATAGTGAAAAAAAAAAGAGTATGAAAAATTCTTGACAAAGTCCAGCCAGTGCAGATGCAAGATTATGAAAGGAGTAAATATTGAATAATGAATAACAGAAAAAAATTTTTTTTAATCCATGAATCTAAAAAGTGTTAACAATTAAAACTTAAATCTTGTTGTTGTTATTTACTATTATCTATTTATTAATTTATTTTATTGAAGATGACTTTTCTAATTGTAACTGCTATTAAGAATAATAACTAACTCACTATATTTGTAGCAGATTTGCTTGTAGCACATGCTCAAGGGCCCCAGCCAGGTCTCCAGGTCATAAACAATCGAAACAGAGCTTCGTTTCGCTAAATATTCTAAAAATGATTTTACCATAAATGTTCAAGTTGATCTATATACCACTTAGGAGAAAAAAAATATATCATAATCATAATTCTTCTCTTAATTGGTCATAACAAATCGTTATCGGATTTCGGCCTTACGCTGGCAGCGAGTTCTAATCCCAAGATTTTGAATTTGGATTGTCCACCGGATTTAGAACCCGTCACGTGAAATTTGCCGCTAGTGAAGATGTGATCTTTCTTTATATATATATTTGGAAGCTTTGAATCATTTTGTAAATTATTTTACTTAAAATTCAAATTTTTTGTTCAAGTATTTCAAGGATATTAACTTAAAATTTAATTTTGGAAATATTATCCAATTGACAGGCTTGTATTCTTTAAAGACAAAATCTTTAATTTAAGTATTCCATTTTTCATTTTTTTTGAAATTTATATCTGTAGGTGGAAAATCAGCAGATACATATGTAGGTCATTGTTTGGAACACACAAATAAATATTTAAAAATATGAATGAAGATGCTTTCATGACCAACATTTTATGGATTTTTCGCATATAAATATAAAACTTAATGTAATTTCTATTTTTAAGATTTTACATATTTTTTTTTTTTGTATTTGAAACTCATAAACCCATAAAACAATCTACTGACGTAAACATACTTCTGTCTAAATTATTCAGATCTTAAATTTTACAATTTTGAATGACCTTAATGTGATGCCTCCAAAGAGTAAAAAAAATGGAAAAGCGCTTGAAAACTATGCGACCTCAAATAATTACCATATGTCATAGCGAAATGAAGAAGATAAATGAAAATTGTGGAAATGGAAAATTTAATATGCAAAAAAAAAAAAAATTGTGTGGGCCAAGTTTTGGGCAGAAGGCCAAAACGTTATACAAACGCAAATTATTAAACGAAAAACCGAAAACTAAAATTATTTTACAATAATTTTCGTGCTCATATTAAAAATTATTGTCAAGTTAAGAGAAATAAATAAAAATATAAAATAGAAATAAAATTTAAAAATGTAAAAAGTTTTCAGTGTAAAAGTGCAAATATTTGTCCAAAATTAAAAGTAATTCCATTATGCAAATTAATTTAATTAATTAAATTAATTAATTAATTTTCCTTTTTTTGTGATTTTTTGTATTTATAGATGCATTCGCTAGCGGATCTGAAATTGGACCAAGTGAATCCGAATGTCGCCCTTACATTGAAAAGGCTATAAACGAGCTCAAAACAGGTGATCCAATAAAAAAATCTTTCTAAAAACTTGTTTTTTTATAATAACTTATAGTATGGAAATATATTAATCCAAAATTATAAAATATCTCTTGTGATATATCTACTAAGGATATTTAATACACAAAAAAAAAACAGAATAAAAAAACCACTTTGTAAAATTTTTACGGCTTTACTTTTCACAGGTCAGAGAGTTCTACTAATTGATTTTTTCACAGCAATCTGTCAAGTTGTCAATTTATGTTAATTTATATTATTTATTAATATTTAAATTGCTAAAAGCAATTTTCGCGAACACACATTTTAGTAATTGACAGGCAACTAGAGTGAAACTCTTATTACCGATAGGCATTCCAATAAGCGACTTATACTAGAGATACTCTTATATACTCATAAATATTTTTACTCTACTCAACGCTATATAGGCACAACGAATGATGACGATGATGGCATGCAATCTGATCAGCCGGCTGATGATCAACTGGAAACTGTGGAAATAGAGGATGTGGATTCGACTGAAGATAGAAAGAAATTACCTAAAGAACGTGATATCGACGAAGATGGCATACCAAATGAAGAAGATAGCGACATAGATGGCGATGTTATACCAAATGAACAAGACGAAGATATGGATGGAGATGGTATATTGAATATACACGATGAAGATATGGATGGCGATATAATACCGAATACAGAAGACTCTGATATGGATGGTGATGGTGTACCTAATGTCGAAGATCATGATCTTGATGGTGATGGTGTACCAAATACTGAGGATCATGATCTCGATGGTGATGGTGTACCAAATGTTGAAGATCACGATCTTGATGGTGATGGCGTACCAAATGTGCAGGATCATGACATAGATGGTGATGGTGTATCAAATGTCGATGATCATGATATCGATGGTGATGGTGTTTCAAATGTTGACGATCATGATATCGATGGTGATGGTGAAGCAAATGAAGAAGACACTGATATTGATGGAGATGGTGTACCAAATGTAGAAGATACTGATATTGATGGTGATGGTAAACGTAATGAAGATGATAAAGATATTGATGGTGACGGTTTGTTAAATGAAGAAGATAAGGATATCGATGGAGATGGTGTTTTAAATATTGATGATCATGATATTGATGGTGATGGTCAGCGCAATGAAGAAGATAAAGATATTGATGGTGACGGTCTTTTGAATGTTGAGGATCATGATATTGATGGTGATGGTGTACCTAATGTTGATGATCAAGATATCGATGGTGATGGTGACCCAAATGAGAAGGATACTGATTTAGATGGTGATGGTGTACCAAATCTTGAAGATAAGGATATTGATGGTGATGGTGTGCCAAATTTAAATGATAATGATTTGGATGGTGATGGCATACCAAATGATGAAGATGATGATATGGATGGTGATGGAATACCGAATGATCAAGATGATGATATGGATGGTGATGGCATACCAAATGACCAAGATGATGATATGGATGGAGATGGTATACCAAACGTTGATGACGATGATATAGATGGTGATGGTATACCAAATGATCAAGATAATGATATTGATGGAGATGGTATACCTAATGATGAAGATGATGATATTGATGGCGATGGTATACCAAACGTTGATGACGATGATATAGATGGTGATGGTATACCAAATGATCAGGATGATGACATTGATGGTGATGGTATACCGAATAGTGAAGATAATGACATTGATGGTGATGGCATACCTAATGATCAAGATGACGATATTGACGGTGATGGTATACCGAACGTTGAGGATGATGATATAGATGGTGATGGTATACCCAATGATAAGGATGATGACATCGATGGAGATGGTATACCTAATGATGCTGATCATGATATTGATGGTGATGGAATACCGAATGACAAAGACCATGATATTGATGGTGATGGTATACCAAATCATAAGGATGACGATATGGATGGTGATGGCATACTTAACGAACACGAAAACGACACTGATGGTGATGGTATACCCAATGAAGATGATCATGACATTGATGGCGATGGAATTTCAAATGATGAAGATACAGACATTGATGGTGATGGCATACCTAACGATAAAGATCATGATGTCGATGGCGATGGCATGCCTAATGATGAAGAGCCAAAGAGTTTAGATATTGATGGAGATGGCATACTCAATGATAATGACAATGATATTGATGGTGACAGTAAATTAAATGAACATGACGATGACATGGATGGTGATGGTATTTTGAATGTACATGATCGTGACGTTGATGGTGATGGTGTGCCAAATATACACGATGATGACGATGATCATAAGGAAGAAGAAGAAGTTGTTAAACGCAAAAAGCGAGATGTCGGCGCTGAAGCAGCTCCAACAAGAGGTAAAGAAGGCGATATGGATGGTGATGGTATACCTGATCATGAAGATGACGATAAAGATGGAGATGGAATACCTGATCATAAGGATGATGATATTGATGGCGATGGTATACCTAACGATCAAGATGCTGATCGCGATGGAGATGGTATACCCAACGAACATGACAGTGACGATGGCGAAGAATCTGAAGAGGATACTAAACCAGAAGATGAATTACTTTGGGTAAACAATACACATAGGGTTTTCAAAAATTTAAAAAAATATCAATAAAAATTTTTTTAATTATAGGAAGGCGAAATACCTGAAAACCTTCGTAGCCGTGAACATATTACAGAACTTTTGCAATTGAATGAAGAATTCAATGCTCGCGAAAAAGCTGTGGATAATGTTGCTGAAATAATTTTACGCGATATTAAGCGTATTTACGAAACTGCTATTAAACCTTTGGAGACGCTTTATAAATATCGCGATTTAAGTAATCGCCATTTCGGAGATCCAGAAATATTTTCGAAACCTTTAATTCTTTTCATGGGCCCATGGTCAGGTGGTAAATCTTCAATTCTGAATTATTTAACCGACAATGAATATACATCCAACTCTTTGAGAACTGGTACGTTTCATATAATTAAATTAAATTAAACTGTCTTATAATTAACATAATGTAGCATATATTTGTAACATAAACTAAATATAATTATTTAACCTCGGCTCTCAATTTTGTTTTAGGTGCTGAACCTTCACCAGCTTATTTCAATATACTTATGTGGGGCAATGAAACTGAAGTTCTGGATGGAACTCAGCTTGCCGCCGATTACACTTTCTCCGGTCTACAAAAGTTCGGTCAGGGACTTGAAGACCGTTTAAGAGGATTAAAGATGCCCAACAAATTGCTAGAAAAGGTAGTGTACTTATTTAATTATTTATTTTTATTTATTTATTCATTTGTAAATTAATTACAAAATTACACAAAAATGCATCTCCGAAGTTTGAATATGTTAAACATTAAGGTTTCGCACAACTAATGATATTCCTATTAACTTGAGTAACCCGCGACAGTTGTGACATGAGTGTAGGAGACTAGGAACGGAAAAGTTTGTGGAAGAAGCAATTGAAGAAATGAATTTTCTCATTGCCACATAACAAAAAAGTCTTTGTGTACTCAACAGTAATTTGATACCGGCTGGACCAAGTATTGCGAATATCTCGTGTGATATTGTGTGCTAGATATTGTCTATCGTTCACGAGAGCATTGCATATTCCTAATGTGTTTTCTGATGAGTATGGTTGTTCATGGGGTTTAATTGAATACTTATATTTCTAAGGTTTTCTTTGAGCATATAGTGACGGGTCAATACTCAAATTTTAAATTTGTTCGCATATAGTTTCCTTATAGTATTTTGAATTGCCACACATCTACACTAACAGTTCCTGCCTCTTCTGTCTTTATTGATACCTTAGCATTTCATTCCGTACGCCATTACCTATACTACAATAAGGTTAAGGCCCTGAGATTGCCAAAGAGGTTCCTTTTTCTCCCAGTTTATCGGCTTGCTCATATTCTAGGAGCTCTGTATGTTCAGAAACCTAACGGCTGACGTTGTAGTCTCTGTCATACCAATTTATTATTTGAATACAGTTCCATCCTAACTAAGAGCCAACCTTGGACGTAGTTAATGTTTGAATAGCACCTTGATTATCCGATAGTATACCTATGTATTTTTAACCATTGCAGCGATTATATTCTACATATTTTCTGATGGCAAGAATACTGATATATATTCCTATGCATTCTGCTTATCTAAATATGTTAAGAATATGCTACTCAAATCGTTTCTCAATATAAAAATCTTGTCAGTTGTGTTCTGTAGGCAACACAACTGACCAATTCTGTTAGATTGGTTTCCTAAGTTCTCTAATTCTTCCGAAATTCTAGCCGTTGTTTTGTTTCCTCTAATCCTTATAATAGTTGCTATAGTTATAAGTATTGGATTAATACTTTTTGTATGTAAATGCTCTTGTAGTGGAGACAAATCTACCCATACCTCCAGCACTACTGTGCTCTATTTAAAGACAAGGAGTTACTATATACAACATTATTTTATTAATGAAAATTAAGTATTTCATATTAAATCAATATATTTTATAAAGATTAACTATAGAAAATTCATACTCACTTTGGATAATTACTTCACTTAACATATATGCTCTACTTTCAGGTCAATATTGTTGAAATTCCCGGTATACTTGAGGTGCGCAAACAAGTATCTCGTTTGTTCCCTTTCAACGATGCTTGTCAGTGGTTTATTGATCGCGCCGATATTATCTTCTTAGTTTATGATCCAGCTAAATTAGATGTTGGACCCGAAACTGAAGCAATTTTAGATCAACTTAAAGGTCGTGAATACCAAACACGTATAGTTCTAAATAAGGCTGATACTGTAAAGCCTGAAGAATTATTGCGTGTTCAGAGTGCTCTTATTTGGAATATTTCGCCACTTATGTCTTCAGCACAGCCACCGCTGATGTATACAACATCACTGTGGTCTCATCCATACCAGGAAGGCGCACCGGCACGTTTACTTTTAGCACAAGAACGTGCATTTTTGAGAGATTTGCGTACTGCTGTCGATAAGAGGATCGAGCATAAAATTGCTAGTGCACGTCGTTTTGCAGTAAGTAAATTCATTTACAATATATATATTTATAGTAAACTATTTTTACTATGAAAGATTTAATTTTGTTTTTGTTTTTTGTATTATTTTAGGTGCGCGTTCGCAATCATGCTAAAATGGTTGATTGTTATCTTAACACTTTCTACAACCATAAGACCCTTTTCGGCAACAAAAGGCGTATCGCCGATGATATTATAGATCATCCGCAAAATTATCATATTTATGAGGGTCTTTCAACACTTACAAATATATCACGTTATGACTTACCAGATCCTGAGGTGTATCGTGATTTCTTCCGTTTAAATCCATTATTTGAATTTAAGAAGTTATCCGAAACGTGCACTTACTTCCGAGGCTGTCCAATTACAAAATTGGATGTGGCCATTGCTTATGATTTACCTGAATTAGCCGGTAAATATAAGAAAATGTCCGAAGCTGCATTAACGAACATTGAAGCCAAAGAGGAAGTTGGTGACACAACACAAACCGGGACTGAGAGTTCAACAAAAAAGACTAAAAGTTGAGTGCAAAATTTAACAAAATTTTGCTCATTTTTAATTTAAATAAAAAAATAGTTTTGTTTCATAAGAGAAAGAGAGAGAGGGACAAAATGAAGCGTTCTCAAATGCAACTACATATAATACAAACAACAAACAATAGAGAGAGAGCAATAAAACATTATTTTTAAGAATATTTAAATGCACGTTCTTTAGGAATTTAATAATATTTTGCAAATCAAAAGCACTTAATCAATATTTAGAGGAATAATCAATGTAAACCTATAAAAGGCTTAAAATATAGAAAGAGAGAGAATTTAATAGAGAGCAATTATAAAAATTTTAGGAAACTCTTGTAGTTTTTAAAAGCAGTTATTGTATTATTTCCTAATTTTGGGAAATTTTTTCTCTCTCCATGAGAATTCAACAGAAATGGAGAGAGACACTGCTTTCAATAAAATATTCCTTAAATATGTTTAATACAACAACACTAATAAAGAGATTAAAAATAGAGAGAAAGAGAGCGACTTTTTACAGTTACGCTTAAATTATTTATTTGAGAAAATCCCAGAGCTTCACAGAAAAGGCACAGAAGTTATTGAAATCTTAGGAAATTCAAAATTCTCAGAAGTCTATCCCTTGCACGATGTAAGAATTTAAGGCATTTATTTAATTTTTAATTAACTTAAAATTATTGTTGTTAAACTTTATGTAAATGTCCAATCCAATCCGTGTTCCTGTGCTGTAAAGATAAATTTTGTTCAGAAATGTTTTTTTTCTTTTTTGTTAATTCTAGCGTACCACAAGACACTGTATTTCTTCATTAAAGTAAATTCTTAATTTTAAACTGGTTGCATTGTAAGTTTAGACTCCGTCATAGTTAATAAGTTATAATCTTTTTTAATAAAAATAACAGTGGAGACGTCGCGAAATCGTTAAAGTTTTCAATAATTTAAATCATTTTGCAGTTTAGATAAATGAAATTTAAAAAAATTTTATTTTTTTATTTAGTTATTATTTGCAAAGCCAAACAAAAATGTGGTTCAAGTCAACTGCGATTGATCATTTTAATTTAAATAAAAAACTACAAAAACACAATTCAGTTTTAAATTATTTTTGCAAAAGAAGGAGAAGAAAGTATAACGAACTTGTCAAATCAGTAAGTATAATCCAGTGTCTTCACAAACCCCTGGGGTATAGGGTATGGAGTTTACTATTTCAAAGCCTCTCTAAAAAAAATTTGGTCCATCTTATATTGTTGATATACTTTATTCTTTTTACTTAAATATTTTCATTTAACCTTTAAATTACGCCACGCCTCTGATAATTACACTGTGTGAGAAAAAATAAAAATTGCTAACTTGGGTGTACTGTTTAAATTGACAGCCTGCTTTTCTTTTAAACATTCGGGTCTTCGGCTATACGGCCTAAAGTTCGTAAATTGACATTTTAAAAGGTTCTTATTTTTAGATCATACATCTATACATTAATATAGATCTATATCTATGTATATCTATATATGTATAAACATTTTTGACCTTACCACCTATTCTCAAATTCTCTTTCACTGACAATATGGTGTTAAATATTTGAGCAAACGTCCTCATATCTAGAGGAAGTGATGAAGGTTAAATATGGTAGTTAGAGTTTAAAGTTAATTAGATTAGTTTATTAATTAGATTAGATTAGTTGATTAGATTAGAGTTGACGGTGTTGACTAGTTTTATTACCTGATCATATATGTACATTGCTTAGTTTTCTATTCGGGAATCTATATAGAAGTTTCTCAACGGATGTAGCACTTGAAATTGGCATTGACCACGTGCCTTACTGTTTATAAGGGACTATTTATAAGCGGGTGGAGGAGCGAAAGTGTTTGTATAACTTTAAATTTGTGGTTTGGATGGGTATGCGGTTTTTCTATAGCTAAAAAGGAAGTAGTTTCTTCTTATCCATTTCAAAAGAAAAGGAGATATAGAGTAAGTTATGCTGCAGCAAATTATCAGGGCTATCACAATCGTTGTCACGTATAGGAACTGCTTTTGAAATGTTATACATAGGATTTTATACTTAAGTAATAGTATGATAGTTAACTTATTTTTGGATTGGTAGAAAACTACATTTAAGAAACATCTAAAAATTATGTAAAAGCAAGTAGATTATATATATCATATATTAATTGAAAACCTGTCCTACTGCCAGAACATTCTTCTACTGTTAATTTCAAGAAATATACATTATTACAAAAAACATGCTTTTAGAGAAGAAATAGTGAAATCATTGTAAGAGAAGAGTCTGAGAATGATTATAGAAAGGAACCGTATATATTGGCGAGTTTGACCGGTATGTGTAAAATTTCTCAAGTCATACATTTTCTAAAAAACGTATCCGGAGCAGTGACGCCAACATAATGTCGACATGGTGTATTTGCATGGATAATAATCTATAATAAGTTGTTGGATAACAAATTTCCCGACTAGTTTCTTTTTTTTAACGAATTTTGTTTGGAATGCTTCTAAACATTACTCCAGCGAAAGCTGTTAAGAGCATTTGGTCGTGTAATGCAAGACCTAGAGATGACCGCTCTAATTCTATAATAAGCATATTTCACATTACTTAACAACTATACTCAAGTTCATACTATGTGCGGCCAAACGGATCAAGTTTAGCTTATCTCTTTCGACAGTACTTTTAAGGCTTTAAGAAACTTTCTAGCAACAACACAAAATTAATTCAAATATTTTAAGTTTTCTATTGGATTTTTTAATAAATTTTTGCTGAACTTTAAAAAAGTTATATTTTATATTGTTAATTAAATGAACACAAAAACTGATCATATATAAATACAAATTATATAACTATTTTATATAAAAATTAATGTCAAATTATAATAATTGATGATAAGGAAACATTTATGATAGCGCTTCAATTGTTTCAGCATTTTTCGATATTTCATTAATATTTATTTTCTCCTTCATGTTGTCTATAGATTGCTTTACATTTTTGTTATCTAATACATTAGTCACTTCGGCATTTTTCTGTTCAATGCTCTCCTCCACACTTTCGTTTAGTTGTGTATTCTGCTCCATAAAATCAATTGTAGCAAGTTTTTCCTCATATTGTGTTTGGCTTAACAAACCTTCCTTAATTTCATCACAGTGTTCGGGTTTAGGTAACACAATAGCAAGATAATCTTCACCTTCCTTAGCAGTACTAAAGAGGCTTGGATTGTTTACTAAATTAGTATTAACTTCAATAAGTTTGCTACGAACGCAACTCGGAATCTTATACGTTTTTCCCGTAACTGTTGTTAGTAAGGCTAAAGTTGAATCTGCTTGCAGAACCATACCACCCTTCTTGCCTTTACCCTTGACACTATTTTTACTACGATTTATATTACCAATGTCAAAATTTATTGAGCTGATGCCTTCTTTCAAAGCAGGATGTTCAGGTGCTAAGCATATAAGGCATACACGATTAGAATGAAATAATACTTTATATGGCGTTGGATTTGCACCACTCTTTATGTAGTAGTAACGTGTAAAAAAGCGATCCACTAAGGATGGATGATCTTCTACGTAGTCATCGGCTATTGATGGAACTTCTACACCGCATATTAATTCAGGTTCATGGACATAATAGTATTGCTCAAGGGATTTGTTTGACGTTTCAATTTCTGTAGACATTTTTTAAATATTGTTTACTTCTTTTTATAATAAATCTTATGTAGATGTATCCGCTTGCATACGCTCGTGTATTTCCTGTAGTTTTATTTTTGATTTGGCTCGATTGGCTGCTGAACGCGCTATACGCTCCTGTTTAAGACACTTATTTAAAGCTGTGTCAAGCGAATTGCAAATACCAAGAAATTTAGTTAATTTATTCTGTGGAAAAAAAACGATTATATAAACTGTTTGATACAATTTATTTTCTTAATATTTACCTCTTCGCGGCAATTTAGTAACTCTTGTACAAGTTGGTTGCATTCAGGTGTATGTAAATGTGGTGACAAGTCTGGGTGCATTTTTCAAGTAAAAAAGTGAAATCTTTTTTAATTTTTATATAAACGCGCTATTAGTTATCATTTAACTCTTGAACACCAACAAATTCCAAACAAAACCACAATAAACCAAATGTAAGAACCTGACGTCTCGGCAGCCCACGCGTTGCCAACTAACTTTATTTTAATACTGAACATATCACGTGTGACAGAGAATATTTACTTAAACGAAACTCGTTGATAGATTTTTGGAATTTTTTTTGTAAAAAATATAGTTTTTGCTCAGACCTAAAAATTGAAACATTAAAGTTCCAATAAAAATAATATTAATTGACCCGCTAATTAGGAAAATGAATTACACTTAGTTAAGTGTCACATACAAAATTGTGTAAGGTATTTAGTCTAAATAGCACAATTATTCATTTAATGACTTTATTTTTGTTTATTTTTATTTAGGTCTTAGTTTTTGCTAAGACCTAAAAATTGAAACATTAAAGTTCCAATAAAAATAATACTAATTGACCCGCTAATTAGGAAAATGAATTACACTTAGTTAAGTGTCACATACAAAATTGTGTAAGGTATTTAGTCTTAATAGCACAATTATTCATTTCATGACTTTATTTAGTGAAATGCAGCCGTAAAATATATTAATCAGGGTTTGAAATTGCTTGACTATTTTTAAGTAATTATTTTTAACTACGAAAATAAAATACGCAAAATCCAAATCCAACAACAAGGCTTAAATTCGCATTTCTAAAATATAGATTTAGTGGGTTCAAGTTTTAACACTGACTTTCGATGCTTTGCATCTATCGGAAAGAAAAACTCTGAGGTTAATGGCACTTATTCTAATATTGTAATAAATCTGCAACAATAATTGAGTTTCATTTATTATAATTTATATAATTATTATTATATAATGATATAAATATCATTAATTGAATTTGAAATTTTTTAAATAAAAATTTTTAATTATGGATATTATGTTGGTTGTAAAATTATAACACCGTTATGGCGATGTAGTATATCGCTCTACTAAATTTTAAATTCTGTTGTCCATGTTTTCTTAATGTTCTTTGATAGGTACAAAAGTCTAAAAAGTCTACTTTGAGCAAATAATTATTTTATAAATATTATAGTAGACGTTATTATTTTTAAATAATTTGCAAAAAAATTTAATTTTAAATATTTTAAATTCTGTTATCCATGTCTTCTTCGTATTCTTTGATAGATATAAATGTCTCAAGATATTTACTTTCAACAAATAATTATTTTATAAATATTATAGTAGGCGTTAATATTTGAAATAATTTATAAAAAATTTATATAGCAAAATATGAACATAAATTTTTTTTATTCTGAAAAACTGTTTCAGTTTTACTCTCTGCACAACTGAGCGGCATTTATTAACCACACGTGTCGACTGACAGCTGTCAAAAACCAAAACATTTGCACCAACGAAATCAACAAAAGGGTTCCGGTCTTTTGTGTGTTGA
>NC_051847.1:240928221-240940069 GCF_002237135.1 Teleopsis dalmanni | reverse complement strand
AAAATTCTAGGGTGATTAATTCCTTAATGCATGCAAGAAGTATCATTTATTCATTTTGTGATCTGGATTTGGCAGTATTGTTTCAGTGACATATATCGAACAAAACTGGCAGCCAATGCCTTCCTGTATTTACTTTGAGTTTTGCCATTTTACAAATATGGATAGTTTAATAATCGCTTATTATAGAAAAGTTATTAGAACTTCCCAAGAAAACCATGATTTCATGGTAAGTATTAACCGCATCCAGTTTTCAGTAATTACGACATATATACGCGTAACTCTAGATATTTCTTTACTATCATATCATACCATCGTAACACCTCAAAAAGATAACTCTTGTTGAGAAAGAGACTTGCAGACTATGCCAGAAGAAAAGAAGAAGCAGTGCATATATTATGTCAATGTCTAGCACTGACAAGCAGTTGGATTGTTGGACTGTCTTGGGACACTAACCTATATGGTGATGATTTTGCAGACAACCTCAAGCTAAATGAGCTGCTTGCAAAAACAAGAGATGTATTTATACTAATGGAAGCCACTTTAGCTTTAATTCAATAACGATATCTGAAAATCAAAGGGCGAAAATGAATCCAAGTCGTTTCCAATCCTTTACTTCAATGGGACCACTTGTTGGACGGTGCGCTGTCTCAACATCCCTTAATATATATACATATATAATACATATATAATATACATTATAAATTCATGAGTCTAAATGTAATCAAATTATAAATGTCAAATATATCTGCAGTTTCAATAATATTTAATTAATATCATTTCAATAAAGAGAAGAAAAATTCAAAAACCTAAAACGTAATATGAGAGCAATATATATAAATGTCAATTATATCTGCAGTTTCAGTAATACTTAATTAATTCAATTTCAATAGAGTGAAGAAACATTCAAAATCCTTAAACGAAGAAAGTTCTTTCCATAACACTATTCAATCTTAACATTCTCAATCAAAAATACAGTAATTTTTACTCAATTTAAATAGATATCACCTGCAAGTATCACAGAGTTTAATTGAAAAATATAATTTTTTCATATATGGTAATAATCTCAAAAAAAATGCTGTAAAATAAAATCGGTTAAATGCAATGTTGAAGATTACATTATACCACAGAAACTTAATAATAATTTTTAACCAAAATTTTTTTCTTCTAGTTATAAAATTTTATTTCTTTATCCACACAATCATAAAAACTTCTCCGTTTGTAATATGATTTTAAATACAAATTTTTATCTTTTTTCCATATTTTCCACCTATATTAAAATATATTTGTTACGTACTACAACTACGGGCACAAAATGGTTATAAAATTTTACATCTTTTGTCATATCTTCCATAATCTGCAATGATCATTTTCAGTCTGAAATCTTACCCGCAGCATTTTTAGTGCTGGTAAATAGCATATCCGTACCAAAGTACGCAAGAACGTAGCACGCGTAAATATTTGCGACTTTAAACAGAAATCCACATTAACTAGCAAATTCAACAAATCCTCAGGAGACCATTAGGCAAAATGTCTGTATTAAACTTTGACATTATTTATTAATGTTTACGGCTGCTACACTGAACTGAAATTTTTAAAAATAATTTATATAAGAATATAATATACTTAAAACATAAGGAATATTTTCTTCAATACATGAATACGTAAGAAAATGTTACTCATACGCCAGAGATTATGTACATAAAACGTAAGCTAATGGGATTTGCTTGAAGGAATTTGTGGATACAAGGAAAATGCACACAGTTTTCATTTGAATGCATTTTATTCAATTCCTATAATAAAAACTCACTTAAGTGAAAAAGCAAACAGGTAAAGAGTTCAAGTATATTTCTTAAAGTAATTCTTCTCTAAAATAATTAAGTAAATTATTCAAGAAACTAAATTTATGTTCATATACATTCTTATGGAAATGGAAGTATATTATAAGTAAATGCCTTTATACTTACTTACTTTTAAAACTTTTGACAAAGTAAGATAAAATAAAATTTTAATAACATATTTTTTTTTTATAATAAAAACTAATAATAAAAAATATTTCTTTCCTTATTAAAATATTTAAATACATAATATATATATCGTATATAGCATATACTTGAGAATATATCATCAACAAAATCATTTCGTTATTAACAAGCAAAATACTTTCAATTATAGTTAGAATGTAATAAAAATATCCGAAAAATTTATTCTCAAAGTGAAAAATTCTTTTCTGAATGCATTTATTTCGAATCAACGCGCAAAATCGCAATGCAATTATAAAAAGGATGCAATTAAACTTTAATACCAATTTACCAGCATTATGGGGGTAATCGGAAAGTGTGGTAATCAAAATATTGTTATAAATTTTTTTTGTTTTTTGCTTGTTTTTGGACCGAATTGTTTCTTAATTCAACAGATTTTTTTAAATGATTTTACAACTTCTTTAATGGATATTATAACGCTTTTTACAACATCAATTCATATGGAAATCAACTCTAACATAGATAAGGACCTTTAAGAAACTATGTAGTTTACTTTTGGGAACCAAAAATTATAAATAGTGCCTATGTAAACTCAATTTTCAACAACATATTATTAAACACAAAACTACAAAATTGTGATACTTATATTTAATGTTTATGGTGAACACTTAAAAGCTTCCGAAAAAAAAAATATTTAAATTACTCGCATCGACGGGTATCTCCTCTTACTTGCTCGAAAGTGCCTCACATCTCAGCCCCTAGCACCCTCCCTACGCCACAACCCCCTCAATACCCATCCCTTTACCTCTAGGAATGGGACTTCGATCCCTCCATCATCCCTCTCTTCAAATGCCATACTCATTTTCACCTTGAAGCATTTACTTTATATGCAGGCGTAATACTTTTCAAGCTCCCTAAGTACATATTAATAATCAGTGTTTAATTTATTTTACTTTATAAGAAGTATACAATTTCTTTAGCACATAAGACTGGCATAATTTTCTTTGGCTTCCTTTTTAATAAATACCTTATGTAGTTGGTTTTAAAAGCGCAAAACTTTACTCCACTGAAATATTGAAAAAAGTACTACTCACATGGCTTTACTCTATAAAATAATTATATTATTTCTGCAATATATTCAACCAAATACACAAAAGCAGGGAAGGTATGTTCATTTTAACATAGAACCTCTTTCCTCACACAAAGCATTATTTCACTAATACTTTGACAAGGGAATCAATGCACCATATGGCATTGGCTATGGTTATGTCTATACGTTCGTACATATACTACATTTAATCTACCAAAATTTATATTATAAATTTTAAATACATAAAGAAATGTATTTAACAAAACTTTTTTTAGATATTTAAAAATTCAATTTTAGCATTTAAATATAATGGAAATATAAATAACAAAACACGTCATACCCACGTTTCTTTATTATTAAAAATTATTTTTAAAAAACTTTACCACCAAATTGTACCTTACAAATTTCTATATTATAAAACATATATATAGTATATATCTATATGTATGTATATATAAACAAAATATAATAGAAAATTGAATATGGTGTGTTTACCATATACAACAAAATTTATTCAATATGCAAATAAGTTGTAATAATTACAGCAAAAAAAAAAAAAATATATATATAAAATGATTTCGCAATATGACAAGGATATTACATCTCACCTTCCACATATCGAGATTGAACCATCCATTGCTTCTTTTGCTTCCACAAAAGCAAAATTTTAATAAAATTTAATAATAACTTTTAAGGAAGCGGAAGAACTTTTGAGTTCTTCGGAATATGAAATGTTCGCATACTTACATTTGGTGCAAATTACTTGCATCACAATTAAGATATAAAAATTTTTCCTATGATATTGCTTATCACATCATTGAACATATATAAAATTACTTTTTTAACACATTTTTAATAAAAGTTCTTTTTATTTCATGGTAAATTACATTTATGTTACAGACCTGTAGGTTATTTTCAAACTTTTAAAAATTCATTAAATATTTTATAAAGGTATTTGGTATACACAAGGATATTAATTTAAAGTAACTTTTGAATTATTATTAAGAATAAAAAAGAGACATTGACTTTATATTATATACAACCTTATGCGTACTTAACTTTAATGTTATATACTTATGTCTTATTGTTTAGCTACAATTAACTAAATAACACTTTAATATATAATTATATCATAAAACTCACTACACTTCAATAAAAATTATTCATAAAGGTATACTTTTCTAATTTTACTTCAATAAATAAATACAATATTTTTATAATAATTAAATAATATAAACAATATATTTTTTATTTACATATGTGGTAATAGTACACATATCTTCACTAATAAACTAAAAAAAATTATAGTGCTTAAAAATACCAACTGAGGCAGTTTTAGAGTTACGAACTATTCCTTAACAACTATTCGTTTCTTTAATATTGATGTTTTTTACAATGAAATTTTAAAATGTATAGATATTATATTATGAAATTAAATACTTATTAATTACATATTATACAAAAACTTAATTTGTATACACCATGTAGAAATCCTCTTTCCGAACTGATCATTAATATGTGCTTTATTCCTGCTTTCTCTGTTTATGTACATTCTCTCAACACTACTTTAAAATTAACCTAAAAACAAAATAAATTTCAACTTTTTATAATTAAAATTTTTATAAAACAAAAGAAATAAAAAACTACTTTACACCAACATCTTTGCATCAAATATCTTTATAGAGGAACTTCTATCTTTATATGAAAATTTTATAACGAAATAAGTCTACTATAGAAAACGATATTAAGACTATTCTATCGGTTTACAAAAAATATATATATGTGTATGTAAAGTTCCATTGAATACATTTTCGAATTGTTAAAATTTTAAATATGAGACTGGGCAAAAAGTAAACGGCGTTTTTCCATTTTTTGGAAATTATTGACCTATAATTTCAAAACATTTAATTTTTAATTATTTTAATGGTAAATTAGTTAACTAACAATAAATATTCTCTTAAGTTTGATCGTTTACACTAGGGGGTGCCAAGCATTGATATGCGAATTGCAGATACAGTTTAATATGTTTAACTATTTTGGTACGAAGAAAAACCTAGCATAGACGTATCAAAAATCATGGGATTTGTAAAAAGTTCCTAACTTACTTCTCTCCTTGTGTTAGGTAACTTAACATCGAAAAAAATGATGTGATGAGATTGAAGACAAGCAACATGTGAACAGTCACGACATTACTAAATAATTCAATTACTACAAGTTAATATATATTTTTGTTCGAATTAAGTCAGTTCCAGCTATATAATCTAAATAGCAGCACAAATTCACTCATTGACTCTTATACGCATAAGAAAATTTTTGCATTAATGTTGAAAAAAGTATTGGGGTAAAACGTTGGGATATAGAAAAAAATTCTTCAGAAAAAAAATTTAATAAGATGATGAGGTACTGATGTACGGAAAACAGCAAAAAATTGTTAAATAAATTTTGAGAAAAATGTGGTTTTCTGCGAAAATAAACAACAGTCATGGTTGCCCATTTTAGCTCGTTAAAAAAAAAACTCTAATTAAATGAAAAAAAATATAATGGACTTCTATTCTACAATTCTATCTAATTTAACTCTTTTGAATTACCGGGAAATATATATTCTTTACGAGAAATTCATTCGAACAAATAATAACAGTAATAAGATAAAAACGGTTTTTCACATCATTATTTTTTTGAAGTGATTTAAATGGAACTCTCTTAAAGGCTCATTATCCTCATAGAGTTTTTTTTTAACTTTGGTTATTTTAATAATCAAAATAGATATTTCAATTTAGTGTTTACGTATTAAGTTAACTTATATTCGTTTCTTTAAACAAAACATTATTTCCCTTATTTATGTTGAATAAGGTAGTAATGCTCTATATAAATTCATTTTTTCTTAGCTTTCAAAGCTTTCTGTAAACAAGACATTATTTCCCTTATTTATGCTGAAGAAGGTAGTAATGCTCTATATAAATTCCTTTTTTCTTAGCTTTCAAAGCTCATCATATATATATATATATATATATATATATATATGATATATATATATTCATATATATAAGTATCTATAACAGGTCAGCAGGTTCAAAAATGATATTATTCTTAATGATCGTTTAAATTGTAACTATAGTATGTTTTTATACTGTTAAATTTACCTAAATCCGCATTAAAGCCAAGTTCAGCTTACATTTGGCCTATAGAATGCAAAAAATAAAGAGAAGAGAAAAGATTTGGTATGAAAAAAATTATATTTATATACAAAGTTTACAAACTTTAGTTTTCTGTACTTTATTATTATATTTATTATATTTATATTACAATTTAAAATATTATTTATTTGTGATACAACAAAACTACTATTTACAATATCTACAAAACACAAACTACCAAAAATAAGATAAAGACAACATTACATTTCAATTAATTACAATTTAATTAATCAAAAACTTACTTTAATTTGGCTCAATTAATTAAAGTAACTTTAAGATTTATGTGTACTTCATAATAGTTCAAAAATATATCACACAACCCTTAACATTATTAGCAAAATTGCAGAAAAGCTAAAAGCCATTAATTGAAGCAAAATATATTTGAACTTTATGCAGACGTTTTGTTAAATATTATTTCTTATATTATTAAAATTTAAAACACTTAATGAATTAAAGCTACAAATTCGTTTCAAATCGTTATATATAAAAAAATTAATAATTAATTACTTCATTTTAAATAAAATTTCTTAAGGCTAATATTCATCCAAAAGCCATTATTATAATTTCCATTAGTACTATGTTATAGCATTATTATTTAGTAAATAAATTGACTTATACAACAACGATACTTTTTAATGAATGTTAGCCTTTAACATATTTACAGTTTCTGTTATTAACATTTACAAAGGACAACATGCAGCTTTAGTTAAAACGCATCGACAGCCGAAAACCATTTGACAACCTTGTTTCATTCAATTTTTTAGTGCAAGAGGACAGAACATTAAGTTGCAAACTACTCTTTTGTTAGTACCAAATCATAAGAACTGTTATTTATTTATTAAATTGCAATTATTTTAAGTTCATATTATAAAAATATTAATTTGCTTATTTTGCGTTGCATTATTTTAGCTATTGAACTATTGAACTATTAAGGGAATATTTTCACAAATATATATGCTCAGGTATTTCACAATATTACTTCTCTTCCATTAAAAAATTTACCGCGGCATCAATGTGGTTACTTCTGTTGGCATTGGATTTTCAGTTAACGCTACCGATTCTGTAATAACGCTACGCAGTCCATTCGTATTATTGTTTGAACTACAACAACCAACACCTCCACCACCGCCAGTGCCACCAATACCACCACCACTGTTAAGCAACTTCAAATCCCCTTTAGATATGTCAGCATGTTTTCGTCTTCGACGCGTCTGTCCACCGCCTGTCGTATGACCATTAAGATTAACATTAGTAGTTTCTTTATAACCACATAATAATTCTTGAAATTCTTTACGGAAATTATCGTTCAGCCATCCATACAGCAAAGGATTCGAGCAAGCCGAACTCATACCGATCATATGGCATACAGCATACGTCACCAGCATAGTCTGTGTCACCACCGATCGCTTCATGTCCGCATACAAATTAAAGAAATTCAACGGTAACCAGGATACACCAAATATAATCGCTATACTAATCAATAAACAATTAGTGCGTTTCATTCGTCTTCCTCGCTCCATTTTTCGTTGTGAAGTATGGACTGTTACTACAGTTATGCGATTTTTCAATTTATTATAGATGCCAAAGTATGCACCAGATACAATCAATATTGGTACCAAATATTGCACACATAATGAGAATATGGAATAATAGAAACGTCCATGATTTAATGGCCAGTCTTCAATACAGAATGATACATCACGTATGCCCAAATCCTGTAGTACTAATGGAATGTCAGCGTGCACAAGTCGCTTATAAATAAACATTGGAGAGGCTAGGACCAATGCCAAAAGCCATATTCCAAATAAAATTGCTACTGCACCAAAGAATTGCAAACTATCCCGCGTTGGATAAACAATTACCTTAAAATATAAAAATTAAATCATATAATTATGTAAAGTATTTATAAATAAATAATTATTATTATATTATATCACTATATATAAATATATATATGTTTATAAGATTAATAACATATATTATACTTTTATGAAAAGCATTTCAAGACACGAAGAAATAAATGGCAGTAAACTTGTAAAATAATTTTATTTAGAAAATGAATCTACTTTTCATAGATCTATATATTTTAAGATATGTACAAGCATTCTTTTTAATAATTACCAATATACGCAGCGTATATTTATCTATATATTTAGCAAATAATTATTAAAACTGAATCCAATGATGTTTTCGTACATGGACATATGTACATATTATACTAAGTCATAACATACAAATAGACGTAAAAAGTCTATTTCTTCGCGGTACAGAAGCGAACTTTAAACGGATTAAATGGATAATAACAGGTTTTTGATTGTGAAAATGTATAAACCTCCTCAACTTTAATAAACTTCTTCGAACAATATCTTAATTTGAAGGACTACGTCTTCGTAGTGCTTTAACAGAGAACCTACAAAATATGACTTGACGGTGTGATGAATATGAAATATTTGGTAATGATGGGAGAATCAGAATTCAGAGGGAACTAAATTTGGCGAATGTATGGCTTGTCTTAACAATTCTTACTTTAATTCACTCTCGTAAGTAGTGTCTTTTTTAAACTCTTAACCGGTACATTGTTTTAATAAAAATAATATTAATACTTTCAAGATAATGATTTTTCACGAATTTTTGCATTGGACGCATTGGAACGCAAAAGCTTGTAGTAATCTGAGTTTATTATTTTACTAATTTGGATTGGATATCTTTTCGTATCCGAAAAGATAGCAGCTTTTGACTGATTTCTCGACACACACCAGCTTTGGAAAAGCAGGTTTAACATCACTATTTAACTTCTTGTTTTGATTAAAAATCATGTTAGTAGATTTAGGTCTCAGCCATAGTGATATGCGATGCCTTAAATATCTTTTATCATATCTGATGTGTTTCAGATATTGTTAATAAAATCATTTCGATACTATAAAATATTTATTGCAACTGAACGAGTACCCTTTTATAGTATAAATTTAGAATCATTATACTAGAAAGTACTATCTACTGAGTAAGATGACAGTAGAACAAGCCAATATCTGTATACTATATTGACAGTACGTGTTCAACAAATTTAGTTAAAGAATAAGTACATCTGGTATTATAATATATAAACAGTATCTTAAAAATATAAGAAAAACATACCTACATTAAGTAAAAATTTGTATACCCAGTAATATATAGGTACATAAATATTTGTAAGCTTTTTTTCACGAAAAATTCGCCCGTCCTAGATTAGGTTCTTCACATAAGAAAGAATATATAAATCATGCAATAAATAATGCCTCCACAAACACAATAGTATTGAAATTTAACAATAAAAAAATTATGATTAATTAATTCAATTATTCTACAAGTGAATTTGTAAATGAAACTTTCATAGCAAATTAACAAAAACCCCAGAAAAATGTGCGATCATAAATGTCAACTACGGCTTTGGGTCAATTGGTACTGACTCTGAGCTTAAAATTTGACAGGGCATGAGTTTGATTCCTTCCACTTGCAGTCTCAAAAAATTATTTACGAATAATTAAATACAAGAATTATTTCCAAGACCCTTAATGATGGGTATTTGACAATACTCGAAACAGCTGTAAGGTTAACCAAAAATTCGATTAATTAAAATAATATAAAAAAGAATTTTTGTTGTTGTAGTTCACTACTTTTCGAAAACCTCTTTTTAAAAAATTTTAATAAAATTATTGTGATTGCTATAAATGGAAATGTATATTTTTATCTGAAAATATTTTATATCATAAAGTTTAAGAATTATTGTGATTTGTTGAAGAGCTTTCAACATATCACAAATACTTTCGTATAAAAAATTCAATATTTTTCGAAATCCTTGATAAAAAGAAAAATATGATATAATAGTAACTATTTTGTTTGCATTTTTTTTTTGTATACACTTTTACATATAATGCTTGGGATAAATATTAGAAAAATTTATATATAAAACGTACTCAAAATGGCAGTCATAAGACTTTGATTGATGGTTTTACAAATATTTATTTTTCTATGGAATGGTAAAAATTTTGAAACTGCATTGCTGCATCTGAGCAACGAAAACCTTATTTCGTATTCATTTCATTCATTACATTCTTTTTTTTTTATTTAATCCTTTTTGCAGTAAAATATCTTTTATTTTCACTAAATGCTGGACAGCTTAATCGAATGCATCAGTTTCCTCCTCTTATTGTTATTGATAGCTATATGCACTCATCAAACAAAAATTTGCATAGAAAATAATTATTCATTTGAAATTCGAATTCTAATATGCATATTTACAAACTTCAAGCAATATAACATTTTTACAACACCCTTCACACTAAATTGAATAAAGGATGCTTTATACTGTTAACATCATTTAACTGTGACAAGGAAAATGTTAGTAACCTAATAAATCATATTATACATGACCATCATAGTAAGAGTAAGAGCAATATTATGTAGTTTGTCACGGGCACGTCAAAATCAAAATTGTTGTTGTTTTTAATCCAAATAAAAAAATTAGAGTGAAAGAAAAAAACAAATCTCGCTTTAAATTCGATCATGAGAACCGAGGCTATCTGTGCTTCGTCACTCAGTCAAATCCCAAGCATAATGCATTAAATGTCACATAAATATAATATATTTATATAATATATTTATGCCTCATAAAGGCATAAATATGCCACAATCAAGCAACTAATTTACGTTAGCGAGAGAAATAGACGTTGAAAACTGAACATTGCCAATTGGCGCTACTAGCTAAGTGCTTGATTATGTTGTAGGCTTGGTATACAATACCCCAGCTTTAAAAAAAGTTTTTTTAACGATAATCGGAGACGTCTAAGTAAAACATGTCTTTAATGAACTGATCAGTCAGCACACTTACTAACCCCACTTTCTGTTGTAGATGCGAGAAAGTACAGAAGTGCCTAAAAAGGAACACTTAGCTGAATGTAAGGGATGAGTTGTTAAGAACGGTTAAGTAAGTAAATAAGGTATATATATGTACTTCTTGAGGATCTATGGTGTGCACCGACCTCTTTTATCTATTCTTAGATCAAATATATATTTTGCATTTTTTTAAGACAACATGTAACTAAATTATTAGTTATAGTTAAAATATCTAAAGGTAAAATTGTTTTGTTTAGTAGCCCCTGGCCTACAATTTAATAAACCATCTATGCAACTATAAAATTAGAATTTAAACAATAAATAAATAAACAAATTAATACCATACTTGAATTACTTTTAGTTTTTTAAAATTTTATTTAAAATACCCGCATCAGTTTTAATTTATTTTTATAGAATAAACATAATATCCACATTTAATTATATGTAAATAAATGCATTTCCATTAAAAACTTAATAAAATTTTTTTTCCAAAAATAAATCTTATTTACATTTAAAAAATGTACGGGGATTTAAAACCAAAAACCCAATATACTCTAGAACGAGAATACGTTGATATGATTAACTATGTATGCCTGCTAACATATGTTAGCATGCTGTTAAATACGTTGAGCGGATATATGTATATATATGTATTTTTTAGGAAAAATTTAAAAATTTTTGAAATTAAAAATAAAATCTTTTTCCATAAATCA
>NC_051847.1:240921720-240928121 GCF_002237135.1 Teleopsis dalmanni | reverse complement strand
ATTTGTAATAAAGACATATTAAAATTTAGATTATGTTTGTAGTACAACCTATATTGGGCCAAGACTTAAGCTTCCTTAAACTTAAAATTATTGAATGTCTCAATAAAGCAGCGCAGACTAATTGGGTTAATATAACTGCCTGCGAACAAGCTAAAGAGTTCATACTAAATCGCTTGAAACCCAGAACGAGGGAGCTAGCTACCCATGCTGTACAGAAAGGGTATTCGACTTGTTATAGGATTTCTCACTCTTATTGCGGAGATAAAAAAGTATCTATTGAACCTAGGTACGAAGAAGTGAAAATAGCAGAACATATTCTTCGTCACTGTGATAGTCTAGCCAGACACAGTCTGCGGTACTTATCAACGGCTTATTTACTTATAACGGTTGTAGACAGCAACTCTCAAAGAGACATAATGGCATTTTTAACTGCTACGCTAAATGCTATGGAACTAAAGTGAGTTTGTCAGAATAATTCTCAATCTATGTATTCTCAATCTATCTATGTATTCTCAGTCTAATACAACTTACTAAGAAGAAACGAAGAAAAATTAAGAAGAAACTTTTAAGCTTCAACGAAAGACACAGATTAATTGGAAGTTATATAGACTCTTATATTATATAGATAAATTATAATATTATCCACCTCATTAATAAATTAAAATATAAAAAAGTAGTCAAAAAATATTAATGAAAAGATTTAGAACTCAAGTTGTGTGTTCGTTTCCCGGACTACTGTAGTGCTTAACAGGTAGAAGTTTTAGCAATCAGAGAAGTAGCTGTACAATTAAGCATGTAGTGGCAAATAAAGCAACAATAAATATGTACTCAGAAGGCCATCAAATATGGTACTTCAAATTAAAAAAATCGGTGGTGTTATAGTCAAAAATTTCTCAGAATTACTTGGTGGTTCTAAGAAATATTGACACTATTTTCTAATTACGCGTAATGTGAACCCCGAGCTGTAACAATATTGAATTGAATTGCAAGACCGATGAACTAGTTATAAATCTTGTACTTTGGGTTTACATAGAAGTAGTATTGGAATAAGTATGGTCACTTGTAAATTACTATTAGAAAAGACAGTAATTTGAAAACTAATTCGTTCTGGTTAAATGAAAAGACTTGTCTGAAGTCTAGGTTACTGTGGCCGAAACTTAATGGAAACAAATCAAGTGACTTACTAAGTGTATAAAGACAAGCATATCTAAGGTCGTCGTGAATTGCATAACCAGTTACTAGTTATTTGATACATCTGTTCTCAGGTTGAATGTTGAATACTTAGTAATAGTCAAACTATTTATCCTAATATAGACTTCGATTCTATACATTATGTTTTTGCAAACACTTTATCCAAAGGAGAATACTTGAAAATTTTTTAAGGAACTGAACGTAAAATGATACTATCTGTTCTGCAATTGCTTGCATGACTTCGTCTCCATTAAATACTTAGTAGGAATATTTTTATTAAGTGACAGCCAAGAGATAATATTGTCTTTATTCCTTTACAACATTTAAGCTGGTTTTTGAATATATTATATATTTTTAAACGAAATGTTGTTATATTCAGTGGTTAATCAGAATTAATTATACGAAAGTGAAAGTGTGGCCAGTGTATATGTGAACGTCAAGTAAGACCAACTGAACGTTACGCATATTTACAAGATTAAATTCAGAGTTTAAATCCCACTATATAAGCTCGATCAGCGTAAAGATTTAGTTTAAATTAATAACTAGAGAATATTAATTTTTTTTTGTTTTTTTTTATATGTATTCTAAATCGACATTTAATAAGTAATCCACAATAACCTAGTCTTTTCACGAATTAGTTTTCCAAATAACATTCTTTATCAATAACAATTTACACGACGATTGATATTGCAATACTGCTTCTATGTAAGCCTAGGGAAAGATTAGTACGCCGTCTGACAAGATCATCGGTCTTGCAATTCCCTTCAATATCGGTTTTTTTTTATTTTTTAGCTGTATATGGAAAGCATAAAAAGCCACAAAGTAAGATTTGAACCTACTAAAACCACCTTTTAGGAATGACTGTGGAAGATTGCAGCCACGTTCAGCGTAAGCAACCCCATTCCAGTTATCAAGAGTAGAGAGGGAAGTGGATGACATTAATATTTTGCAAGCTAAATTTATGAAAGCCGATGATGGATGTATTCAGTCAGGGTGGGTGGGCTTATATGTGAAAGGAATCGAGTTTACCAGCGAATCCAGCTAAGAGTAAACTCTACGCTCTATATCATGGAGCCCCGGTTATAGAGCGAAATCAGAGAAGGAAGTGCAAGGTCTTATTCAAGATAATCTTTAATATAACTATGACCCGGATATCAGATTACGCTTATTCGGAAAACAGTGTTGATATTACTTAGAGCCACCAAACGATTTTAAGTCTATATTTTTTTGAAAAAACTGTCTAATACTTGACCAATTGTTTTAAAAATTATATATAAAAATGTTGTAATGAAAAATATATTTATACAGTAGAAAATTTGTGAACTTAAATATTTCCAAGATATAACTGTGTGTTTTATATATAACGTAACTATGTATTTTAAGTAAGTTTTCAAAATTTAATATAAGGTTGCTAGTGGGTTTTATTACAGGTCACTATGGTCTGAAATATTACCTTTATAAACTACGATTATCTGATAAGTCGAAATGCTGATTATGTCTCGAAGATGAGGAAACTACTATGCATATTCTTTGTGACTGTCCAGCTTTAATAACGCACAGAGAAACTTGTTTATATGGAATTTCAGTAACCAGAACAGATTAAGAGCTCTTCTCTAGATTTAGTTCTAGAGTTTGTTCTTAAGGGCTTTGTGTAATCAATAGTGAAATTGGTACAATGGAATTCTTCTAACCCTAGTACCGGCTGTTGGGCTATTTCACATCAAAATTTTAATAATAAAAATAATGTATTTTAAGTATGTATAGAACTATATATACGAGACAGTACGAGTATATAAATAGTTATATCATATATTTTTTAAATGAATACAAAAAATTCAATGTCACAAACGAAAAACTTTATCTGCCAAACTTTAAACTTGACTTTTCGGTTTTTTTATGAATTAAATTAAAAAGCCAATATTAAACAAAAACGGAAATACACACATTGAAAGTGAAAAGTATCTTTTACTATAAAAAATATACGAACAAATCAAAGTAAAATCAATTTCCACAGAGCACAACTCAAGGACAACTGGCAAAAGTTACTCACACATCGAACCACAACAAGTCAATAACCAGAATGGGTTTATGCCTAGAAACTGGGTGATGAAAAGTACTGAAGCCATTGAAGCTCAACGAATATCAATTGTTCCAAATAAAAAGAAAATGCAAAAAATGTCGGTCCACATTTAAAACATTTTAAATTGCCCAAATTAAGCTAAAAAATTAAGGGTCACTTTGAGGTTCTTTGTGTAGCTATTAGAGACTCTGAGTAAGTCAAAGTCAAAATATAGTATCAACAAAAAAACTTGAATACTCGTGAAATAAAATAAAAGTCTATAAAATAAAAAAAAATAAAAATAAAAATACAGCAAATATTAGGAAAATGAAAATTTATACAAAAAACAGGAAAATAAATTGAATTTTAAATTAAGATTGATTTTAATGCAAAAATGAGTAACCGAAATTGAATTAAAAATACAGCAAATAGCAAAAGATGCAATTAAAAGTAAAGGAACCCAGAGCCAGCAAACAAATTATTGAGGTTTGAAAGGAAGGGTTACCTCCACCAACTAGGATTGCGGATGTATTAGGATGTTGCCTATAAGGATAAAAGTTAAAAGGGTTTGAATTTGATATTTTATCGCAAAATCTAAAATTTTGCTGCTATTTTTGTAACATTTTTAACCAAAGTTTTGATTAATAATCAATTAATTTGGAGAATTTGAATTTAATAAGTGAATTTTTGTGCGAAAGTAACTCAAAGAATTTTTCCCAATTAAAAATAAATCCTGTCTACGCCAAGAACTGCAATTAAAATTACGATTTTAGCCGAAAATGTTTCATTTTTATGTTTCCGCAGAAAAACAAGCGTTCGCATTTTGTGTTAGAAAATCTATTTTCTTTTTTTGTTGTTTTTTTTCATTTTCAGAGCTTATTCGCAAGTTTCGAAAATTGTAAAAGATTTTCTTTTTTCCTTGTATTTGTGAATTTTTTAGTCATAAAATAGTGAAATCTATGGCTAAAGGCGAAAGCAATAAAATTTGTCTCCGCCATTTGGTATAAAATCCGCTGGCGTGCAGTTGCCGGTTTAGTTAGTCTCGTTCAGATACGCGGTGTGCAATTAACTGCCGGAACTTTGTGCGAAAAATATTGAAAATAATTCTGAAAAATTCCGTCCTCAATAGCAGATATTTACGAGTATCTGTTCCAATATCTATTCGAATATCTGTTCGCGTAATTGTGAAAATAAATTCAGTTTGAGCAAGAAAATTCCGTGCGGTCTTAACAAATTAAATCAAAAAAAAAAAAACAAGACTAGAAAAGATAAAGAATGATCAAGTCAAAATTTACTTTCTCCATCTTTTTTCTGCTGCTGTCCATTGCGATTCTGACACAAGCGGGCCAGAGTCTGGCTAGCACGCACTGCAAAGAGTTAAGTAAGTAAATTCCTCACATCTGACACACTTAAGTAAAAATATTAAATTAAATTCATAATTACTTTTCTTGTGTAATGCGAAGACAAAATCTATTCCCAGAATATAAGTAATTACTCACTGCGCGATGATTGTGCTTTTCAAAAATTCATGGAATGCCTAAAATTTTCCTAGTCAAAAGTATATATATAGGTTTCTAAAATATTTGGTTTTAAAAAAAATGATTTTACAATTTTTGGTTTTAAAAAAATTGATTTTAAAATATTAGGTTTTTAAAAACTTGGTTTTAAAATATTTGGTTTTAAAGTCTTTAGTTTTTAATAATAAAGTTTTTAATAACAATTTTGTTTTTAAACGAGTTTATTGGTTCTTAGTTAAATAATACACTTTTTAAAAAATTTCAGTTTTGTTTGAACAAAAAAAGTTATTTAAAAAACTAAAATTTTATTAAAAAACTAAAATTTTATTAAAAAACTAATATTTTTTTTAAAAAGTGTATTATATTAATATTAAGCAATAAACCCTTTTTAAAAACATACTCACTGTTGATATTAATTGTAATAATTTTGATTTATTTATGGTTATAATTTTTTATATTTATTATTATTTTTTATAATTTTTTCAATTGCGCCTAGTTAAAAATAAAAACTTATTATCAATATTTTAAAATAGTCGATATTAATCTTTATCTGTAATATTATATTATATAATTTAGTCATTATAGTCAGTAATCATTATACTATTGTTATAATGACTAAAATTTTTTAATAATAATTGTTTTTACAACAGGTTTAATGGTAAATAGTTAAATAATACACTTTTTAAAAAAATTTGTGTTTATATATATAAAAAAATTTTTTAAAAACAATTTTATTAAAAACAAAGTTTTTTTTAAAAAACCAATATTTTTTAATAAGTGTATTATTGACTCACTATTGACTATTGACCAATTAGTCCGTTTTAATTTATATGTGATTTGAAAAATTCAGTTTGAAAATTAAAGAATAATAACTTCAGCTTCAGCATATTTTTAACACTAATTTTTTTTAATACTACTTAATTGCACTTAACTATTTAAATTAGTACTTTAGTACTAATAGTACCAATACTAATAATAATAATTTTAGATGTTTATCGAAAATCATTGTATTTTTTTAAAATTTTAAATTAAAAACATAAATTACAACATTGATATATTTATTTAACTGTTATAAAAGGGACTATAAATGTAGTCTCTATATATCTACACTCAGAATAATAATTTCGCTGATTTAAACAAATTTTAACTAAATCTCAAATCAAAACATTCTTACTAGACGTCTTATGTTGGTTCAATCATACCACATCCTGGTTATTATATCTTCTTAACCACATAAGATGAATTTTTTTTAACAAAATGATCAGATCAATTTAACTAAGTATGTGGTAAGGACATATTTTTCAGAGTGTATAAAGAGAAGCCTGTTTCATAGAATTTCCATAATTCAAAACTCTTTAATTCGAAACTTTTAATTCAAAATTCCTTAATTCGAAATTCTTTAATTCCAAATTCTTTAATTAGAAACTTATCTACTCGTAATTCGATGTAATTCTTTTTTTTTCTCTTAAGCGTCAGCAATTCAAATAATAAATTTTCTATAATTAGTATTATTTTTAATACCCTTTGTCTCCACAATTCAAAGTTTTACGGAACTAATATCAACAAATCGAAATATGAGTAACGAATTAATTTCGGCGAACTGCACAATCAGATATATGTTATATGCTATATAA
>NC_051847.1:240918834-240921620 GCF_002237135.1 Teleopsis dalmanni | reverse complement strand
AGAGATTTCGAAAAATATAATTTTCAAAACTTTAAATTCAACAATTAAAAATAAAAATATAATTAATTAATTCAATTAAACACTATACGATATATGCAGGGAAGCATCTAACAGAGTGCGGTTTAAGAGAATCGTTGCGGCTCTATGCTCCACTAGGGGAAATGGACTCAAAAGAAGAAGAAGAATACAATTATTATTATACAGCTGGTTTATAGACAATAATCTAGTCAAGGCGCAAAGAGGGGTTTTGAAGAAACCTCGCAGTTAATAGAGAATAAAAGTGCTCAAGTGCACTGACTCAACTAGCCTCAATAGAATAATAATAATAACACAGCAAGTGAATAATTTTCACAGCAAATTAACAAAAAAAACTCCAAGTTCGAACATACAAGTCAAGTACGGCTCTGGGTCAGTAAGCTAATGAATACTGACTCTGAGCTTCAAATTTGGCAGGGCACGAGCTCAACCCTTGGTACTTAGAGTCTCAAAAAATTATTTACGAATAATTAAGTATAAAAAATAATTCCAAAAGCACTGATGATAGGCATTTGAAAATACTCAAAACAACTGTATGGTCAGCCAAAAATTCAATTAATTAAAAAATATGAAAAGAGTTTTTGTTGTTGTAGTTTACTACTTTTCGAAACCTCTATATTAAGGTTTATATAACATTATGATATGTCGAGTGATTAATACCGATACAAACTTTATGAACTATATAGGTTCATCAGCTATCAGCTAAAACTCTACCAACAAGATTGAATACCTTTAAAATGTCTTTTGGACATAGATTAAAAGCATTAAAATAAAATTAAAGAAAATACTCAAGTTATTCATACATTTGCAATAACACTTTCACTAACCTCATACATATTCATTAAAAACTTTTTAAAACTGTCATAAAAATTTAGTTATAGACGAACTCTTTACTTTATGGAAACAGTAATAAAATTTGCAATGTGAACGCACCTGATGACACTGAGATTGTTGATTGGACAAGTGTCAGAAATGTCATATCTGCCATAAAAGTCATTGAAATCTGATAATCTACACATGCACAAAAAACATGCCTATGTTTACATGTGTATATATACCTACATCCTCCTTATCAGTATATTGAGCACATGCTAACACACATACTAAAGCTTCTTTACTTCTATGAACTTACATAAGTGCTAAGATGCTTCAACAGTTTTTCAACAGCAACGAGTATCAACAGTAAGGTACATCTGTGAATATTTGTCACACAATGTCATGTACGCCCACTTACATCTTTTATGATCATGAATCTTAAATTCATTTTTATTTCTATTTTCAGTTTTTCCTATTCTGGCTCCTTACAAATATTCAACAATTTATAGCTGTCGCGAGTAGGTTGAATGTCTGCTCCTATGAATTTTTCAATTTAATGCACAACTAGTTGAGTCTGCCAGGATGCCAGGATGCCAGGATGCTAGGATTCTTTGCTTTCGCAATTGTGCAGTTGTTAATATTGACATAACATACAGTGATCCGTTTAACCCTTTCACTCAATTGGAATATTAAGTAACTAAATTGTTTTACTGAACATTGCTGTCGAATGGGAAAGTGACAAGTGAAATTATGGTTTTAGTTTTAAAATAAATTTAAAATAAATGTGCAATATAGAGAAATAATTATTAAAAATTAAAAAAATAAAATGTATATAAATTACTGTACTCAGTACTGCAAGAAAAGGGCAAAATGTTGAGAGTTAAAAAAATAAATAATTGATTAATAAACAAATGCATCACGAGTGCTGTATAAAATGGTTCTATACATAATGAGTAAATGTAAACTATTGCTTTATTAAGTCTACTACTGTGTCTTATATACATTTAGCCATGGTATTTTATTGCGATGTTTACGATTACATAAATACTAATTAAAATAACATAATGATATATATATGTGTTGCAACGTAAGTCCCAAAATAAATACCGTAAGGTCATTAACGATATTCCTGACTGAATAGATTAATTACTCTAAGACATAGTTGAACAAGTTTGTAAGTTTATCATATTGGCAATTTGTGGTTATGCTAACTTAAATGATTCTATGCAGTAGTCGTTCTGGGTATAATAAAGATCTTTAACAGTACTTTTCGTGATCACACAATTAGAATACTAAGTAAGCTATGGATAATGATCAATCTACTTACAATGATGGCACAATAAATAAATATTTTAATTACAGCAATTGCGAAAATATCACCAAAAATGACTGCAACTTAATTATACTGCTACTTAACCACAAAAACAAAATCATAAGAATTGTAAGTAGATGAGGAAATTTTCTATACACTTAGGTCATATTAATTATAAACCACAATTGGTTTAAGACCCATTCCAACAAGTCAGCATGCCATCTAAGACTTATGAGTATAATACAAGCTGCAATTATAGAGAAAATTTATGTACCATTTATAGAAAAATCTTCCAAAACCACTGATGATGATTATTTGGCAATACTTGAAATAGCTGTATGGTCAACCAAAAATTCAATTAATTAAAATAATATAAAAATGATTTTTTGTTCTTGTAATTTACTACTTTTCGAAAAAACCTCTTTATGAAAAACCTTTACGATATTGTAAACAAGGAATCAAAAAACCTAAAAAGAAAGAAAGATCTTAAATGTTGTTGTAATAGGTCATGGCATGGTCTTCACTATGGAAGCTTTCATAATAGTTCTAAGCTGATATGTTTAGCTTGATAGCACACGTTCTAATTGCGCAAGGCTCTTTTATGAGTTCAACCAATATTAAA
>NC_051847.1:240881318-240918734 GCF_002237135.1 Teleopsis dalmanni | reverse complement strand
ATGCAATTTTTTAGATAGCCAGGAAGCCTTAAAATCTTTAGCAAATTCTTCATTTCAATCAAAGTTTGCTTGGGAATGCTTTCAACTTCTTAATACTCTAGTATTGAGGAATTATGTTATTCTTATGTGGATACCGGAACATAAGGGGCATGAGGGCAGTGAAATGGCAGACTCTCTAGCAAAAAAGAGTGCATTATTTTCATTTATCCAGAGCCTTTCTGCAGAGTAACAAATAGTTTCACTGATAACTTAATATGTGAATGGGAGAAACGAAGTCTATTTGAACATTGGAGAGCCCAAACAGACATGCAACAGTCAAGAAAATTCATTGATCGCGAACACTTCAAAGTTGACGCTATCCTTAACCTTACCAGAAACGATATTAAATTCTATATTGAATTTTTAAAGAATACTGTAGACTCAATTATCATATGAAGGATAGTGATTTGCGGTAGAAAGTGATTTCTGTCGACTCACATTATAACATGTTCTATGCAACTGCCCAGCGGTGGCAAGATGTAAACTTGACTATCTTGAAAGCGGGATCCTGGTCCCAAATCAAATAAGTGAAATTAAGCCCACAGCAATTACGAGATTTATAAGTAGTCTGTTTTAGTTAGGCTTTTAGGTGCACAATAGATCTTTTAGTTCGGAGTGCATTTATAGCGTTTTATTTAATAATAATATAAAGTTAGTTATTAAATTTTAAACTGGATTTTAAGAACTACTTTGAATAAAATATTATATTTTTAAATGAAATAATAAAAGAAGATAATTATTATTTTATTAATGACAGTACTTAACTCATATAAAAGTCTCTTTAATCGAAGTGGAGGCAATGGCTTAAAATATATGTTATGTATAGGCATATAATATTCTATAATGGGTATTTAGACATAGCGCGGGAAATGAAGTATTAACTGTACTTGTATGAGAGTACGGGTACATGTAGCATACTTATGAACTTGAATTAAGAGTTATTTAAGTGGTAGGTATAAATATTCTAGAAGAAGAACGTATTATGATTCAACGAACATAGGTCAACTATTGCGTTTATCAAGAATGTGAACTCCAATCTGCTACAAGTAGTGATATGGATAATACGAATTGCTTATTAAAACTTTCTTTTAATGATTTTTTAATAATCTGTTCTGTTCTGTTCTGTCTATGTAGGGAATTGACAAGTATAAACTATAACTACATATCCTTACCAGAAAACGATGTTTCTAACTATCATAATTAATTTCTTTCCATCATATTTTTTTCGTCTTGGATCGAATTAGAACATAATTGTAGATTTTATATAGCTACGTGATTTATACATACGCATTTAAATATTTAATTTCAATATTTAATTTAGTCCATCTTTCTTATTATCGTCGATTTAAAGGCTTTACTATGTTAGATAGTATTTTTTAATAAATTTTAGATACAATACTGTATACTATATTTAATTCTCTCAATAAAATTTTATTGATTGTTTAAAAATAAAGGTAAAAAAAAATAATTTAATTTAAAATTTTTAATATGTGTTGTAATATTTTTTATACTGAAGAGGAGATATCGAAATTAAGACCTATAAACTCTATACTAATTTGTATATAAATATAAAAACTAAGTTTTAGTGATTTTATTTAACATAATTTTTTATATTACCATATTAAAAAACATTAACACTACAATCAAATAATACATTAATATTATTACCACAAATTTCGTTTAATTTTCTTATAGAAATTTCACTTAACAGCATTCATGTAATTTAATATTGCAAAGCGAAGACTGTGAAGTCGCTAGAACCTTAAGTCTTAGTTTGTGTACTTACTGGAGTACTAACAGGGCACTGTGCCATTGCATCTATGCTCCAACGGTGGCGAGTTCCAACAAGTGGATTATGCAGGAGTTGCAGAGATGAGGAGGAGGTAGAATCTATCAACTACTTCCTGTGTCTCTGTTCAGGACTGCAGACAAGATGACTTTAATGTCTTGGGGATCGATTTTTCAATAGTTTGGAAGAGATAACGAAAGCAAACTTATCGAATCTTCTGAACTTCAGTTGGAAAACCAAATAGTTTCACAAGGATAACAAAGATTAGCAACTCGCCTCTCCGGGCAAAATTTTTGAGGGCATCACAATGGATAATATATGCCTCCAAGTGGAAATGCTGACAACTGTCAGCAGGCGCCTTCTGAACCTAACCTAACCGAATATTGCAAATATCTTTTAATTAATAGTAACAAGCATTTAATTTATAATAGCTTATTTTATAACAATTTTTATACATATTTTAAAAATAAAAAACTAAATATACTTTTCAAAAAACGAAAATTTAAATTATATATGTTTAGTAGTTTTTATTCGTATAAATAACTTAGGTATCCCAAAATTTTACCATAAGAATAAGAGAGTATGTTAAGTTCAATTTTTCATTAAATTGGTTTAAAATACTTTTTTTTATTTAAGAACGTTGTATATCTTTTCGGTAAGCAGATTTTATTTATCAATCTGCAAGGGGAGAATGCAATTTGTAATTTAATTAAAAAACTAAATAAAATTTATTTTTCTTGCTAATGCAATTCTATCCTTGACCTCGTTTCTGCTTTTGTTTTAATTGCTAATTAAATTATAAATTTTTATTTACTTTAGTTTTTTATTAAGTTTTATTTTAATTACTCTTTTAAGATTTTTAAATTCCTGTATACAAGCAAAATGAAAATAATTTTGTACGTGCAGAAAACGAATGAGACTATGAACTGTTGGTAGTTTAGGTTTTATAATTAAAAAATACTGTAAAATTGGCTATGAGTTCAGATATATTTATATATATTAAAAAATTTATATATTAATAATATGCTAATATTTTATTATAATTATTTTTTTGTTAATAAGCATAAGTTATGATTGGTACTCCCTAAAAACCTGTAGGCTTATATACTCGTCCATTTAAATTAAATCATTCGAATCAAAATATTTAAAAAAATATCGACCTTAATGGAAAAAATATTTTTTGGGATATGATTCATTAGCAAATTGATTATTAAAAACCTTTACGAATGCTTTTGGCTCTTTGAATTATGAGTCAAAATATAATTCTTGATATTTTCAAATAGTAATGAATTGCAACAACAAAATTTTTTACATTTAATTAAAGGTTTTAGTTGAATTGATTATTGCCAAATACACATCATTAGTGGTCTTAATCTATATAATTGATAGATAACAATAATAGATGAACAATAGCTTGCTTTGTTGGTTGATCTATACTTTTTTATAGACTACAAGTGTAAGGATTAGAGCTTTGAACCTGTGAAATTTTTGAAGTATTCACATGTTCCTTTATCAGCTGAGAGTACCAATTCATTTATTTGTTGTTGCAATTTATTAATGTGCAAAAAATTTTTTTTTATTAGGAAATAGTTTTATTATTGTAATTTACTTTAACACTTCTAGATGGTGTTAGCCCTTAGATTTTTAATTATACGGTAACAGAATGGATCTATAGGCCTAAGTGGATCCTCCTGGGATCGCCGGTATAACCTAACCTAAATTTAACACAAAACTAAATTTATAATTATTTATATTAATTTAATTATGTTATTATAATTGAAAGTTATAAATTATTTTAGCAACTTATCATATTATAGTGCAGTTATAAATCCAGAACGTTTTCTTTTTTTTTCCTTGACGTTACAGTTCTTGAAGTACCTTAGCCCGCTTTATGGCAGTTTTTCAATTTAACAAACCTTACTTTAATTTTCTCCGTTGTGGTCGTCTGATTCTTCTGTTTCCAAGTGAGTGGCCGGTAACTGTTTTTGTTTTGTTTTTTGGGTTTTTTAGAATACGATCAGTAATGTTTATTCATCAACTGTTATGGTTTATTGTTGTATATTATCTTTTTTTATCGCAATTTGGATTTTTTTGTCTTTAATGTGACTATTTTTTTTCTGCTATTTGTTTGATGAATAAGTTTAGATATAAACATCAATTGTCAAGTTCTAATAAGGAATAGATTATTTCAAACAAATAATATAGGACTGTGGTATCACAAGCACTCAACTATAAAACTGACATACAACATTGTTTTCAGGTGTATAAAAACACCTTCAACAAATCCGGAAGAGGATAAATATATCTTTCTTATATATGTATATTATTTTTATATCTATTGTTATAGTATTGTATAATGTATTTTATAATTGTTTCTTTGTGATAAGCATTAAGATATTGTTACATTGTATTAAAATATTATAGTACCCTGATGATGACTATAGATTATAGTCGAAATATCGGCTAAAATGAAATCTTTTAAAATTAAATAAAATTTTTTTTAAAAGTTTATTATTTATTATTAATAATTTATTATTAATTATTATTAATAATTTTTTGGTCATTGAAACAATAAATTATTAAACAAATAATACACAAAATTCTTTTTTTATCGTTTCTTATTGTTTCAAAATAATGTTGATCTATGGGGGCTAATGATATTATTGAATGCCTAATCTATCTACATCTTCGTTTTGGTAAAAACTTGAACTAAATTGATTAACTCTTGATGAATTAAAGTGACGATATTCAACAAGTTTATTAAAATATTCATCTGTGTTCTTAATTCCAAGACAGATTCCAAGATTTTTGGAGTGTTATAATGAATAAGTCTGCCATGCAGACTTAATAGCTTGGTAGGGTACTTGGCTTAGCTTTAAGGCATGGGAGAATATTTGCATTTAAAACCAAAACAAAATGAAAAAATCTTGCAGAGATTTGAAGCATTTTTGTTTTTTTTTTTGTATTTATTACAAAGATTTGTGTATATACAAAATAGTTGCTAATGAATGCAACTTGTATTTTTTACTGCAACTGCTGAAAAAATTGCATTCATTGTAGTTACAAATTCCTTTTCCACAAAATAACTTGCAGAAAGAAAAATTAGCAAAAGAGTAAAGTAGAAATTGTGTGTAGAGCTAAAAAATGTTTATTTTAATATTTATACGTGTTGTTGGCGAAAAAAAAACTGTGAAACATTTAGCACATTTATATCCTTCAAGGGAAATGCTTTGTTGCATGTTTCACTACAACAAATGATGCGTACAAATTGAAGCAAAGCATTTTTCTATTCTGCACGCAGAAATATGCGTGCGTTAGCGGAAATAAAAAAATTGTACAAAGTGTGTCTTTGGAGCATTGTAAAAAGGACATTTACGTGCTGCGCTTCAACTAGTAGTCAGAGTAGTCGAAGTAGGTTTGTGGAGTAGTCCTTTCACAACTGGTCGAATAAAATAACCATTAAATGCCTACATATGGTCCGAAATATGTGAAAATTATGCTTTTTTTTTAAAAAAAATGTTTCCAACAAGAATTTATTTCTGTGCGTATGAGTAACTTTTGAATTGTGTTTGAAAATAAAAGAATGATTCGGTTTTTATGGGAAAATTTTATGATTTTGTATATGTTTGTTTATTTGTCAATTTAAAAAGTTTTAATGTAGTTACAGATTTAATTTTTTCTTATATATAACGATTTAACACGTCAGTTGACGATTAATAAACACATGGGACGGATAACATTCGTATATTTTATCGAAACTTTTACGACTTTTGGTTTTTTTTCTTCTAAATTATTATTGCAAATTCCAATGCATATTGAATTTTTAATGGCTTATTACTAAATTATATAGAACTTTTACAATTGTATTATATTTATTTTCTTAACATTTTTGTAAATGGGTGACTGTGGTCATTCCCAAAAAAAAAGTTGTTGATCAGATTGGATGTTTCACGATCTAGTAACTTAAAGAAAATGAAAAAAAACTGCAATAAAATTAAAAAAAATTTTAAACTAAGAGATCCTCTTTTCAAAGGGAAAGATGTTGGCAATTGAAAGGTTTAGAAAAGAATTAGAATTGATTGTTTGCCGTAATGATGTCTAAAAAATTGTAAACATTGGGGTCGCATTGCGGTTGTAAACATTTTCTTTGATCAGATTTGATATATAACGATCCAGTAACTTAGAAGAAACGAAAAAGATCTCGAAAAAAAATTTTAAAAGAATTGAAATTAAGTGGTTCTCCACCGTTCTTGATAGTAGAAAACTTTCAAAGGCAAAGATGTGAGACTTTAATGCAGTTTTAAAATTCTGTGTAAACTGTATTTGAACTTCGATAAAACCAAAGCTATCAGCATTACTTGTTTATACCTATTTTATGAGATGCCTAGTCAGTTACTATAAAGTTAATCTGTAACGTTTATTTACTTTGACAAATATATGCAGTGAGCGTATTTTAAGTTCATATTGTTGACTTTGAGAAAAATTCAATACTAACTGCATGCATGAGCGAAGTGAAGGGATTTAATTGGTGAGTGCTATGAATTTAATTTGGTAAGACAAATTATTGCAATGTGAAATTTTCAATATATTATAATATATTATTAAGGCTGTTAGTCTTATTAAATAAAGATTTGGATTCTTTCTATTGTATTTTTCACTTTCTATTTATACGCAAGTAATTAGTGTAATATATTTAAATTTATGTTAAGTCAATCTCAATAATCAAATACATACATACACATTATTTATATACAATTTAAGCAGACTAACTTTTAGGGATTCTAGGGCAATTTTTTATACATTTTTGTTAGATTCAGCAAATTAGTGAGAAAAAAACTTTTGTGCGTTTATTGTATTTAAGTAGCTAACTGACATAGAAACGACCATTAACAACACACCTCATCTTGTGTTGGATTTGTTATGTTTGCTTCTTTCTCTAAGAAGTTTATTTACTTTTTTTTAAGAACTTTGAGTTTGTTTCGCAAACTAAATCGCCTTTGAAAGTTTGATTTTTATTGCAAATATGGCAAAACCTTTGCTAATAGGTCTCTTGCTGGTCATAAAACGTCAAAAAAAGAGAAAACACATAAAACGTCAGACAAGCAAATAACAAAATTTTCAGCACATAAAATAGATTTGCAAAGTATACAGTTTGTGTGGTATTTGGAAAGGACTTTTGAGATTTGTTTCCTGGCAACATATTCCCAATTGTAAGGTTCGACTTACATGTGTTTACATTTTCCTATTGTTAAATTCTTTCTTTTCTCATTTTTTTTTGGCATAGAATGTGGCTATTTTAACAAGTTTTGTTAGAAATATGTTAATATTATAATATTATAAAGAGCTTATATAAGCAAATCGAAAGCATATTTTTATTTTAAATTCTAAATTTTAGAAAACATAATCTTTAAACAAAAACAGAAAAAATTTAAATATGGTTTTGTATTAGTTAACCACCCCGCAGCAGTTTTAAGTATACATGATTTTATTTACTATAGATTATATATAGATTATATATAATAAGAAGGATAACGTATATACTTAGGATGGGAACATTTTTTAGTTTAATAAAGATACATAAAAATACTTTAAATTATTGATTCTGAATTAAATTGCTCGTTATAAAAACTTTTTTATTTTAAGTTTTTTATTTAATACATAAAAGTGATAATAAAACAAATTAGTGGCAAAAGTTTTAATATACATATTTTAAATATGATTTTAACGTCAATATCACAGTAGTGCCTAATTATACATTAATAGAAACTGTGATATTTAATAGAGCGGTTTCGAAAAGTAGTAAACTACAACACATATATATAATACATTTTTAAAAAATATTTATAATACAAATTTTTTTAATTTAAGTTTTTTATTTAACACATTTTTTTTTATTATTAAAATTTGGAACTGAAATCACCCAATAGCCAATACTGCGGCCAGAAGAGTCTTATTGTATCAATTTCACAAAGCCCTTTAATGCTTTGTAAACAAAGTCCAGGACTAAATCTAGAGAAGCGCTCTTAATTTGTTTTAGTGACATAAATTCCATATGAAACAAATTTCTTCTGTGCTTTATTAAAGCTGAACAGTCACAAAAAATATGCATAGTATGCCTCATCTTCGAGGCACAATCAGCATATAATCGTAGTTTATGAAGGTGATATTTCAGACTATGAAACCCGTTATCAACTTTATATTACATTTTGAGAATTTAAGAATGTTGTGTAGGGGTACAGTTTGAACAACTAAATATAACTAAATATGTCTCTGGTTTCTTTTTTATCGAATCCAGATAAATTTTATATTTTTAAAATTTTTCTTATGCTTAGCTAATAAAGTTATCGGTAGTTCTGCAGTGGCAAAATCTAAATTTCTATTATGCTCCCAATAGGCAGATATCTACGTAGCACTAATAAAGTAAAACCGTCAATGTAATGATATAAATAGGACTATATGTAACACACACCAATTGCTTTTCATTGATGTATTCATTATGAGATACATAAATTAATTTTTCTCTTATACCATATATGTTCATTAAATGACTTCCGTTCAAATTATTTTAGCAACTTCATCTCTCTGCACTTCAGACTACATTCATTCAATATTTATCTCCACTATCCACAATAATGAACCCCAAAAAGCTGACACTCCTACAGAAATCGTATTCGTACTCCTACTTTCATTATTTTCACACGCAGGCAACCTTACGCTTTGGTTATTACAACTTCCGTTGCTCTAAATGAACTTCCTTGACCAAGTCAATGTTGTGATATGGTAGGGTTCATCGTTAGCAATTGATTTTTCACCAATCCAACAACAAAATACACTGTTCTTACCGCATAAGCCCTCGAGTTCTGATTTAGTTTGCTGGCAAAGTTTGCCTTTTCAATTATTAAGAAACGTGACTAAAGTCAATTGGTTACTTTGCGTCAATGTCTGATATTGTTGGCTCGTATATCTGCTCCTTTGGAACTGCTTGATTATTATGTTGCGTTTTCTCTTGAATAGAGGAGTTTGTTTAAAACTTATTTGTTGCTGTTGTTATTGTAGTTGTTGTAGTTGTTGCATTTGTTGTTGCCATGACGTGTGCTGAATTATGTTAAAGAAAACTAGCTGAAGGCAGCTAAAGATATCAGAAATTCGACATACTTCCTACTACCATGAAAACTTTGTATTATGCCGTATGGTAAACACATCAAAAATATCAAATCAAATCAAACGTGCCTTGTTGATACGTCAAACACAAAATTCATTGTTAAAGGATTAACTGAATATGTTGTCGATTTTGGGTTGTTACGTTTCCTTTATATATTTTTTGTCTCTTATTGTTATTAGATTTGTGTTATCTTTGTACCTTTGTGTGCACTTATGTCTTTGTTATTCTGTATGTTATCAATATTAAGTACGAAATTATTGCAAGATATGACCAGTGTCCTGAAGTTGCTTCCATCTGTTTGCCGGTGCATGCTATAGCAGCACAGCATTACAGCAATACATCTGTACAGAAGATGAATGTGTGAGATTATATGTGTATACTGCTTTATGTCAACATTATTTGTTTGAATTCATTCATGAAACATATCACAATTTTATGGCTCAACAGAAACAATTTACATAAAATACGAGTACACAAAAAGCATGTTATCCTTGGTATATATTGGCATCTAGTATCTGCCACAGCATGCACTGAAATTGCACAGGATAACACAATTGCTTTGGAAGTGTTGCCGTGTTATTGTGTGACATCTGTGGTTGCATGTGCTTGACGTGTGGTTTTCGGCATAACAAGCATAGAAGAATGAATAATTGAGGAACTTGTAAATTGATATTTCTCATGCTGGTAAGCAATGCCATTAATACAAATTTCGAGATGTACATTAAGACATTTGATTCACTTTAAGCTTGCGGTTATAATAACTTACTAAAAATTAATTGTGTCAGCATTCACTTTATTAGAGAACTTTAGTAGAACAACATATCGGTTGTTTATTTAGAAATTAAGAAAATAATATTTTTATATTTATAAGATATATAAAAAAATCTCCATACAACATTTACTGTTATAATTCAGTAAAATATTAAAAATGTTTACAAAATAGGGTTAATTTAATATTATAGATAACGCAGTAAGACAAAAATAATAATTATAATATTAAGTAATTACAAAGCAAAATAGATGAACTTTATATAATAGAAAGGAGTAAGATGTAAAAAGTAAATTCATAAATTCCAATACCATCTTATATTTTCATCCTATTTGTAATTTAAATAAAATCTTTAATATCCACACGAATGACATGCTAAGAGACCTTAGAATAGATCCGGTCAAAAATACATAAGGAAAAGAGCTCTGAAGCTAAGCTTTGCGAAAATCGACAGGCTGCCCTACTTAGCACTATCTAATTTCAGAGTAATCATTAACCGCACGGAGCGGTACGCAGATCTTAGATCAGTCATTGAATAATCACGAAGCTCGTGAGGAATACATAAATTAGTCAGTGAGACGGGTGGGACTCTGCAGAAACTCCCCGGCTATCAAAGAGTAAAAGTGCCCAGATGCACTAACTCGGAAAGGGCTCAACATATGTATATATAATTTGTTTATATCTATAATAATATCCATCAATGCTCGTATATATTATGATTTGAATTTAAGTCGATCGGAACATAATGATCACATAATTTTTTTTTTTTTAATAAGAATATAATTTTCAGAAAGTAGCTTTTGAGTTTTGCACCCAAAACACAGTTTTTGTGTTTTAGGTTAGATTAGGTTAGAGTGCTGGTTTTGTGCGCAAAGCTCTTTTGAGCTCAAATAACGTCCTGTTGTGATGCCATGGATCAACGTTCTTTATAAGCAGACTAGAAAGTCAGCTTAGTTAGTGAATAACGCTGAAATGCACGACTCCTCATTCAAGTGAAATTGAATCAACCTGACTAGGTCAAGTTCTTAATTATGCATGATGACAGCTCTGTTAGGTTGGTAACAGACACATGACGCAGAGTACTGTTTCCTGCTCATCCACAATTTTGACAAAATTCATTAAAGAGTAGACTTAGTCTCATAGCATGTTTTCCTAGTACTGAGTAGGTAAAGCCTTCGTTGGTTTAAAATTTTTTGTACTGATATTTTGACAATAGTTCATATCTTCAGGGTACTGATTCAAGAATATATAAATAAAATCTGGTTATTTTAAATATAATTATTTTTATTACGTATATATCTCAACATTTTTATTTTAACACGTATTTGGATTCTTTTACAAATCGGACTTATTTTGGCAAAAAACTTTTCAATGAAAAGTTAACAAACTTCCAATTTAACTGAAATATTTTTTAGGTGTTTCTTTCATAAAATAAGAAGATCTGTATCTCGAGAAAAAATTTTGTTATTTTTTCCCATGGAGTTTTGAGTATTGGCATTATAGACACATTTTTAAATGGTCATATCTTACGCTATATAAATGATAGAAATGTTTTGAAATTTGTTGCGTGTTAAAGATAATTGATTGAACCTTTAAGAAATAGTTTAAACAATTAAGATTACTAATATTTAAGTACTAGTATGAGGTGTTAAACTTCAAAACTTTTTTGTTTGCCGATATAACTTCTTCATTCATCTTATTCTGAAAATATAAGCCAGATATATATAAATACATCATATTTAAATATGATCATATGTAAAATTACTTCCGCCAAATGTGAGATGATGACACCAAAATGGTGTCCGATTTGTAAAAGAATATGGATCATGCATATTTCATATTTTACGTAATAATTTTCCGTTTTGTAAAATATTTAAGTAATATTCAGTTAAAATTTAATAATTTATATATTTTCTCAAACACATTTTAACCCATTTAATTTTTTTAATTTTTTAATTTTAATGCAACATTTTTCGCTGCAATTGACTTAATTCAGTCACTGCAAAATTTGCTTAAAATAGCTTTAAGTCATATTATGGCTCCTTTCATCAGATTGAGTTTATTTTTGTTTTATTTTTGTTTTGTTTTAATTATTTTTTTTTAATTTAATTTTACCTTGAGCACATTCTTGAAAAACGTATGCTTTACACTTATATACACTACCAAAAGCGCATTCATGCTTAAAAATGGAAAACAAACCGCGAATAAGTATAAATGACTAAATGCCTAAAAGAGGAAAAGGAAAAGTTCTTTTCACAAATAAAAAGAAAAACAGAGCAAAAAACAACTGAATGAAAATTTAATAAAAAATGAATGAAAAATATATATGAAAAACTAGAAGATATGAAAATGTTTCCACTTTAGAAAGCACGATTATTATTTCAACACAAAAATGACGCAGATTTTCCACAAATTTATTTTTCAGTTTTAATTCAAAGTGAATTTTATGTACAACAATAACATTAAAAAAAATGTTTTTCTTATACAACGTAAATTCCGCAACAAATAAAAATAAAAATAAAAATAACAATTTTGCTGCAACAAATTGCAGCTGCAGCATGAAGTGATGCAAGTTTTGCACTTCAACACATGCAACATACAACATACAACACAAAACATACAACATATATGCGACACAATATATGAGACGAGTACGAGTACGAGTACAATCAACATGTTATCAGAGCAGACGATTACATTGGTAAGAGCACAGTCTGTAACTGCATTTGGGTAACCGGAAACGAACTGTAAGTGTTTAATAGACTAAAATGGCACTGAAACCGCTGTCGCTATGGTTTTCTGCATTCTGTTCCTTTTCTACTTTCCTACTTTCCTCTGTTCTCTGTTGCCCACACTCTCTACCGCAGTGGTAGTGCAGCAATGCTATTCATCTGTGTACATCAGTGTACATATCGGTGTATTTGTCTCTGAAATAAGTGCACATTTTTGTGTGTACACTGCACACCAAGTTCGTAAGCATTCCACTGTGATAAGGTAAAAGGCGAATTTGCACATTCCGCTGCACTTTTGAATGTGCACAGAGGCGTATACACACATTATGACATATACAAAACCTCTTTGGCACTTCAAGCAATACAAAATGTAAATTGTGAACTATGAAAACAAGAAATAATTGGCAAAGGCTTAGCCTGGCTGCCGCAAATGCATAGCTTAGTTGTTGGTAGGGATTTGCCCTTTCAACTTAACTTAGATTTAGTAATTTTTTGAGTGTTTAATGTATGTTCCAGCAGATTAAATAAACTTTAGTAATAAGTAACAGTGTTTATCGCTTTAAATTAATATATCAACTTAAATATTGTGTCATATTTAAAAGCAAAGTCAGTTTTTTAGCACTTCGCACTATTTTTAATATAGGTTACATTTTTTTTTTTTGTGGCAAGGAGGAGTGGAATGTCTACGCACTGATGACAATCCATGGAAAGTTAGTGCCCGACTCGCACGGACTAAACCACTCCCCCTCATTCCTGTCCTGGGACTACGTTAGTATTACTTCGAGGTAGGGTTCCTACTAGTCAATTAAGACTTCCATCGGTGTGACCTGCGTCCAGGCCCCGCTACTGTTGCAGGTGATTAACCTTGCAAATCGTCTTGGTTTTGGGCTATATTAAGTTTGTCATAACAACAATGAAATATATGCGCTATACCGCAACATTGACATAGTGAAGCGTATAAATATCGTTGCAAATGGAAGAAAATGCTCTAGCTAGAAACATGTTTGATTCAGTGCCAGGTAGTGGGAAATCCGATATAGGACGTTCCTACGGTGGCAGGATCAGGTATGCAACAACATGAAGGCACTCGTTACTAACAAGTAAGTAAGTAAATATATTTAGCGATTATTTTCTATTTTAATCACAAAAAATCTAAAGTGTCGAAACTAGAAAGGATATATTTACTTTTTATGGTTGTAGAATATACTGATTTCTTATATAAATTTTAAGCAAAAAAAAGTACATAAAATAAGATGCCTATATATTTTACAAAAATATTTTCAAATAAAACTACGGCAAGTATATTATTTCAGGCTATTATGTATTTTACATGATTTTTTAGTATATAGTATAATTTAGTTCGTATACAAGATATGGATTATGCTATATATTTCATGTGGCAGTTGAAAAAGAACAATTAAGATAATAATAATCCACCACAATGTCTTAAAACTAGATTTGATATGTGTTGATTCACTCTATTTACTATTAAAAACATGAACATGGAAAAAAAGAGAATGGATGAGATCTAGTTCAATAAAAGCGCGAAAGAAGTAAATTGCTTACGAATGCAATGAATTTATAAGTAATTTTATTTACTCTAAGAAAAACTGATTTGAAAAAAAAACTACAACTATATAAACCATATAAATAAATTAAAATACTTGAGTACTTCCTCCGAATTATTCCATAGAGTACAATGTAGCGTCGTATGCTGTTTTCATAGAAAGGAAAGAGATTAATAAAACAATGTACTTTCTGAAAAATAATAAAAATTATCGGAAGAAAAACAAGTAAAAATCTTGTTATGGCTATATATACTTCACAATGTAATACTTTCTTTTGGCGTCTCTTGTAACACAATATACTTTCTCCCTCGTCTGCTGTTAATGTCATTCTAGAATGGGTCTGGTATTTTTTAACCTATGAAGAAAAGGCACGGTTGAACAATCTACATTTGTCTCAAAGATTTACAATAAACTATTAATGGTGTTCTTCCCTTATACAGGTTTTAAAATATCTGGTCAAAATTTGAACAACTTGCCTTTGATTTGTGTAGAGTAAAAAGGCAACGAGATGATCTGAACGAGATGACCATATATAATTTTAGGAAAACAATAATAATATAACAATAAAAAATAACTACTTGTTTAATAAATTTTATATTATTTATGAGTATAAGTTAGTTTTTTCAAATTGAAATTGTATATTAAATTGTATGCAACATAGAAACTTTCGAATCAGTTTTGTACAAATTTTTTGGGTGCGGATGTGGGTGTGTAAATATGTCGACATCAATTGCTAAACACGCATGGTAAAATCTTTATGGTTTCATCAATGCAATTCAATTTTTTTTATTCGGTTTCTACTGTTTTTACATTCGGAAACTGGGCTTTTATGTCAAATTTTATTAAGACCACAGAGTGTGCATATTCCTGTACGTAAAGCAATCACAGCATGCTTTTAGGCGCTAAATGTGTTAATCACTTTTTCAGCATACACAACGCGATGGGTTCATGGTGTTTGCTTTTATGACGGAAAATTTTATTAAGTGTTCCATTTTGGCTTAAACATTTGTTAGTAAAATAAATGAAAATGTGTTTTCTTTAATGTAACAATGGCCTTCAAAATTTTTGAGTAAACTTCTTATCTAGAATATGTAAGCATAAAAATATAACATATATAACTTATATATGTATATATATATATATATATAGCAGTCTATAAAATGCATTGGTCATGGAAGAAATAATTCCTTCAATTTCTGTTATTTTATTTTTGTATACTGAGTTGTTAATTTATTTTGTTCTAAATAATACATAACATATTTTGATCCATTAAAGATAAAATATTTTATAAGTATGTGGTTAATAGCTTTCAAAAAGTCAACTACAGCAGATTAAATCAAATTTAATAGGTAATAGAAAATAGAAAATAGAATGTGAAAGAACAAAATTAATGTACAATATTGAACTACTAGAGAGATTATTTGATGCCTTATATGTTTCAATCTTCACCTTATTATACTAAATGTATTTATGATAAAGCAGTTAAAATCATCATAATAATATTTAATATCTATGTTGAATATTCAATATAATATAAATATATTTAATAATATTAAATATTTTTATATGTAGTGGTAAGATTATCTTTTGATTCATGTATGAAATAATAAATTGATTATGAGCTTAGTTAAAAATACAAAAGAAATAAACAACATAGATTCTTATATCCTATGTTTCAAAATGAATACTCTAAGAACTATAATAACTATTTTTTTTTATAGGGTAATTGCCCAGCTTTGGCCTCCAGAAAAAATAAAATTTTTGGGAAACACTTTTTTGACAGTTTGTCAGACTGTTCATCGGTAAGGATAAAAGCACTGTTAACTTATTTAATTTCAAGTGATGGATTTAATTTTTTGTCTGGTTTCTTACTACAAATGTAGTAATAAAATACTGAAAAATAGTTAATTTAAGGTCAGCGGAAAGATATCCCTTAACCAGGCACCAACCATATGATGATTGTTATATTATCTAAACATATGTCTCAAAATAATTGATACTTGTTGCATCTAAATATAATATTGGATTTTGAAAAGGTAGAGTTACAATTGATTAATTATTTCTCACATAATAACATATCTTGCGGAGGATAGCTATAGTGCATCCTATTTCCTCTTCGACCTACCACATGAATTGGTATAGGTATACACATTAAAAACCACTTTATTGATATATGATGTTTCTTAAATATTCATAACACTCGCTTTTAATTCATTTATAAGATGAATCAAGATTTTTGAGATAATAAATTTAAATAAGAAAACAATATATTTTCTGATAACAGATGCAGTTTGTTAATAATTTTAAACAAATGATTCGATTATGATTATGATTCGATTTTAGTGTTTATTTAATTATTTTAAATTTAATAACAATTTATATTATTTTATTAAATATATTTTATAAAAATATATTATTTTAAAAAAGACATTCAACCTTATATTGAAACATGATGCATTTTTTCAAATTGTGTTAGTCTGCATAAATAACTCAGTTTAACCATGTGGATATGCAGACGATCTAATAGTGTTATCAGGAAACAAACATTCCTTGATGGAGATGTTTTATAAAAGAGAAAACAAAGCACAGAAGATTAAGATAAGTAAATGCCAATGTAAGTAAAACATAAACGCATGTCTCAGATTAAATCGAAAAACATTGTAGTATATTAAAAGCTATAAACGTCGTATTATATGTATCTAGCACCATAAACAAACAGAATATGGATTAAATTTTTATCACTACACCAAAACACTAAAACACCAATATAAGCAGCATCTTCAAATGGAACTTAAAAGTAAGCACATGTCAGAAAGGATGATTGACAGTTTAACCATAGTTTGAGGAGGGTTCCGCGATATATTTTTAAATCAGAATGTGACGTCAAAAGGCATAGTTTTGGATATGTGGTATATTTTTAATAAAGTTAACATTATTTTGATTAATTCAAATTTCACGAGAAACTTTGAAATTTTTTTTTTCTTCTATACTAAATTATATTCCCCTATAACAACTTATTTTTATTTATGTGCTTTTTTATTTATATGTTTTTTAGGAAATAAAAAAAAATTTATGTGTTTACTTATATTAGCGATGCAATTTTCTTAATATGAAGAACACCCTTCAAAAATAAAACCACTACTTTTTATGGTTTATTAAGTTTACGACCGACAAACTGATTAAACTATGTTGGACTTCTTATTTCAAGCTGTGCAACAGTTCCGAGTGGTGAGAAAGAAGTGAATTTAGCTATTTTTTATTACTTGTTTTATGTGCACTAAAAATTTGTATAAAATGAAAAAGTGTTTTATAGTATGTACCCAACAATTTAGATACCAGAAGAGTGTCTACAACACTTTGAGTTTTTTGATATAAAGCATCAAATGTCTATGTTCATATATTTTTTCCACTCTTCCATGTTTTTGAATGTATATATTCTATGTACAAGCTTTAAAGTATATAATATATTTTGTTAATTAATTTTAATATTACTTATGTATATGTTCTTTACACTCTATATAATGATAACAAATTTTTAACGAAAAAAATATTTTAATAAAATTATTTTATTAGATTTTATTAAAACTACGAATTAGAGAGAAACTTACAGCCAGAGCATCAAACGCTCTAGTAAGTCATATATTTTTGTTAATAATATTAGTGTTGTTTATATATAACTTATTTATTTTATATAAAGAGATTTACATATTTTGTTAAAAAAATTTTGTTTTAATAAAATTATATTATATTATATTAGGAATCCTCCTGATGAAGGCAAAAGCGAATTTGCCGAAATACGTATAGAATTATACTAAAAAATAACGCACGAAATAAAAGTTAACATTCTTAAAAAACAAAACAGATTTTAATATATTATTAGTTTTTATTAAAATCATCAATTAGCGAGAAGTATTAAGTAGAATGAGTTTCATTTTAATATTGGTTGAACTCATAAAAGAGCCTTGCGCAATGAGAACGTGTGCTATCAAGCTAAACATATCAGCTTAGAACTATTATGAAAGCTTCCATAGTGAAGACCATGCCATGACCTATTAAAACAACATTTAAGATCTTTCTTCCTTTTTAGGGTTTTTTGATTCCTTGTTTACAATATCGTAAAGGTTTTTCATAAACAGGTTTTTTCGAAAAGTAGTAAATTACAAGAACAAAAAATCATTTTTATATTATTTTAATTAATTGAATTTTTGGTTGACCACACAGCTATTTCGAATATTGCCAAATACTCATCATCAGTGATCTTGGAAGATTTTTCTATAAATGGCACATCATTTTTCTCTATAATTGCAGCTTATATTATACTTATAGGTCTTAGATGGCATGCTGACTTGTTGGAATGTGTCTTAAACCAATTGTGGTTTATAATTAATATGACCTAAGTGTATAGAAAACTTCCTCATCTACTTACACTTCTTATGATTTTGGTTTTGTGGTTAAGTAGCAGTATAACTAAGTTGCAGTTATTTTTGCTGACATTTTCGCAATTGCTGTAATTAAAATATTTATGTATTATGCCATCATTGTAAGTAGATTGATCATTATCCATAGCTTACTTAGTATTCTAATTGTGTGATCACGAAAAGTACTGTTAAAGATCTTTATTATACCCAGAACGACTACTGCATAGTATCATTTTAGTTAGCATAACCACATATTGCCAATATGATAAACTTATAAACTTGTTCAACTACGTCTTAGAGTAATTAATCTGTTCAGTCAGGAATATCATTAATGATCTTATGTTACTTATTTAGGGACTTACGCTGCAACACATATATATATCATTATGTTATTTTAATTAGTATTTATGTAATCGTTAACGCTGCAATAAAATACCATGGCTAAATGTATATAAGAGACAGTAGTAGACTTAATAAAGCAATACTTTACATCTATTGATTGTTTTTAGAACCATTTTATACAGCACTCGTGATGCATTTGTTTATTAATCAATTATTTACTTTTGTAACTCTCAACATTTTGTACTTTTCTTGCAGTACTGAGTACAGTAATTTATGTACATTTTATTTTTTTAATTTTTAATAATTATTTCTCTATATTGCACATTTATTTTGAATTTATTTTAAAACTAAAACCATAATTTCACTTGTCACTTTCCCATTCGACAGCAATGTTCAGTAAAACAATTTAGTTACTTAATATTCCAATTGAGTGAAAGGGTTAAACGGATCACTGTATGTTATGTCAATATTAACAACTGCACAATTGCGAAAGCAAAGAATCCTAGCATCCTGGCATCCTGGCAGACTCAACTAGTTGTGCATTAAATTGAAAAATTCATAGGAGCAGACATTCAACCTACTCGCGACAGCTATAAATTGTTGAATATTTGTAAGGAGCCAGAATAGGAAAAACTGAAAATAGAAATAAAAATGAATTTAAGATTCATGATCATAAAAGATGTAAGTGGGCGTACATGACATTGTGTGACAAATATTCACAGATGTACCTTACTGTTGATACTCGTTGCTGTTGAAAAACTGTTGAAGCATCTTAGCACTTATGTAAGTTCATAGAAGTAAAGAAGCTTTAGTATGTGTTAGCATGTGCTCAATATACTGATAAGGAGGATGTAGGTATATATACACATGTAAACATAGGCATGTTTTTTGTGCATGTGTAGATTATCAGATTTCAATGACTTTTATGGCAGATATGACATTTCTGACACTTGTCCAATCAACAATCTCAGTGTCATCAGGTGCGTTCACATTGCAAATTTTATTACTGTTTCCATAAAGTAAAGAGTTCGTCTATAACTAAATTTTTATGACAGTTTTAAAAAGTTTTTAATGAATATGTATGAGGTTAGTGAAAGTGTTATTGCAAATGTATGAATAACTAGAGTTTTTTTTTTAATTTCATTTTAATGCTTTTAATCTATGTCCAAAAGACATTTTAAAGGTATTCAATCTTGCTGGTAGAGTTTTAGCTGATAGCTGATAAACCTATATAGTTCATAAAGTTTGTATCGGTATATATCACTTGATTTCTCATAATATTATATAAACTTTAATATAGAGGTTTCGAAAAGTAGTAACTACAACAACAAAAATTATTTTTTTATTAAAAAATACACTTATTAAAATTATTTGGTCACAAAATTATTAACATTTATATATTATTTTAATTAATTGAATTTTTGGCTGACCCTAGAGTTGTTTCGACTATTTTCAAATGCCTATCATCAGTGGTTTTGCAGTTATTTTTTATACTTAATTATTCGCAAATAATTTTTTGAGACTGTAAGTACCAAGGGTTGAACTCGTGCCATGCCAAATTTGAAGCTCAGAGTCAGTATTCACTAGCTAACTGACCCAGAGCCGTACTTGACTTGTATGTTCGAACTTGGAGTTTTTTTTGTTAATTTGCTGTGAAAATTATTCACTTGCTGTGTTATTATTATTATTATGTTGAGGCTAGTTGAGTCAGTGCACCTGAGCACTTTTACTCTCTATTAATTGCGAGATTTCTTCAAAACCCCTCTTTGCGCCTTGACTAGACTATTGTCAATAAACCAGCTGTTATAATAATATTTGTATTCTTCTTCTTCTTCTGAGTCCGTTTCCACTAGTGGAGCATAGAGCCGCTACGATTCACTTAAACCGCACTCTGTTAGGTGCTTCTCTGCATATATCGTATAGTGTTTAATTGAATTAATTAATTATATTTTTATTTTTAATTGTTGAATTTAAAGTTTTGAAAATTATACTTTTCGAAATCTTTCAATTTCTATTAAAGTAAAAATTGGCTATACTGTCAGATTGACGCTGATATTAAATTGAATATTAACTTTAAGATATTTAATTTAACTGAATTTATTCAAACTATATAGTGCATATTATATGTATAAGTATATGTAATTCGATTTATTGTAAAATTATATAAATATTAAAAAATATTAAGAAATATATTTATTCTTAATGATTTTTTTTTTTTACCAAGAGTGACGAAAAGAAACTATTTAAATGTAAGACGGATTCGAATAGCAAAAGTACAAGTACAAGACAAAGACAAGTACAAAAATTTATTTAATTTATTGAAATTTGGCTGGCCATATATTTATTATTTTTTTGCGTTGATGTTTAAATATTTTCTCACAGATTTAAACAGAATTTTTAAATCAAGGAGATAATCTTACAGAAATTTACCAAAAAAAAAAAAAAATTCTTAAAATTATTGTGTTGCTATTTATATTTAAATCACATCTATATGTAAACTGACATAAAGTTAATGTAGTGTGTTACAATATTTAAATATATTTTGCTTCAATTTTTAAATTTGTTTCAATATTTTAACAGGAGAAAAAGAAAAACCCATTTTTCACAACACATTTTCCGCATTCAAACATTCATTTAAGCAAAAATATTTCCACACATACGCACATACGTGATTTATATGCTCATTCATTCACTCTACATACATTGTGACTGAAAAGTTTTCGGAAATTCTCATTTAAAATTCGCGCGCTGTATATTTTTCGATATTTTAAGTTTATGTTAGTTTGCAGCACTGTCTTAATTACTATGCCAAAAATGAGCGCGATCTGTCGGACAGTTCGTTTACGGCAGCTGTTGAAACCAGTTCACCTCAGTAGTGCGTTGCGAAAAAAACAATGGAAAAAAATATTGAACAAAGAGTTTGCATCAAATTTTGTTTTTCGAACGAAATTTCGTGTGCAGAATCGTTGCGAATGCTACAAAAGGCTTATGGGGAATCAGTTTTATCGAAAACTCAAGTTTATGAGTGGTACAAAGCCTTTCAGGACTGTCGTACGACCGTCGAAGACATGCCGCGTTCTGGACGACCTTCGACCTCTACCACCGACGAAAACATTGAAAAGGCAAAGGAAATCGTGTTCAAAAATCCTCATGTGAGTGTTAGAGAGATAGCACGAGAGCTAGGCATCGGTCGTGAGATGGCTCGTTTGATTTTGGTGGACAATTTGTGTATGCGACGTGTCAACGCCCGGCTTGTTCCGATTCACCTCAATTTGTTCAACATTATCAACGATTTTAAGGCCAAACATTCAATAAATACCATCGAACAGCCACCGTATTCACCTGATCTTGCACCGTGTGACTTTTTCCTGTTTCCCAACCTCAAATTACCACTCAGAGGAACGCGTTTTGAATCCATAGAAGACGTAAAACAGAATTCGCAGAGGGAACTCAAAGCCATACCGGAAAGCGCCTATAAAAAGATGTTTTTGAATGATTGGAAAGAAACGTGGATTTGTGTATCGTTCTAATGGAGCATATTTGAAGGAGATAAAATAAATATTGATGAAGATTAAGAATTTTGCGTTTTATTTAAAATTTCCGGAAACTTTTCGGTCACAATGTACACACGCTTTCGCACACATACCTTACACACGGCCAAATGAAATTTTTCTCATTATATTATAAAAGCCATCAAAATGAAAACACCTTGCCACATTATGGCATCCACTCTATCATGCTCATCATAACATCGTTATCCTTATTATCAACAACTTAGAAGAAGCACGCGGAGAGGGAGAAGAAGCAAGAAGACATACCTATGTAAGGATCTTTTGCTACACGAATGGTTGAGAAAATTCAATCTTAAGAAAAGACAGCCGTAAAGAAATAAAATAGAAGGAAAAATGAAATGAAATTCCTTTCTTGCAAGGATTTTTATCACAAACGGATATGAAAATTTATCGACAAGTGACGCAATGAAAAAAATACACAAAAAAAGTACACAAAAAAAAAAACACCAAAAATATAAGAACAAATCTTATGCGTAGACAAACTGCAGGACAACCTAGAGCGGAAACGGAAATGTGAAATGTTTGTGGGAGTATAACTCACAAATAGACACCGAGTAAGTTTGACAGACAGAGTCGTTGAAGAATATTCTGAATGTATTACTGGTAAATTATATGCTTATAGAAAAATTGGTTTACCTGATGCTTTAAGATACTTTGACACTTCTAATATATGCATGTACACAAACGGAAATGTGGGTTGAAATAAGCTGGCTGTAGCATTGAGTCTGTTAATGTGCCTGTAGAAATCATAGTTTGTTGTGTCACCTTAGGTGGTAAAAAACTCCAAATTGTTCTTTCAAGCAAAACTTCATAAAAAAGGAAATAAAAATATTCAATCGTTATTTTTGCACTTTCAATATCCAAAAAGATATGAATTATGTTTTATGAGGCTTATGAAAGTTATAAAAAATGTATTAATACGAAGTAAAGAAAAAGAAAAAATTTAGGATATACGTTGGCATATAAGTCTTTTAGTAGATCAGAATATATAAGCTACTTTAAGAAATAGTCATATATATAGTTAACTGGGAGAAAATACAATAATTATAATTTATTTGTTTAAGGAAATTGAACATTTTAGAAGATTCTCTCACCGATGTGACTGAGCTGTCATCCTATAATGTTAGGGACCCGACCAAGTTTATAGAACTGTCAGGTTGGTTTTCCTTAATCTTATGGGGGAATCGTTACTTTTTTCGGCGTTGGCTGTATCCTGATTTAAATCAGAATATATAAGCTACTTTAAGAAATAGTCATATATAAAGTGAACTGGGAGGGAATACAATAATTATAATTTATTTGTTTAAGTAAACTGAAAATTTTAGCTAATAGTTAAATGATATTATAAGGTTAATCAACAGCTTTAATATCAACGTGGGTTAATTAGGAAGCTTTTATAAAAACTTAGCAAATTAGATTTCATAGATCTACAATTTGTAACTGTATATTTAATATAGAATTAATTTAGTTTAATAAATTAATAATTTAGTTTAATAAATTAATTAATAAATTGTTATATATGATACCATTTTGCGATCGGTAAATCTGTTGTCACTTATTTAATCAAGGAGTAAATTTTGACGATGTTGTGGCTCTGAAGATGAGGAGGAGACCTAGCTCCATCTTATGTGTCAGTGCCCTTCTTAAGCTAGAAGATTAAAAATTTTCGGATCCCCTTTTCTGACTGAGCTGTCAGCCTGTGATGTTAGGGACCTGGCCAAGTTTATAGAACTGTCAGGTTGGTTTTCCTTTATCTTATGGGGGAGTTGTTACTTTTTTCGGCGTTGGCTGTATCCTGATTTAAATCTATGTACATTCCAATGCTATTCCTGTGGTACCACAATGGGTCATCATTTAAGCTCAAGTGGAGTTTTAGAAAACAAGACCGCCACTCTAACCTACTTACCTTTTTAATCGAGATTCATTATTAATGCAATTACCATTTTCGATTGGTAAATCTCGAGTGAAGTCTATAACACTCTAGATTAATTTATAATACTCTAGAAACTTTGACAGAGTAGCAAGAACACCCTAAAATTAACAGCTGTTTTATATGACTTGACAAATTATATGTGATTTGATTCGATATAAGTATTTATGAAAAATATAAATGTCTACTGAGCCTGCTCTTTCATTAAAAACATATATTTGCAAATCAAGTAAACTAAATAGTCTTACTAATATAAATTGTAATCTCCAAGATACTGCGAATTGAAAGAGGTTCATATATTTTTATAGTGACCTACACTCCGTAAAATATTATCCCAACGTTACTGCTTTACATTTAGCTGTTAATGAATTAATTAAAAACGAATAACAATCAGCAATTATTTCGTACAATTCACTTTAATTAAAAATTTTTAATTAATTTCAACAAATCTTTAAAGAAATATATTTCTTATTAACTCATATATTATTGGTACAAAAGAAATAGCTTATAATTCTCATTGAGTTTAGTTATATATGTCTATATATAAGTTTATTCGTAAAATTTATATTGGTTTAATGCTTTGATATAAAATCTCCAATTTGGGTAGTATATGTTCTAGGTTTTTTTGAGATTGTTTGGGAGTCAGTGTAGCACATTTATTTCATTTATCTGTTAAGAGTATAATTTGGAAGTATATGAAGTTTTTTTTTTTGTATCTCAAGGTTCATTTATCGATACATATTCGAAATATTTTTTATCCTTACTTTTTTTATAATTGGGATTCTAGTATTGACTGTATAGAAAGCGCTTTAATCAAATATAAAAGCTATGATTTTTGTGAAAGTCAAATTTTCGTGAAGGTTTTTTTGTCTTGTATTTATAAGAAGTTAGGACTTAAAATTGTTTATATATTATATTGTATATAAATTATAATTGTACTAATATGATTATAAATATTTTAATTTTGTAGTTATTCAAATATACAAATACAAAATCCTTAACTGAATATTATTCTTGAATTATTTATATTGTTTAACCTTGGAGTCATATGACACCAAGCTGTCTCTATACTGGGCATGGGCCATCTACAAATTGTCTCCATCTTTGCCATCTTACTGCTACTTCTCTGAGCTTAATAATAATGATGTATGATCTACCAAGGTGTGTAAATTGGGTGTTAATTTCGTTTAGTGTTGATCTGCGACAGGTTATTTTAGGCGTGCCCTGCGGATTATACGTAACTGGTTGAAAACAAACTTTACTTGACGGCTTTCGTAAGGTGTGACCAATCTAGCCAAACTTTCTCTTGCGGATATTTATGTTGATGTCGTTTGTATTCGTTCTGCCCCACAGTTTTTGATTTCAAATTCGGTTTGGTCAAAATATGTGTAATATTTTTCGAAGGCACCGGTTTACAAATGCATGCATTTTGTTTTGAATTATCTCGGTTACAAGCCTTGTTTCGCAACCATATATATATTTTTGCACTCACGTCGTGCATAGTACCACCATCAATACCTCCTACACTTCCCAAGTATTGGAATTCGTATGCACGGTTGCCACTTGAAAATTTTTTTCTGTACCAAAATTGGTTTAAAAAGGTACCATTTCTGTAAAAAAAGGTCCAAAATTTTTCTATTGTCTTTTTATAAGAAAATACAATTTATATAAAATGTACAAAAAGTATAAAACAATACAATATCCACAATAAAGTTGGGTCGCCGAAAATGTACCATTTTTTGAACATGAGTACCAGAGTACCAAACGGAAAAAAAAGTACCAATTTTGGTACTAAAGTACCATAAGTGGCAACCGTGTTCGTATGCTTGTTCCACGATTTGGTCTTAAAGTTCAAGTCGCTTATTGTATTTTGTATTTATTCGCATTTTGATTTTTTGTGCATTGATCCTAAGCCCAACTTTTGTGGCTCTGCTCCCAGATTTTCAAGTTGTCGCTGCATGTCGGCCAAACGATGTGTCAATTCGCATTTATCGTCTGCATAATCCAAAGATTCTAGTCGGTCATTTGGGTCTAAAGGGCTACATACGATGCCATGGCTATTATTTTCGGTTGCGCGTTTAGAAACAGCATCGGTAACGTTCAAAAGGATAACGATATTATTCTTGTAACAAATATTATATATTTTGTATATTTTCTCTTAATAGTGAAAATAAAAGCAACTTTATAAAGCAGATCCAATATATTTTTATACGAAGAACTGTTTTTATTATAATTTAGATCATCTCAACATTAATTTATATAAATCAAATAATTTAGTAAAATTTGTAATAAATTTTTTTCAGGATATAAAAAAAAAAAACAAAAAAATGTATCTTTATACTTAAGTAAGTATTTACACGTGTCTGCCAGCAGGTGGGAATAAATATTATTATTCAATACACATTTAAGGACATTTGATAAATTGACTATAACAGCAATTGAAGTATAGAATTTAATTTACAATTGAATTACTCATTATTATTTGTTTCAATGTTTAACATAAATGCAATTTGCAATAACTGATATAATTATTTTAAAATGATATATTGAGACAGAAAAAGTATGTATATCTAATCTTTAAACAAGCAAAAATAAAAATAATATTTGAGATAATAGAAATACTGAATGTTAGAGTATTTTTCTATCTTTTTATAAATTAGTTATTGTAAATATTATGAAAAACTAAATCAATTATTTAATTTTGTATACAATAACTGTTTCATGTTTAAAAATATATGTTTTTACTCTAAGATATTGTTTACATATGCATATGATTTTAATGTTTATATATGTGAATGTATTTCCATAGCCTTAAAAATATATAAATAAAAATTAAATATAATTGAATTAAAATATTGAAGTACTACTTTTTTTTGTCAATCATTTATTATTTTTTATATTGTATCTTTCAAATGCATTGAGTTATTGATTGACACAGAACTGTGAAAATATTTAAGTGGTTCACTTTAAATTTCATGAATAATTTTTATTACTTTTAAAAAATTTGTTTTTTTTTAAAGCGCCACTAATTGATGTTATCATTCAAATATATTTTTTTAATTTTACTTTTTTAAAAAATATTTTTAATATTTTATGATACAAAATATAAGACATTAGTGAACTAAAAACAAATATTTTACACATTGAAAAACAAAGTTTTTAATTATATTATATTTAAAAAATGTACATTAAAATAAATAAATAATAACTTCAGTATCTATTCTTTATGTTGATAAATAAATAATATTTTCGAATTCCTTAGAGACGAATATATATATATGGTGGGACATTGGGACAGCGCTTTGTCCAACAAGTGGCCCCACTGAAGTGAAGGATTAGTCGAAGTAGACCACGAAACGACTTGGGTCCTTTTTCTTCCTTCGATTCTCGGATGTTGTTATTGAGTTAAAGCTGGAGTGGCTTCCGTTCGCATAACTACATCTTTTGTTAATGCAAGCAGCTCATTTAGCTTGAGGTTTCCTGCCAAGTCGTCAACAACCCAATGGTGTCCCAAGACAGTCTTCCTCCTACTTGCCAGTGCTGGACATTGGCACAATATATGCACCGCTGTCTTCTTTTCTTCTAGACATAGTCTGCAAGTGTCTTCCTCAGCATGAGTTATCTTTTTGAGGTGATACTTGAAGTTGCTATGTCCAGTAATTAGTGAGACGAATCTAACATATCTAATGAATTCAAATACAATATATATATATTATAAAAAAAAATATTAATACCTTAAAATATCCAAAAGCGATATTGAACCGTGTCTAAAATATACATTAATAAATAAATACACTCACCAAAATCAAAATATGAAAACCCATATAATATTTTAGAAAATTAGACTATTCCTGAGGTGTGGCAGCCTTGTCGAAAGAAGCAACTTAAATACAATAGACATCACACGATACTATTTGAAGTGTAAATGATAGTGAATGAATGTCATTTGCGGCACTTGACTGGAAAAGTAAAAGTGATATCACGGGGATCATGGCTCACATGTTCAGCTGCATGATCCGTTTAATGGAAGTGTCGTAGTGACTGTAGTTAAAGTTGTAATGTTATGAAAGTTAACATTACTTTCATTCGATCTGGAATTGCATTCTCCAACTGGGTGTTGTGACCCAAAGAACAGCGCAGGTGTTAGGTGGACTTCAATTTGATTGCTATCGACAGAATTTTATCCGATGGGGTTGTTTATCGGTGCATTATACTGATATATGTGTTAAGAGAACCGTGGTGATAAGACTTAATGCCAGATAATTGCTTTAAAAAACTAAGGACTCTGTAACAATTAATCAATAGAAAAAAAATCTGTATGAATTTGTTGTGGGAAGATGAATAAAATATAAGCAAAATAGATACTAAAACCTAAGCTGAAGTATATTATTGACAATATAAAACGATGAAATTCTATGAACAAGAGTTTCCAAATCACCGATGACTACCTTACGAAATAGTTTAAAATGATACTTCTCTGTGTTATCAATAAGCAGTTGGCAATTGTTGGATGATAGACTATCACCATTAATCCACCAAAAGTTAAACAGATATGAACTAAATATAAACACCTCCAAATATAAATCTTCTTAAAAGATTGTGTAATTCTCCTGATACCGAAGGTCTAAATAGCTTACAATTAGCATTCGAAATAGTATAAAATGACACTATGGTGTGTTATTAATAGTCACTTGGCAATTGTCAGATGACGGATAATTTGCATTTAATTTCCACAAATAAAATAGCAAAACTTAACTGAAATGTCTTTCAAAACTTTTCTGATTTAGGAAGTTTGTCCAAATCCAACTAAAAGCTTTGCAGGACTATTTAATTAACAATTGCAAAATCCATATTCTCCGAAACTTTCATTGCTAACACAAGTGATAATTTTTGTTCATACAATTGCGCTGTATTATTATTGTTAAGGGGATATAGTACTTCAAAAATTAAGCAATGGCTGCCTAGATTAAGTAAGACTTTTTTGTTAATTTACCACAAAAAATTGCAGTTAATTTTTAATATTTTGTTCGCTTTCAACTAAACTTCAAAGGACGATGTATTTTTAAGTATAATTTATCAAATCGGGTATCCTCTAATTTCTTGCATTTATTTTCGTTCATTTATAATGATAATAAGCGATTAATGGTTGAATTACTATTAAGAAGGGAGCTGTAGATGCCAGGATCAGTAACTCTATTTTATATATATTTATACAGTTTATTTAAAAGACCATTTCAATAGATCTTTTTATATATACTAAAATAATATCTTTATTACGATTTATTTTGTTGATATAAAAACTAGCTATATGTACTACATACTGATCAAAAGTATATATATTTTTTTTTGTAACGTATATATAACTATATATATATACATTATTTCATTGCAGAATTACTAAAATAATAATATCCTTTGTTCCAAAAAGCGTCATAGGCGTAATTTGAAATAATTTCAAAATATATAAGTATATATATGTAATATGTATGTACATATGTATATACCCATACGTATTTATATATTTAAAATTGCAATTCATGACAGATTTTGCGTTTCATATTAAATCTGAATCTCCTTAATTTATGACTATCTATATAAAATATGCACACATATTAACACAAATTGTCTATATATCTATACATATTTAAGTAACAATTTTCTTTAAATAAATTCATATGCATGCAGGTATATATACAGATAAATATATATATATATATCTTCATATATAAACTGTTAATGTACATTTCAATATGAATAGACAAAGTCTCAATATGACAAGAGAAACGTCATTGAATGTCAAACAACCGAAATAGATTTTGCCAAATTCAATTTTTAAGTACGAGAACATATTTTGCAAAAATTGGAAAATTGGCATGCAAAATTATAAACTAATTTGCTATTGCTAGTATGTGATTAAAAAAAACATTAATTATAAATATATGTTTTCAAATTAATGGGTACGTCAAAAACGTATTACTGCCAGCAACACGTGTACGGCTACTAAATTTAAAAAATATTTAACATATTTGTGTCATTTTTTTATTTTTTAATTTTATTTTACAACATTCACATTCATCATTTTAGTTTTAAAATTTAAATAAAAAATAAACTAAACAATTAATGCATCACTATGATAAACAATCATCAGTAATTGATATTTTAATGTATTGTAAAAATGATAAGTAAAATGATGACTTGGTTACAGTGACTTGGTTAGTATCCAATTAGTAGTAAAAGATATTATTTAATATATTTAAAATATATGTAATATTCTTTGTCTGAGGCTAAGTGCTGTCTAAATACGTCCAAAAAAGTATACGAAATTTAAAAATAGAAACCCCTTTCAATCACTGAAGGCACATGTTCATATATTCCTATTATTAACAGATTAAAATCATTAATTAATGTAGTCTTTTGCCAAAAGTGATATTCGATATATTGTTTTAGACTTTTAAAAAATTACTTAGCGGAGTTTGTTGGCTATTCGAAATGCTGAATAGATTTAAAAAAAAATAGTTTTTATATTTTAGATCTTAACATGTTAAAAAGATATATTTGGCTATAATTTTGAAAAATTTAAATTTTTTAGTATTTACTTAAAACTGGTTAGAGTAACAAAACTTAATAAACTAATACATATAGAGAAACATATAGAGAAATTTGTAATTTATTAATTTTTTAAAATTTATTAAAAACTGTTTGAAAATAAAAAGGGTGAATTAAGTACTATAGAGAGAAACATATAGAGAAAGTTTTAAAATATTAATTTTTTTTAAAATTTATCTTAAACTCTTTTAGAGTAACAAGAGCAAATCAAGTACTTATTCGTCAAGTACTTATTATTAATAGGCGTAGGTCGTTAATTGTACACTGAAGATGGTCCACAAAGTTTTTTTTTTTTTGTGGCAAGGAGAAGTGGAATGTCTACGCACTGACCACAATCTGCCGCCTCGGAAAGTTAGTGCCCGACTCGCGCGGACTAAACCACCTTACTCCTAGAGATCTTGTCCTGCCCCGGGACTACGTTAGTATTACTTCGAGGTAGAATCCCTATTAGTCATTTAAAACTTCCATTGGTGTGTCCTGCGTCCAGGCCCCGCTACTGCTGCAGGTGATGAACCTTGCCTTTCATTTTGGTCAAGATCTACTTTTTTCAATCTCAGAATCTTTTCACTAAAAATGTTTGCTGCAAAAATTATCTGAGTTAGTCCACGAAGTAGACCGAAATATCTGTATTAGAAATAATTTTTTACAAAATTTAATATACAATTAAATATATAACACAATATAACACAATTTATAAGTGTGATTTTTATTTAAAAAACCATTTTAAAATTTTATGTGTTAAGTTTTAGTAATATAAACCTAATAGGAATTTAAATAAAAATTTTTTAATGTTTTAAAATTCATTTAAAACCGTTTTAGAGTAACAAAAGTAAATCGAGTACTATAGTACTATATTATATATAAAGTATATATGGCACATATGGCCCTAAATAAAACTATGTCAAGTGCTATACTATTTAATATATATTTAAAACTGCTTTTAGAGTAACAAAAGTTAAACAAATAATATATAGAACAATGTTATTGTTTATATATATTCCTTAAAAAAGTTAATTTATTCAGAAATAGTTTTTATGTCATGTGCATATATTCCTTATATGTAACGTATATTTCTTTGCCAATTAATTTAGTTAATTAATTTATTACATTTTTTAAAATTAGTAAATTAAAATTTTTTAATTAGTATTTATTTTTATTTTTTAATTATTTTTATTTTTCATTCAAAACTTTCCTATTGTGAAGATTAATAATACATATCCAAATTACATTTTTTTAATTTATTTAAAAGCCCTCGTACGCAATAAATATAAAATGAAATAAAATTCATCAAAGACTGTCACTGTGACATTTGGCATATTGGGGCATAAAATTTATTAAAATCTTTGTCAACTGACGTGTCCAAGTGACGCGTTCAGGACGTGCACCACATGTGCTTTTTTTGGTCTGTCTTCTCGCTGACATGATTGCTATTAGTGCTAAACTACTCGCATTTGTTACTGTTGTTGTACTTTTGTCGCTACTATTTGAAGATATTGGCAATGAGTCGTACTTGTATTTTTAGACCCACATTCCTACACATTCCTAAATATATCGAAAGATAAAAGCATTTAAAGTATGTCTATTTATATATCGTTTAATTTTATTATAAATAATTATTTCTCTTATAAAATTTCTTTATTTCTTTATAGCTAAATTAAAGCAATGATGGGTGCTTAATGAACCATTGACTTTTGCATTTTAAACATTTTTCTTTAATTATCAAAAAGTTTTGTAAAGCACGTTCCAATACATGTTAATGTTGTTTTAAAATTTTTTAATAATACATATGAATGTGTCTCTTCACTTATTTATTTATTTTTATATAAAAGTAATTAAATTATTCGCCAACACAACGTCTTTCGCACGCGTCTCTGGTGCAGAAACGATTTCGGTTGCCATTACAGCCTTTGTAGACAAACTTTCTGCAGGCGCCTTTGTCATAATACCATCTGGTCTCGGTTTTAGTTTGATCCTTTTTGCTACAAAAGTTGCCCTCATTAAAGCCTGAGTAGCAATTTACGTGATCTGTTAATGAAAATAAATAAAAATAATCTTTAATGCAAATTATACAAATTCGAAAATTGGGATAACATTTTAAACATATATAATTTTGCAATCCCTCTATATGTAAATTATATATGTAAATTGTATAAAATAATTTATATTTTAATTTACGTTATATAAATTATTAAGTTTTTTAAAACTGAACTAAGTAACAAAAGAAACTGGGAGGGTATTAATCAAACCTACCAGCTAGCACACAGCACAATCGCATGGTTCACTGACGGCTCGCTTACGAAGGAAGGTGTCGAAGCGGTCACAGTCGGACCAGGCAAGAAGTATTTTTTTTTTTTTTTTTAAACTTCATTTTATTAAATAAAATCTATTCTATTCATGAATAATAAGTACTACTTATGGCAATAATAATATATGATTGAAGTATTGGGAAGCATTGAAAAAAAATACTAGCGTCTTCCAAGCAGAAATTTTCGCAGTTTTAAAGTGCTTACTCATCAATATTGAACGGTATTACCAATACTGACAGAATAAATTCGCATCAGGTGATTTCAAGACTGGTGAAAGACTGCCTTGATAAGCTAAATCGCCTTGGCGAATCATATCAGGTGCCGATTCTTTGGGTACTGGGACATACCGGTGTACGCTGGAACGTATACGCGAACAAGCAAGCCAGGAAAGAAGCAGCCACACCGATGATGGAGCCGGAACCTTTTTGTGGACTAGGACATAGTACGCTCTTTTCTCTCAGAAAAATAAAGAAGAAGCATATGAAAAAGATTGCTGGGATTAACATAATCTAAATCACTTATTGGTACCTATAACATTAAGAGATACCAGGATTATATGAACCTATCAAAAGAACAACTTAGAACTTAGAATCATCACAGGAATCCCAACAGGGCAGTGTGAACTAAAATACCATCTTACGAGACTGGTTATGCATACGAACGCAAACTGTAGATTCTGTGAAGAGAATGATTTGTCGGTCGCACATGTGCTGTTAGAATGCCCTGCGCTAATGTACCTACGGAATAGTGTTCTGGGAATGTATATTCTTACGGAAGAGGCAAGAAAACTCTGTAAAATAGGTTCCATACTACTTTTTATTGACGCAAAAGGGCTTAGAGACCTACTCTAAACCACATCCCCTAACAATAATAATAATACGTTATACAAAATAATTTATATTAGATTGTTTGATTTTTACCGTCAGCTATAATGAAAGTAGCTATTTACTCAATAGAAACTATTATCTTAATGAAGTAGTGGTCCGACTAGAGAAGTGTTTGATTTAGCATCCCCAGGTAGAAAACGATAGCATTTTCGGCGTAGGAACTAGGTGACTATTTGGAAGCGACCAGTACTATCAATTGACAACAGCACGCCACTGATGTGGACTGGTTGGCAGAGGCTACTCGACGCGGCAAAGAGCGACTCATGTATGTAATGAGTAACTAAGTAAGTAACAAATTACACCAAAAAATTTTTATTATATATTTTATTATAATTTTATTATTTTTATTTTAAATATAGAATTATAATAAAAGAAAATGAAAAAAAATATTGCTAATTATCGCCTGAATAAATCATAGAATAACATTAGCACGAATGTCCTGGCTTAGGTTCTATATACAAAAAAAAAAAAATAAAATAAAATCATGCAAAAAATAATGCTTCTATAAAAAGAATAGTATTGAAACTAAAAAATTAAAAATAAATATATTTAATCAATTTAATTATTCTACAGCTTGTTTATATTTTTATCCTAATATAACGCAGCAAGTGAATTTGTTAATAAACTTTTACAGCAAATTAACATATCTTCAAGTTTGAAAAACAAATCAAGTACGTCTTTGGATCAGTTGGTTAATGACCACTGACTCTGAGCTTCGAATTTGGCAGGGTAAGAGTGTAACTCTTGTTACTTGTAGTTATCAAAGACTATTTACGAATAATTAAATGTAAGAAATAATTCTAATACCACTGATAATAATTGTGGCAATACTCGAAATAGCTGTATGATCAGCCAAAAATGCAATTAAATTAAAATAATAAAAATTTTGTTGTTTTAATTCACTACTGTTCAAAAAACCACAAAATAATGTATATAAATTGTATTTTTATCCATAAAAATATAAAAATGTGTTGATTGCTAACATTCATTCATTTTTATTTTATTATTTTACATACATAGTAATAATATAGTAAAACAAAAATTCTATTTTTATCGAAATCATCAATTCTGGTTTAAAATAAATAAGTCATTATCAAGTTCATTAAAATGTTATGACTCTACAAATCAGGAATATAATGTTTCTTTTCTTTGATTTTTCTTGAAGTTCCTTCATCAAAGAGTTATTTGATGATGTGTTATTATTGTGATGACAAGTTTTAGGTGAATATACGTCACTTTTGCTAAAACAAATATTTTCAAATTTTATTTTAATAGCAATTTTCACACCTTAGAGTATTTATACGATTATTTATCCAATAAAAATATACTCGTAAGTAATTGGCAAGAGGTTGTCAATAAGTTTATGACTTTCTTCTGCCATTCGACTAACATATTGTCAGCTATAAAGTTTATTGCCTTTATTTCAACACTTTTAACTAAATATTTTTTTTCTTCATAATATCAAATAATAATTATTAATACACATTATTTTTACTTTCTCCTTATGGCGTCTGAAAAGCTTTTAAAACCATATATTATTTTATAATAATAAAAATACATCAAAACATTTCCTCTAAGTAATCAAATTCTATCGCTATCTATTATATTTATATATTTATTTTAGAAATGATCTGAATTAAAATTTGTTGAAGATACGAGTATGAATTCAACATAAACTGTAAATTTATTGATAGAAAAGAAGAAAATTTTTTATGAGAAAAGTATAATACTACTATTTTAAGAAGGATAGAAAATTGCAATTTATATATATATTACAGTCATACAATTTTTAGGTAACGTAACTTATTTTTTGCGAATCCTTTTGGTATAAGCAGTTAGTAATATTAACATTATTAAGGGTATTTCAGTTATATTATTTATATTTTATTAAAAATTATAATACGAAGAATCGCTTTCCCAATTTTTTTTTTCTTTTATATAAAGATAAATAAATAAATTTTATTCTTTTATATAAAGATAAATAAATAAATATAATAATAAATTTTTTATTGTTTTTAAGATTAAAAAGTAATAAATTAAAAAAGTTTTTTATGAATATTAAATTAATAAAAAATAATTTATTTTTCAGTTAACTTCAATGTTTGCTTACTCACAAAAAATGTATGCATTTATTGAGATATTTAGACGAATATTATATTACAGTCATTACAACACCAACAACAAACAATTCTATATATTCGTAATGGTAACTATAATAGTTATTAAAGATTTCTAACTGAAAACAGATCATATATTTTATACTCAGAATTCATTTTAAACAATTAAATTTGGTTAAATGAACGTTTGAAGATCGGGTTCGAAGAAGAGCTGTTACACGAAGCTGCAGTTATTTAGATTTAAGTTAAAATAATTATTTATACTAAGTCTTTATTATATTAAGGTTGAAACAACAGACTAAATTATACTTTTGTGTTAAGTATGAAGCATTAGGCATTAAGTGAAACATTAGATCTAACGCTATAGATGGTGTGGTTCACAGAACACCACTTATGCAGAGTTCAGCTCTGTTAAGTACAGTACAGTACGAAGATTTGTCGAGGACCGACAACCATCAATGATGTCATACAAAACTATTGATCTAATGACAGCCTTGTATAGCCATTGAATAATACGAGGTTGTAATTACCACCTTTTAACAAGAGGCTTCTGACATAAGAGCAACGCAATTAAGCTCAGCTTCAATTGAAGGCGTATCTAGATTGCATTAGATGCTTTTTTTTCTAGTAAAAAGTGATTACTCGTTAGTGATTCTTCTGAATATTTTTTATTGATTTCTTTGGAGTTATATAATATATGAACGCTAGCAATTCCAAATAACTGGATACGTTTAATTCATATTATTTTCATAATGCTATTATGTAAAAGTATTGTTACTTTCATACATTGGTTATTCAATGAGTTGAATCAGAACACTCAGAAAAATATACTCTAAACACATACTATACCTATAGTTAGATTGATCTAATCCTTTTGTTAGAAAAATTTTAGCTCATGTGGTAAAGAAGTTATGAACACCAAAATCTGGAATGGTTGAACCAACATAAGGCGTCGGGTAAAAGTATTTTGCCTGAGATTTAGTTAAAATCTCATTAAAGTTTGAATCTTTAAGAAAGTCTTTTTTTTCTGAGTGAAGGTAAACACAACGACTACTTTCAATCTCAGGCTCTCACAAATCATAAATATATGTATGAATATATATAAAATATATATATATATATATAAATATATATAATATATATATAAATATATATAATATATATATAAATATATATTGC
>NC_051847.1:240872668-240881218 GCF_002237135.1 Teleopsis dalmanni | reverse complement strand
TTATATTTTTCGAAATCTTTTCATTTCTTTAAGTAACTTGGTTACTGTAGATTGACGCTGTATCTAACTTGATATTACTTTAAGGCTATTTAATTACTGAATTTATTCAAACTATGTAGTGTACATTATTTGTAATGTATATATACTTCGATTTATTGTAAACTTATAAAAATATTAAAGAATATTGAGAAATATATTTATTTTAAATGTCAATTTGTTTTTACCAAGAGTGACGAAAAGAAACTATTTAAAAGTTAGACACATTCGAATAGCAAAGAAAAGACAAGCACAAAAATTTATTTAATTTATTGAAATTAAATAAATGTATTTATTAAATTAAATTATATTTATTATTTTTGCGTTGATGTTTAAATATTTTCATACAGATTTAAACAGAAATTTTTAAATCAAGGAGATAATCTTACAGAAATTTACCAAACAAAAAAAAAAATTCTTAAAATTATTGTGTTGCTATTTATATTTAAATCACATCTATATGTAAACTGACATAAAGTTAATGTAGTGTGTTACAATATTTAAATATATTTTGCTTCAATTTTTAAATTTGTTTCAATATTTTAACAGGAGAAAAAGAAAAACCCATTTTTCACAACACATTTTCCGCATTCAAACATTCATTTAAGCAAAAATATTTCCACACATACGCACATACATGATTTATATGCTCATTCATTCACTCTACATACACAGGCTTTCGCACACATACCTTACACACGGCCAAATGAAATTTTTCTCATTATATTATAAAAGCCATCAAAATGAAAACACCTTGCCACATTATGGCATCCACTCTATCATGCTCATCATAACATCGTTATCCTTATTATCAACAACTTAGAAGAAGCACGCGGAGAGGGAGAAGAAGCAAGAAGACATACCTATGTAAGGATCTTTTGCTACACGAATGGTTGAGAAAATTCAATCTTAAGAAAAGACAGCCGTAAAGAAATAAAATAGAAGGAAAAATGAAATGAAATTCCTTTCTTGCAAGGATTTTTATCACAAACGGATATGAAAATTTATCGACAAGTGACGCAATGAAAAAAATACACAAAAAAATACACAAAAAAAAACACCAAAAATATAAGAACAAATCTTATGCGTAGACAAACTGCAGGACAACCTAGAGCGGAAACGGAAATGTGAAATGTTTGTGGGAGTATAACTCACAAATAGACACCGAGTAAGTTTGACAGACAGAGTCGTTGAAGAATATTCTGAATGTATTACTGGTAAATTATATGCTTATAGAAAAATTGGTTTACCTGATGCTTTAAGATACTTTGACACTTCTAATATATGCATGTACACAAACGGAAATGTGGGTTGAAATAAGCTGGCTGTAGCATTGAGTCTGTTAATGTGCCTGTAGAAATCATAGTTTGTTGTGTCACCTTAGGTGGTAAAAAACTCCAAATTGTTCTTTCAAGCAAAACTTCATAAAAAAGGAAATAAAAATATTCAATCGTTATTTTTGCACTTTCAATATCCAAAAAGATATGAATTATGTTTTATGAGGCTTATGAAAGTTATAAAAAATGTATTAATACGCAGTAAAGAAAAAAAAAAAATTTAGGATATACGTTGGCATATATAAGTCTTTGAAGTAGATCAGAATATATAAGCTACTTTAAGAAATAGTCATATGTGTAATTAACTGGGAGAAAATACAATAATTATAATTTATTTGTTTAAGGAAATTGAACTTTTTAGAAGATTTTCTCACCGATGTGACTGAGCTGTCATCCTATATTGTTAGGGACCCGACCAAGTTTATAGAACAGTCAGGTTGGTTTTCCTTTATCTTATGGGGGAATCGTTACTTTTTTCTGCGTTGGCTGTATCCTGATTTAAATCAGAATATATAAGCTACTTTAAGAAATAGTCATATATATATGTAGTTAACTGGGAGGGAATACAATAATTATAATTTATTTGTTTAAGGAAATTGAAAATTTTAACTTGAATAGTTAAATGATATAAGGTTTATCAACAGCTTTATTATCAACATGGGTTAGTTAGGAAGTTTTTATAACAACTTAGCAAATTAGATTTCATAGATCTACAATTTGTAACTGTATATTTTATACAGAATTAATTTAGTTTAATAAATAATTATATATGATACCATATTGCGATCGGTAAATCTGGAGTCACTTATTTAATCAAGGAGTAAATTTTGACGATGTTGTGGCTCTGAAGATGAGGAGGAGACCTAGCTCCATCTTATGTGTCACTGCCCTTCTTGAGCTAGAAGATTAAAAATCTTTGGATTCCCTTTTCTGACTGAGCTGTCATCCTGTGATGTTAGGGACCTGGCCAAGTTTATAGAATTGTCAGGTTGGTTTTCCTTTATCTTATGGGAGAGTCGTTACTTTTTTCTGCGTTGGCTGTATCCTGATTTAAATCTATGTACGTACCAACGCTATTTCTGTGGTACCACAACGGTTCATCATTTAGGCTCAAGTGGACTTTTAGGAAACCACTCCAACCTACTTACCTATTTAATCGAGATTCATTATTAATGCAATTTTCATTTTCGATTGATAAATCTCGTGTGAAGTGTATAACACTCTAGATTAATTTATAACACTCTAGAAACTTTGACAGAATAGCAAGATCACCCTAAAATTAGCAGCTGTTTTATATGACTTGACAAATTATATGTGATTTGATTCGATATAAGTATTTATGAAAAATATAAATGTCTACTGAGCCTGCTCTTTCATTAAAAACATATATTTGCAAATCAAGTAAACTAAATAGTCTTACTAATACAAATTGTAATCTCCAAGATAATGCGAATTGAAAGAGATTCATATATTTTAATAGTGACCTACACTCCGTAAAATATTATCCCAACGTTACTGCTTTACATTTAGCTGTTAATGAATTAATTAAAAACGAATAACAATCAGCAATTATTTCGTACAATTCACTTTAATTAAAAATTTTTAATTAATTTCAACAAATCTTTAAAGAAATATATTTCTTATTAACTCATATATTATTGGTACAAAAGAAATAGCTTATAATTCTCATTGAGTTTAGTTATATATGTCTATATATAAGTTTATTCGTAGAATTTATATTGGTTTAATGCTTTGATATAAAATCTCCAATTTGGGTAGTATATGTTCTAGGTTTTTTTGAGATTGTTTGTGAGTCAGTGTAGCACATTTATTTCATTTATCTGTTAAGAGTATAATTTGGAAGTATATAAAGTTTTTTTTTTTGTATCTCAAGGTTCATTTATCGATACATATTCGAAATATTTTTTATCCTTACTTTTTTTGGGATTCTAGTATTGACTGTATAGGAAGCGCTTTAATCAAGTATAAAAGCTATGATTTTTGCGAAAGTCAATTTTTCCCGAAGGTTTTTTGTCTTGTATTTATAAGAAGTTAGGACTTAAAATTGTTTATATAGTATATTGTATATAAATTATAATTGTACTAATATGATTAGAAATATTTTAATTTTGTAGTTGTTTAAATATACAAATACAAAATCCTAAACTGAATATTATTCTTGTATTATTGTCTTATTAAGCCTTGCTTGGTGTCACATGATTTCAACCTGTCTCTATACTGGGCATGGTCCATCTACAAATTGTCTCCATCTTTGCCATCTTACTGCTACTTCTCTGAGCTTAATAATAATGATGTATGATCTACCAAGGTGTGTAAATTGGGTGTTAATTTCGTTTAGTGTTGATCTGCGACAGGTTATTTTAGGCGTGCCCTGCGGATTATACGTAACTGGTTGAAAACAAACTTTACTTGACGGCTTTCGTAAGGTGTGATCAATCTAGCCAAACTTTCTCTTGCGGATATTTATGTTGATGTCGTTTGTATTCGTTCTGCCCCACAGTTTTTGATTTCAAATTCGGTTTGGTCAAAATATGTGTAATATTTTTCGAAGGCACCGGTTTACAAATGCATGCATTTTGTTTTGAATTATCTCGGTTACAAGCCTTGTTTCGCAACCATATATATATTTTTGCACTCACGTCGTGCATAGTACCACCATCAATACCTCCTACACTTCCCAAGTATTGGAATTCGTATGCACGGTTGCCACTTGAAAATTTTTTTCTGTACCAAAATTGGTTTAAAAAGGTACCATTTCTGTAAAAAAAGGTCCAAAATTTTTCTATTGTCTTTTTATAAGAAAATACAATTTATATAAAATGTACAAAAAGTATAAAACAATACAATATCCAGAATAAAGTTGGGTCGCCGAAAATGTACCATTTTTTGAACATGAGTACCAGAGTACCAAACGGAAAAAAAAGTACCAATTTTGGTACTAAAGTACCATAAGTGGCAACCGTGTTCGTATGCTTGTTCCACGATTTGGTCTTAAAGTTCAAGTCGCTTATTGTATTTTGTATTTATTCGCATTTTGATTTTTTGTGCATTGATCCTAAGCCCAACTTTTGTGGCTCTGCTCCCAGATTTTCAAGTTGTCGCTGCATGTCGGCCAAACGATGTGTCATTTGGGTCTAAAGGGCTACATACGATGCCATGGCTATTATTTTCGGTTGCGCGTTTAGAAACAGCATCGGTAACGTTCAAAAGGATAACGATATTATTCTTGTAACAAATATTATATATTTTGTATATTTTCTCTTAATAGTGAAAATAAAAGCAACTTTATAAAGCAGATCCAATATATTTTTATACGAAGAACTGTTTTTATTATAATTTAGATCATCTCAACATTAATTTATATAAATCAAATAATTTAGTAAAATTTGTAATAAATTTTTTTCAGGATACAAAAAAAAAAAAACAAAAAAATGTATCTTTATACTTAAGTAAGTGTTTACACGTGTGTGCCAGCAGGTGGCAATAAATATTATTATTCAATACACATTTAAGGATATTTGATAAATTGACTATAACAGCAATTGAAGTATAGAATTTAAATTACAATTGAATTACTCATTATTATTTGTTTCAATGTTTATTAAAAAAAATTTGCAAAAATTGATATAATTATTTTAAAATGATATATTGAGACAGAAAAAGTATGTATATCTAATCTTTAAACAAGCAAAAATAAAAATAATATTTGAGATAATAGAAATACTGAATGTTAGAGTATTTTTCTATCTTTTTATAAATTAGTTATTGTAAATATTATGAAAAACTAAATCAATTATTTAATTTTGTATACAATAACTGTTTCATGTTTAAAAATATATGTTTTTACTCTAAGATATTGTTTACATATGCATATGATTTTAATGTTTATATATGTGAATGTATTTCCATAGCCTTAAAAATATATAAATAAAAATTAAATATAATTGAATTAAAATATTGAAGTACTACTTTTTTTTGTCAATCATTTATTATTTTTTATATTGTATCTTTCAAATGCATTGAGTTATTGATTGACACAGAACTGTGAAAATATTTAAGTGGTTCACTTTAAATTTCATGAATAATTTTTATTACTTTTAAAAAATTTGTTTTTTTTTAAAGCGCCACTAATTGATGTTATCATTCAAATATATTTTTTTAATTTTACTTTTTTAAAAAATATTTTTAATATTTTATGATACAAAATATAAGACATTAGTGAACTAAAAACAAATATTTTACACATTGAAAAACAAAGTTTTTAATTATATTATATTTAAAAAATGTACATTAAAATAAATAAATAATAACTTCAGTATCTATTCTTTATGTTGATAAATAAATAATATTTTCGAATTCCTTAGAGACGAATATATATATATGGTGGGACATTGGGACAGCGCTTTGTCCAACAAGTGGCCCCACTGAAGTGAAGGATTAGTCGAAGTAGACCACGAAACGACTTGGGTCCTTTTTCTTCCTTCGATTCTCGGATGTTGTTATTGAGTTAAAGCTGGAGTGGCTTCCGTTCGCATAACTACATCTTTTGTTAATGCAAGCAGCTCATTTAGCTTGAGGTTTCCTGCCAAGTCGTCAACAACCCAATGGTGTCCCAAGACAGTCTTCCTCCTACTTGCCAGTGCTGGACATTGGCACAATATATGCACCGCTGTCTTCTTTTCTTCTAGACATAGTCTGCAAGTGTCTTCCTCAGCATGAGTTATCTTTTTGAGGTGATACTTGAAGTTGCTATGTCCAGTAATTAGTGAGACGAATCTAACATATCTAATGAATTCAAATACAATATATATATATTATAAAAAAAAATATTAATACCTTAAAATATCCAAAAGCGATATTGAACCGTGTCTAAAATATACATTAATAAATAAATACACTCACCAAAATCAAAATATGAAAACCCATATAATATTTTAGAAAATTAGACTATTCCTGAGGTGTGGCAGCCTTGTCGAAAGAAGCAACTTAAATACAATAGACATCACACGATACTATTTGAAGTGTAAATGATAGTGAATGAATGTCATTTGCGGCACTTGACTGGAAAAGTAAAAGTGATATCACGGGGATCATGGCTCACATGTTCAGCTGCATGATCCGTTTAATGGAAGTGTCGTAGTGACTGTAGTTAAAGTTGTAATGTTATGAAAGTTAACATTACTTTCATTCGATCTGGAATTGCATTCTCCAACTGGGTGTTGTGACCCAAAGAACAGCGCAGGTGTTAGGTGGACTTCAATTTGATTGCTATCGACAGAATTTTATCCGATGGGGTTGTTTATCGGTGCATTATACTGATATATGTGTTAAGAGAACCGTGGTGATAAGACTTAATGCCAGATAATTGCTTTAAAAAACTAAGGACTCTGTAACAATTAATCAATAGAAAAAAAATCTGTATGAATTTGTTGTGGGAAGATGAATAAAATATAAGCAAAATAGATACTAAAACCTAAGCTGAAGTATATTATTGACAATATAAAACGATGAAATTCTATGAACAAGAGTTTCCAAATCACCGATGACTACCTTACGAAATAGTTTAAAATGATACTTCTCTGTGTTATCAATAAGCAGTTGGCAATTGTTGGATGATAGACTATCACCATTAATCCACCAAAAGTTAAACAGATATGAACTAAATATAAACACCTCCAAATATAAATCTTCTTAAAAGATTGTGTAATTCTCCTGATACCGAAGGTCTAAATAGCTTACAATTAGCATTCGAAATAGTATAAAATGACACTATGGTGTGTTATTAATAGTCACTTGGCAATTGTCAGATGACGGATAATTTGCATTTAATTTCCACAAATAAAATAGCAAAACTTAACTGAAATGTCTTTCAAAACTTTTCTGATTTAGGAAGTTTGTCCAAATCCAACTAAAAGCTTTGCAGGACTATTTAATTAACAATTGCAAAATCCATATTCTCCGAAACTTTCATTGCTAACACAAGTGATAATTTTTGTTCATACAATTGCGCTGTATTATTATTGTTAAGGGGATATAGTACTTCAAAAATTAAGCAATGGCTGCCTAGATTAAGTAAGACTTTTTTGTTAATTTACCACAAAAAATTGCAGTTAATTTTTAATATTTTGTTCGCTTTCAACTAAACTTCAAAGGACGATGTATTTTTAAGTATAATTTATCAAATCGGGTATCCTCTAATTTCTTGCATTTATTTTCGTTCATTTATAATGATAATAAGCGATTAATGGTTGAATTACTATTAAGAAGGGAGCTGTAGATGCCAGGATCAGTAACTCTATTTTATATATATTTATACAGTTTATTTAAAAGACCATTTCAATAGATCTTTTTATATATACTAAAATAATATCTTTATTACGATTTATTTTGTTGATATAAAAACTAGCTATATGTACTACATACTGATCAAAAGTATATATATTTTTTTTTGTAACGTATATATAACTATATATATATACATTATTTCATTGCAGAATTACTAAAATAATAATATCCTTTGTTCCAAAAAGCGTCATAGGCGTAATTTGAAATAATTTCAAAATATATAAGTATATATATGTAATATGTATGTACATAGACTGGCCATAAGTTGTATGGGAAAAAATTTTTTTTTGATTTTTATATGTTTCTGCTTGTTAAAATATTCCTTTTGATGATAAATTAAGGAAAATAAAATTTCAGATCGATCGCATTGTGCCAACCCGTGCCGAGTTGAGCTCAAAGTTGTAAAAGTACCTCAATATAGAAAAAGTCATCAAAATTACTACTTTGCTCGTAAAATATATTACTAACAGTTTTATTTCAGGAATATTTTTGACTAATTTACATTATTTAAATGTTTTTACGTTATGATATTGAATTCACTTACGTCTGCTTATATTTCCTACATAATTTTTGATACGAAGTAAAAATTGCAACACACATGAATTTCGTATTACGAAAGCTGAGTAGTAACATTGCTGTTATAGTTGTTTATTGACAGTCAAATTGACAATGAGAAAAAACTTCCGTGAAAAGATAGAACATTTTATATTCGATATCGCACCACCTACTGCTGTTAAAACAATGAATATTCAAGAAGATATTCCAAGAAGATATAGATGTTAAAACAATGAATATACAAGAAGATAAAGCT
>NC_051847.1:240862909-240872568 GCF_002237135.1 Teleopsis dalmanni | reverse complement strand
AAATATTGACACCTATAAATCACAAGTCAGAGTAATATTTAAAATAAATTTGTTTAAAGTATATATCTGTGAGTGTTCTTCTTTTAAAATTTTGAAAGAAAACTAAAATATTTTATACATAACCCCAAACCATTTCTTCTATTTAATAAATAGAAAGCACTACGAAGTCTACATCTGTTTACTACTCCAGCTTTAGTTTGTACTAAGATTATAACATAATTGAGTTTAATTCATGCTTATACTCGTAATGTATCTTATTTGCTTAGAGGTTAATGCCTTTAAGGATAAAGATGTAAAATTAACTACCAGATGATTTTATGCTCTGCCTAATTTTTTTTATTTCATGGTTTATTTTTCTTATTTTCTTATTTTGGTTAAGGAAAGTAAATATCAACTTAAAAGATTTTAACGATTTAATCGTTCATGTTTCTGCATCATTGGTTTGACGTTCTGCTTTCTTGAATTTCAATACATTTCGGAAGTGCTAAGCCGTCGTACCATCGTACATACGTACAGCTAGCCAAATTGGTGTCCACTAGGAGGAGTAGGGACATAATTTAAATGTTGCTCACAACGGCGGCTTGACTCAATTGCGAGGCACTAATTTGATTGTGCGTAAAATTGTGATGCTACATTTCAAGTGACACATTTTACCGACAAGATCTCGGTACATATGCCGAGATCCAAAAACAGATCCAGTCTACTTTGTTGTTGCAGTTGTGCACTTCGCTCGCTGCTTGAACATATGTATGTGTATTGTGTATATGTGGAATCCCTGTCCAGTTGGTGCAGTTAAATCATTATCAATTGGTTACATTTAATTTGTAGTTCTTCAAATTGAGTTGAACACATGCGATTACCAGAATAATTTCGCAAGATAAATAGTTTGTAAGTTACAGATATGAGTAGATATGTGTATGTTCTTTCTGCAGTTACACTGAAGAGTTTATTTAGTAAGTTGGTGGTACAATGTTGATATACACCTCAGCACCTTAGCACTGTTGGCACTGTTAGCGAATCCATGAATAATTGTTTCGGTTTCTTTTTTACATAAAATATGCGTAAATTGTCATAAGCCTTAAAATGTTTTGTTTTCGGTTGAAATGTGTTTTTAATGCCTTATATTTTTTCGCTGTTAGTAGTTTTGAGAGATTCTGAGCAGTTCAACTTGGAAACGCATTTACGGAGTTCAGCCTTTCCTGGAAGCATAATAGTAAATTTTCTTATGCTTGTTGAGTTCTTAGCCTGGGCTGTATCAGTTTAAAAAATATTAAAATTTCTTTTATTTATTTTATTTATTCATAAACTTTAAAAATGTAAATTAGTAACGCGCAATTTGCATTTTTTATTTAAAAGCTCATAACTATTACGACAGAATAGTAAAACAACATACAAAAGAGACAAAAAAAAAAAACATAATAATAAAGAAACAAATGTTATATACAATATAAAATATGTCGTCTCTGTTAAATAACAAATTTTTTTTTTTTATGAGAATTTCTAGATATTTTTATGATTTTGTCAAACAATTCCACAATTCCATTGAAAGCAATCTTGAATTTTATATTGTAATTTAAAAGCGCAGTTCTAGCAACTCGTTCTATCCTCAACAGTTGTTGTATGTCAAACTCCTTCACGAATGAAAAAAGTTTCGAATTTCAAGATTCACTAGAACCTACACTGATTCATTTGGACACACTCTTCGAATATCTTTGAATATTAACAACTATACAATTTTAAATTCCTCTTTAACAAATATGTTTTTGTCAATGAGATACATTGTTTGCTCTTAAAAATTCGCCTACAACAATTGCAATATTAAATCTCATATTTCAACATTTCTTACTATTACTACTATTCTTTAAAAAAAAATCTTAACCCCAACTAGAAATGAACTTAGAGATGTAAATTATATGTATGGTAAACATACATATCTCTAAAAAATTTTTGATTAATTGTAATATACAACAAGTGTGCTATCAGCTTAATTTATATTAAAAGTATCTAAGTACATTTCATGGGAATTTAGGATTCAAAGTACTGATGATGAAGGGAGAAGGCTATTTACATAAATTTGTATTTAATTTTATATAAAAATAATTTTCAATTATGGTTTCTTATTACATAAAATAATTGAAATCATTGCTTCAAATTTTATAAATAAATTATTGTTCTTCCATTTAAGAATTACTTCAAGGAAAAATTTGATTTCCCTATCAGTAAAATTTGAGCTCAATATATCACGTTTGATAAGCGGTTCACTTGGCATAAGCATATACAAGTCAAAAGAAGCAGTTGCGCTAAAACACTGCAATGCTTACAACCACTTTTCAAACACAACAACCTTAGCGCGAAGAACAGAAAACTGATCTATAGCCAGATAATTAGACCAGCATTATTTTATGGGTGTGTCGCGTATAGCAAAGCTGCCGACTCTACTATACAAAAGCTACAAGTTACTCAAAGTTAGGCTCTCCGAAGGCTCTTCAAAGTGCCTGGGTACATCCGCACAAACGACATGCTAAGATACCTTAGAATAGACCCGATCAAAAAATACATAAGGGACAGAGCCCTGAAGTTATATGCGAAAACTGACAGGCTATCCTACTTACCACTATCTAAATTTAGAGTAATGACTCTCCGCACGGGGAGGTGCGCAGATCTTAGATCAATCACTGAATAATCATGAAGCTTATAGGGAATACATAAATTAGTCAATGAGATGGGTGGGACCTTGTAGTACCCCCAGCTATCAAAGAGTAAAAGTGCCCACTTGCGGTGACTCGAAAAAAGGATTAACATACATATAATTAATTATGTCAAAGTAACTAATTTTAGTGTTAAGTAACTTTCCACATACGTTTAAGTTATTTAATTTATTTTTTATTTAAAAAATTCTCGATATCACAAAGCGTATGAGGATTACACGAATTAGTCAATAAGATGGACTTTGCAGAAACCCCCCAGCTATTAAAGAGTAAAAGTGCTGAGATGCACTAACTCGGAAAAGGCTCAACATAATAACTTAATAAAGTACTAAAGTTAGATACTGAAAATAACATGATTATAGAATAAAGTAACTTGTTTATACTTGTTCATATATATGTACATATATATGATATATTTTAATGCCAATACAATTTTGATAAATTAAAGCCAAAGTGTTAGTTAATTACACTAAAGTTGTTTTGAACAAACAAAAATATAAAAATAAATAATAGCATAATTGTCAGCTAACAGCACTAAATGTAAGATAATAAAAAAATAATAAATTATAAAATCCTCAACATCATTTGTTAATGGCATTTTCGATTAGTAAGTCTGGGCTAATTTTTTTAATCGTGATGTTTTTTTAATGTTCTTTTAATGCATTTTCATTTTCGATTGGTAAAACTGACGCAAAATGTATTACAGTCGAGATTAACCTATAACACTGTAGATATTTTCCCATTAATTAGATATTAATTAGATCATGCTAATTACCCTGAAATTCACAGCTGTTTTATCTGATTTGACAGATATTTATCTGTCTTCTTTTATTCTTCTTTTATTTGGATTTAATTTAGATTTACTCTAGATTTATTAAATCTTTGCTGCCTAATCGAACTTTTTAGAGTAATATAACATCATATAAAACAGCTGTTAATTTCAGTATAATTTTATTAATCTGGAAAAATAACTAGAGTGTTATGAAATGATCTCGAATATTATATATTTTGCTTGATATTAACTAAACGAAAATTAAAATTGTACTAGAAATAAATGTCTGGATTTAGATATTTGGAAATGTCAGGATCCTAGATTTAACAATCGAAAATGACAGAAGTCAGACATAATAGAGTTTACGGTTGTAATGATTTACAATCTTTAAATAGTATTTGTAATATTTATTTATTTATTTATTATATATTATATTATTTTTACATAATATAAGAATTCAATATCAGCATTCGACTGAGGAATATGTTAGACTTATTTATATGTTAACTAAGTCCTAAGTTTGTGTCCTATCTTTAAATTTGTGGTTTTTATTTGGTTTAGTTTTATTAAAATATAATAAATTTATTTTAATTTTACATTATTAAAATGACACTTAAAAAGAATAAACAAAGCATTACAACAAAAACAATAAATGACTATATAATGGTTATAACAATATTCAGTTTATATGATTATGATTATATGAATTCTATGAATTTTATGAATTCACTCCTGCATATACGGTGAAGTATTTAACTGAAATATATAAATTTAAATAAACAATAGTATAGCTTCAGTAAAAGTATTGATATGTGATAAATTCTCTAAAAAAGCGACCCTATATGCGCTCTCATATATACAGTGGCGTAACTACAGGGAAGCGACTGGAAGCAACGCTTTCGGGCCCACGAATTTAGGGGGCCCCATTATAAATTTATGTATTCATTGTATTTATTTTTAATAAATTCTCAAAAGTGGGACGAAACGATTTGCCGTATAGTTGTGTTTCAATTCTCAATTTCTATCGGTGCTATATTTAAATCTGCATCTATTCCATATTGCAAAATAGTCCATTAACCATTAACATATACCAAATTTTATTGGAATATCTTTATTAAAAACGGAGAAACTCCATATCCGGTTGTTAAGTTTATATGGCAGCTATAAGAAATAGTAGTTTAATTTCAATCAAATCATATGGTGATCGGGGGCCGCTCCCAAAAAGAATGTGTGTAAAGTTTCATTCGAAGAGTTCAAAAGCTGAGAGAGTAGTTTGAACTAAAAAGGTATATATATACTTTACTGATATATACTTTATAGTATTTACGACGTTTCCTTTAATGCGTTTTTATATACCCTTTTTACACTTTTTCGCGTAAAGGGTATAAAAAGATGTTAGGAGGGGCCCCTTAGTTAGTAGTTGCTTATAGGCCTAAAAAATGTAGTTACGCCACTGCATATATAACTATTATTTAAATAATATAAAATTTATACACCCACTTATTTTATCTACAAAATTATTTTCATACTCAAGTAAAATTAATTCGTTTCAATTACTTTATAACGTGTAAATTAAAAATTTTTATTAAATGAATGCATTTTGAAACGAAAAAGACTATTATTTATATAACTTTTTGACAAACCAAGAAAATACTAACATTCAGGTAAATTAAATAATGAAATGTAAAATAAAAAGTTATTGTAGATTATAAGAAACAATAAAGGCACTGATAATATGTAACAATATAAAAAGCGAACCTAAAAAATCGAAAGACCTTATTGCCCCAGTAGTATTTTTTAAAATACAATTATTAATATGATACTTCAACAATATTTTACGTAAAATTATTACAAAAAATAATTTATTATTTTAATGACCAAATATTATTAATAATAATTTTGCTAATTGGTCAACAGTTAAATAATACTCTATTTAAAATTTATTTTGCTTTTTAAAAGAATTTATTTAAACCAATATTTCTACTATATTCTACAGCCATATTCAGGGGAATATTTTTAGTACCTTGAAGATAACTATAGTATATGAATAACTATATAACTATTCCTTTATATGAATAAAGGAATATACCTAACACCTACCTTTTTATATGATAACTAGTTACAATGAAATATTAAATAAAAAAAACAAGTATTTTGCTTGTTTTTAGAATTTTCACTTTAAAATAAGTGTTGTTATATATAATTAAATAAAGTGTTCATATAGTAGAGTTTAGATTTTATTTTAATTTTCTTTCTCTAAAATTTTAATTTAATAAAATTTTTATATAAAGTTTAGATTTGATTAAATAAATTTTTAAAAAGAATCAAGATTTTGTTTCAGATTTTTTATAATTTCAAAAAATAAACATTTTTATATATAGTTTAGATTTTATTTCAATTTACTTGTTGTTTTTTTTTAATTTTTATTTAATAAAGTTTTCATATATAATTCAGATTCATTTCCATTTTTTTTTTGTAATTTTAATTTAATAAGTTTATATAAAGAGTTTAGACTTTATTTCAATTTATTTGTTTTTTTTTTTTAATTTTTATTTAATAAAGTTTTCATATAGAGTTTAGATTTATTTCCAGTTTTTTTTGTAATTTTAATTTAATAAGTTTATATAAAGAGTTTAGATTTTATTTCATTTCATAATTTAATAAAGTTTTCATATGAAGTTAAGATTGTATATCAGTTCATTTGTTAATTTTAATTTATTAACATTTTCATATAGACTTTAGATTTTATTTTAGTACTTCAAATAAAGAACTTATTTATTATTAAATTAAAATAAAAATAAAATGATTAAAATTAAATTAAAAATAATTTAAGAAAGTTTTCATTTAGTGTTTAATGATTAAAACATTTTAATAATAATTTTTTTAATATAAAGAAATGCTCACATAGAGTTTAGATTTTATTTCAGTTAATTTTTGAATTTTTTTTTTTTTAAAATTTCATATAGAGTTTGGATTATATTTTAGTTTTTTTTTTATTTTAATTTATTAAAATTAACATTATCATGTAGAGGTTCAGATTTTATTATTATGTTGAGAATAGTTGAGTCAGTGCACTTGAGCACTTTACCTCTCTATTAACTGCGAGGTTTCTTCATAACCTTTCTTGACGTCTTAACTGGATTATTGTTTATCACTTCAACAGACTAAGCAATAATAGACCTCAGATCTGCATACCTCACTGAGGAGCCTGTAATCATTCTGAGATTCGATAACGCGGTGTAGGTAAGACTGTCAGTTTTCTTACATATATAATTTCAGGACTCTATCCTTTATGTATCGTCCTAATGTACTATGGTACCTTGAGTAGTCTTCTCAGAGCCTGGCTTTGTGAAATTTCTAACTGGCGAATAGTAGTGTTTGAGGTCTTGTTGAACGCTGAATTATTTAGTTATATAATAGTTTCCTGTTCTTAAGATTGAGATTTTCATTATTGTATTAAATAGCGGTTGGAGGTGATGAAGAATTTTGGCACAGTTGATTCTTCTCAGTTGAACATGTTTAAGCCATGTGAATCGTTTGTCCACCGTGATGCCTAGATATTTAATGCTATTCTTTCAGTTTATAACCATATCTCCCACTCTCACTCTCGAAGGGTTCTGTCTCCATTTACGCGTAATAAACAGTTTTTTTCTTGAATTTTAATTTAATAAAGTTTAGATTTTATATCAATTTCCTATTTCTTTTAATTTTACTTTTTAATCCCAATTGTGTATGAGTCAACACCTCTGGATCATAACGTTTACCTTCTTGTCTCTTCTTTGTTGTGCATGACGTATATTTTACCTATATATTGTTAATTCCACCAAAATAATAAAAAAAAATTTATTTAATAAAAATAAATAAAATCAAACTATATAAAAAATAAATGAATGAGAAATTAAATCGAAATATGATTAGCTCATTTTTGACGTCATCGCCAAACAAAACATAGCCACGTGCTATATGGACAATATGGGACGCTCCTAGCGAATAAATAGCAACAATGATTCGCGTGATCAAATGGAAGCGCTGGCAAAGTACGATCGCTGGATAGAATTTCCAAGTATTTTCACTTGGGTTTTATGATATCAAAGCCAACAGAAGAAGTGCAGCATTGAGTGCTTAAATGATTCCAAGTTTACTTTTTATTTAATAATTATTTTTTTTTTTAAATTTAATTTTGCTAGAATTGTGTGAAGTTTGCGTCCTCAAAAGATTAGCAATGCTAAGCAAAAATACATTTACTTTGAAAAGTAGAAATGAAATATTTAATTTCAAAACTTAAAAAAAAATGCAGCATTTTTTTTCTTTTTTGTTTTGAAAAGAAAAGTGAGTGTAATGAAAATAAAATGAAATTAAATCAAAAGCATTCAAATAATAATAAAAAGTAAAGTGAAATTGTACATAAAAGTGCAATATTTGCAAAATCGACATAAGTCACGGACTTCAATGTTGTTTGTTTTGATTTAGTGACATTGTCCGAGTTGAAGGCGACATTGGAAACTGAAATTATATCAGAATTACATATAAAAAATATTAAAAAAAAATAAAAAAAAAAATATAACAAGACCCATTTAATATTATAACGTAAGAAACGGTGCGGTGCAGTCTTCTGAGACTGCAACTGAGCTTCGAATTAAATTTTTGTACGACCGAGAATTTAGTTGCATCGCGTTTTTAGACAAGCGCTGAATAAAGCACTCAATAGATACTTTCAACTGCATTGGCAGATTCGGCTTCGGATTCTTGAGTTATTAATTTTTCGAAATGTTTAAATATAACTTAATTAACAAAAATTAAATTTATGTATTTTAGTCTCAATTTCGTAGCGCCTCAGTTCATTCGGGTACCGTACCGCTGACGTGTGTGCAGTGCAGTATTTCAGTGTTTCAGTGTTTGTCTTTTAATTTAATTGTTGTCTCACAGACAGAATTTCTTTCAATTTTTTTAAAAGAACTAAAGATTTTTTGCAAAAACTCAATGCAGTGCAGTGCGAAGCACAGTGCAGTGTGAAGAACAGTGTAGTAGGAAACAAAGTGTATGCCAAAAACATGGACTAGGTCCATAAGACTAAGTGTCGCTCGGTCAAACTCCGTAAACTCCGTAAACATTTCGAAAAAACACAAATCTTATTTTTTCATCTTTTATGTAAACTTTAAGTGCAGCAGCATTTTTATGAACCGTAATTTACGATATTTCGGAGCGGTCTTGTTGCAAACGTTCGCTTATTTGTCTGCATATTTTATCGGGATTTTGTTTTTGAATATCTTAAATTGTAATTTCGGTATGTTGTTGTTTTTTTTTGCCATACTACATTGCTGCAGTTGAGCTCTTAACCAAACAAATACTAAGATTTTTATTAGTGCGGATCTGGATTTGGTTGTGGACTTGTGCCGTTTCCAAAGCTATGCCGTACAACTGCAGCAAGCACATTAAAGCTAAAACGTCATGGATTCAAAAAGTAATCATCATTATTACTAAATACATACAAGTATATTATGGAATATGTTTTCCCTTCGATTATTGCCATACAGTTGTAATTTTATTGGATTTTTATTATGCATTTCTTGGTTCAGTAGCCTAATGATTTGTTTTGTCTGGACTTGTGGTTACTGTTATAATTATTATTCTTTTTTTTTTTTTAGTTTTCTTATTCTTCTGGTTAAATAGCTTCTATTGAAGATGATTATGATGTTGGTCATAGTTGCGATTAGCGCTGATGATGATGGTGCTCTGGTGGCGTTGGTGGTGTTAGCAATATTAACAGTTTAATGCCAGAGTACCCTTATCAGCATCTTGCAAGTGTCTGCAATCTTTTGTATATCAAATTTCTTTTTATTTTCTTTTTTTTTTAATTTTTTTTGTTTATTTTTTTTTCCACTCTAAATTTGTTGCTAAATGTGTTGTTTCATCGTTGAATAAGTTTTTTACCCTAAAACATTTATATTTGCTATCCAAGTATCAAATAACGAATGAGTTAAGTGTTTTTCAATTGCTTTTGGTGGTTAAAAAAAATTTATATTGTTTTATAAAAAATATTGTATTATAAAAATATATTAAATAACACTAAATAAAGATTTTAAAAATACTCATATTTATTTACAAACTTATTGAGAACTTACGCATATAAGGTGTTCCTTTCAACAAAACGTATGAATAAATCCTCAATCCAGCATTGA
>NC_051847.1:240851745-240862809 GCF_002237135.1 Teleopsis dalmanni | reverse complement strand
TAAATTAAGCGCGTTAGGAATTAATATATGCAGCAGAAAATATATGACACTGTTGACTGTTATTTCAAGATAAATTTCCACCTCCTACATAAACAGCGAGAAGCATTTAATCTAAAATCCGTAACAGAGCAGAGTTAAAGGAAAAAGTTTGGGTTACATAGAGCACAGGGGTTGGCTGGACAAACACTAAACGTTATCGCTTCCAAAAACTAAAATAAATATCAAATATTGTTGGCTCTATAAATTCACGTCATATGTTTTGCACATTTTTAACGTATGTTAAGTTTTTCCACTGTTGACAAAAATTCCATTTACCAGACTAGACGCAGTTACTTTTTCAGTGTGGTACCGGTGTCGGTGCCATTAATTTTCACATTATAATGTGTGGGAATTTATAGAAAACGTAATATGTGTATATGCAGTTTAGTTTGGTTTGGTTACCTGTTTGCATATAAATTATACTACACTTTAACATAATTCAAGCAATTTATCTATTAGTAGCAGCCGAAGAGCAAGGATAACTTCTATTCGCAAGTTATCCATACATACATGTTAACGCAGTTTGTGAGAAATTCCCATGATACATTCTGTCTAAAGGCAATTTCTCGACAACATGTGAAACACCAGATTTTTGTGTATTAAACTTATCTGTTGTGCTATTGGAAAATCCCGATGCACTTATATCAGAGAGTGCATGAGAATGTGAGAAAATTTCTCATTTCTAGTAAAAGCAAGTAAGACTTCGTACATGCTTGATTTTTACACTGTGCACTGACTGACAGCTAACCTGTGCTGTCCGCCAGGAAGGACATTCGTGCCGTCTAGAGACGCAGTTTTTATTGCGTTCATGTGGTGTTGTACAAAGCGGCATCGCACTGTGTCGTAAAACGCCTCAATCTTAAACAAATTCATTTAAAACAAATATTCACTTCACTCGTTATTTTAAGTATTGTCAAACTTAATTACTTTAATATGTGCTTTCCAACTGACCATTGAGTTGTTCATTGTTATCTTTTGACGAACGTAACCATAGGATTTACTCAATCGTGGGAAAACTTGTTTCCGTACAAGTACTTCCGTTTGCAAATTGTATTAGATGACAAATGAAAATTGTACTTGTTCTAATTTGAGTATATATACACCTATTTACTATGTATTTACTTTTTATTTCTCTATTCACAGTTTTTAAATTTGATATATAGAGCAGGGCCGTCCCGACCAGATAAGATCGCGTGCCAATACGAATCACTGAATAGGTTAAAGGGCCGCAGAAATAAATCCATAAGTTCATAATTTTATTCATCATAAAATAAAAATTCGGCGATAATAATAAATTTAGTTTTATTAATTCTTAATTAATTTATCTTTTACAATTCGAACAATATCAACATTATTAATAGTAGAGTTGTTGTAATAAGAAAAATATTTTATTTTTATATATTTTAATTACTTACGGCACTAGATCCGAGTGTTTTTGAACCAGTTGTACAAAAAAAAAAATGTACTAAAATATATAAAAAAAATGTACTATATATTAAATATCTATTAGATTTGGTGTATAATCAAATTATAATTATGTTTGATAATTATGAGTAAATATTATTTTCGTTTGGTTAAAAATTTTTTTAAATATTATATACTCAATTTTTTGTATTAACCTTTCTACTTCTTTCTACGTATTTGCAAAATTAACACTGTCATGCTACATTATTTTTTGCCGATAATTTTTAGTCGAAATGTTAATAAAAACAAATAAATTTATACTACGTGATGTGTAAAAAGTATAGAATTAGAGCAAATAGATGTGAAATCAATTTTAACAAATCATTGTTTGTTTTTGTAAATTAAAAAAAAATATTTCATTAATCGATATTTATAGTTTATATATAAATAACAACTAAACTTAAGAAATCACTTTTTAATCCAAGTACAGTATAACGCACAGTATATACTACAGTATAGTATATCCAAGCAATTCAAATGACACCTGACATAACCGCCAACCACCAACGATCGTCTCTTAATACCACCCATAACATCACCCATCTGTTTTCCTGCCCCAATGCATTTACAAACTTGAGTTCAATCGATCTTTGGACCCGCCTCATGGAAGTGGTTAGGTTTTCTTGATTCTGGCTGACTTTAATTTAAATCCAACTCATTTGTTACCCATTCGCCTACTAACCCATATACACATCTTTGTTATTCCTTTTATATATAGATCCCAACAACAATAACAACATCCGTTTCTTAAAGTCAAATTTGGTTTTATATACTCGTATACCCACAAACAACTTGAAACCTCTTTAACAACATCGATATATCGACACATCGGTTATGGCGACTGTGAATAATTATTTATTTGTACTTTTTTTATATGTATTTAAATATTTTTAACTTATAAAATTTATAGTAAATTCTATAAAAAAAATTAATAATAAACCAATAAATGCATTAATAATAATAAAAAAATAATTTTTAAATAAATAAATTTAAAGAAATAATTATTTATTTGAACTTTTTTTAAATGTATTTAAATATTTTTTACTTATAAAATTTATAGTAAATTCTATAAAAAAGATTAATAATAAATCAATATATGTATGCATTAATAATAATAAAAAATAATAACTTCTAAATAAAATAATTTAAATTAATAATTACTTATTTGAACTTATTTTAAATGTTCTTAAATATTTCTAACTTAATAGATATATAGTAAATTCTTTAAAAAAAATTTAATAATAAACCAATAAATGCATTAATAATAATAAAAAAATAATAATTTTTAAACAAATTAATTTAAATAAATAATTATTTATTTGAACGTATTTTAAACGTATTTAAATATTTTTTACTTAATAAATTTATAGTAAATTCTATAAAAAAAAAATGTTTTGTAAATAAATAAATTTAAATTAATAATTATTTATTTGAACTTATTTTAAATGTTATTAAATATTTTAGACATTTGAAATTTATAGGAAATTTAATAAGAAGTAATTTTTAAAAACAAATAAAATAAAATAAAAAAAAAAAAATTTTAAATTTATAAACTTATAAATTTTCAGAACTTTTTGTTTACAATAAATCGAAATTTAAAAATGAACTATTTACAGAACAATAAATTAATACATACAAGAAAAATTTCCTAAAATCAGATTTAAATAAATAAAACTGATTGATTTGTAAACAAATTACTGAAAACTCAATTTAAATCTAATAGATTTAATGTGCTACTGAATTATTATTTTCTTAAATAATTATGTATGCTTAATATTTATATTTGCTAAATATACACATATGTGCATACAAATATGAACTACTGTTTGTTTGTATGTATGCATGTGTGTGTAAGTTAAAATGTTTATATAGATATCCACAAACAATTCCAAAATAAACTTTTAAAAAGAAAATAAAGGCAACAACAAATACTACCATTCAACTGAAAATACTGAAAAATTCGAAAAAAGCACGTAAAATCGATCAACAATACAAACTTGCAACCAACAATCAACAACAACAATCACCAACAACAAATACTACAGTAAATAAGAGAACAACACTTACAGCCGCAAAACAAATCAAACGTCAGCATCAAACGCATTCCAGACCAAGGGTCAAATCGATTATCATTATTTCTAACACAATATATTTTGGTAGACATGCATGTATATGTGAATGTTTAAATATGACCATATATATATATATACATATAATATATATTCAGTAGTAGATAAATGGCTTACATATAATGTAAATATGAAGCCTTACATAACAACCAAACATTGTTTACCATATCATTTACAATAAACATTTAGAATAAAATAAAAAAAATATAGAAACATACACATTCTCCAGCGCACCTAACTTCTACACCTAAATTCCCTAAACAATTCCTATTATCATTAAACTCTTATTGTTGCTGTGATTAGTACGTGATGTTCACAACGGATTTCAATTTGGTGTTCAATTTATATTTCAGCTACAAAAACAACAATAAATATTAACATTATACAAAAACAACACCTGCACAACAACAACAGCACTAAAACAATACAGTCAAATGTTAACCTACTCCATTATTATAATTTTATTTGATTTAGAAAAACGAGTAGCAATAACAATATGAGTGGCATCAGCAGCAGCAACAGCAGCAACAACAGCAGCAACAACAAAAACAACAACAGTATATATTTAAAAAAAAAAGAACATGTTTTTAGTTTTTATGTACACTGTTGTTGTAGGTGTTGTAGTTGTTGTAGTTGTTGCATTTATATCAAAGGTAACACCATAGCTTGTTGCTGCATATAAAAGAATCAATATAAAGTCACGTTTAGAAAAATATCACGTTTCACAGATATTAGAAAAGTATGCCGACACATTCTATAGTAACACAGCAGCACTACATTTTTATAACAAGCATATCACATTCTTTACTCAGCTGGTTAAATGATATTAAATAAAAGACTACATTTTCATTTATTTAATTGTCTTAAATTACTTGAGATAAACAGAGAAGCAGCTAAAAACTAAAATTAAATAAATTATTTAATTTATCTAGAATACCTATTAAAGCCGTGTGCGAGTTCGAATAAATTGAGGTAAAGTATATTGAAATTTCCTAGGGATTTTTTGCACTGCACTTAAGTTAATATTTATTTATTTATTTATTGCACTTATTTATTATTTTTGGTTAAAAGTCTTCAATTTATTTATTAAACATCACATAAAATTTTCACAATGGTAACACCTAATTTACCTAATTTTTATCAAATTTATCCTAATCCAAATTCTAGTAAATACCAACATGCGCTGCCAAACCGACATAATTTACTATTTCCCTCAAAATACCATCGATTTACTGGAACTCGCACATGACCTTAAATTTATTTTTGAGTTAAGTAAAGTATTAACAAAAATCAAATGAATAGTTAAGTAAATTAATTTACCTAGTACTCGGCTCTATATTACACGGATGTTAAATAACAAAACTATTAGTTCTTTTTAGTTTAAATTAGATCGCGCTAATATTTTCTTTATTAGTTTTATTTTGAAACGGGCTAATTGGTCTAACGTTCAAATATTCAACTTTTTAAATTATTTTTGAAAATTGTATTTTAGATGTACCATATATATTAAATATTAGTAAAATAAAGTTTTGGTCACTAAAACAATTACAATAAAGTAATATTTTCTCTTACTGTAAATCTTTTTACTGTACATCTTGATTTCAGTTATTATTTCTATATATACGGTTCTTTGATATTTTGACCTAAACCAAACTATAATTTTAACCATAATTTTTTCTTTCAGAGTTGCAGAAAAACAGTATTAAGTCTGGTTGAAACAAACTGGCATCACTTTTAAAATATGTTAAATACTTATTTTTGTCATATGTTTTTTGTTGTGTTGTGTACAATATGAAATATAAAAATTTAAAACACCGAAAATTATTAATTTAAGTCGAAGAAAATAAACAAATATTTAACGGGCAATGGTACATATTTTTATCTTATATATTTAAATTAATTTATTTATTTATGTGTTTAATATTTTAAAAAATGAAATGCTTATATGATTTTAACGGATAACTAGAATTTTGTGACATATTTCGAATGAACATTCATAATAGACTGATTTTTGCATTTGCGTGAACCTAACTCTGAAGATTTTAAGAGCTTCAAGAGCTTTAAGAGCTGTGTTGTTTCAGATACCTTTCTCGTAAGTTGCGATTATTTCTTTACTAATAAGCAATGATAAATATCTCACGTCGTTTTAAATTGGTAAATTTGGATTTGGTCGAGAACTATCATATTTTGCTCGTATTTTATAGCTGACTTGAACATGTTTAAGCTAATTCCTAAATATTGTTATTATTAAATTACTAAGAGATTGCGCTATCAGCGATGTTATTAAATGGCTGACGTGTTTGAAGAAGGAGGAATCGATAACATATAGAAAAGAGCAACATTAGAGCACTGCTTTTAAAGAAGTTAAGTAAACATTGGAGAACTATAGCATAAAGTAAGTTAAAACACTTTTTAACTAAAATATTATTTCTCTTTTAATATTTAATGATATTTTAGTTTATCTCATTATTTCTTAATACTTTATAATATTCAGATTATAAAGTAGAGCCAAAAAAAAAAAGTAGAAACCTAAAACCAACTTTAATTTTTAAGTAATTACTTTATTTATATTAAGTATATATACATCATTAGTAGTAAATAAAATTAAGAATATTTACATTCTAGTTCCATTTACATAAATTTATTTGGGTTCTAAAACTATAAAATGAATTTTAATGCCAAATAGAGAACATAGTCAATCCTCAACACTGAAATAAAAAATAATAAGTTTTGATTATTTCAAATTGTAAAATTAATTTCATATAAACCGGAGATTACATCAATATCTATTTATAGAAAAACTTCATTTATAATAAAAATGTAAAAAGAAAAAAATATTTTAAATCTAAAATTAAACCTCAAATTCCTATTAAAATAAATGTTGTATATAAATTATATATTATTTTTTCGATTCAGAATACCAAAGATTAAAAATTTACAAGTAAATTCATAATAATTCCAAGAAATAAAATAACCAATAGACTTTAGCGCTCTAATCTTTTAAATATTTTACACCACAAGGTGTGGAGTTTTAGGATTCCATATATAATTTTAATGTAGCAATAAAATATGTAACGAAATAACATTGATCATGAACGCGAGTACATACAAATTTATTAAGAATTTTATTACATGCCACAGTGTCAACATTTGTCAGACTATAAATTTTAATTTCATATTTCCAAAAACAAAGAAACATATATAAATGTGATATTGTACAAAATGCCTGACGAAATGAGTGCATCAAGGGGCTTTCCTAAATGACATTATGCATCATAATACACGGAGAAAAAAAATGGAAACAAAAATGGTGTCTAAACCAGGTGAAACTATACAACGAAACAAACAGAAAATTAGAAATAGATTAGGCACTTCAAAGACTATTTACAGTTTAGTATCGTACACCGCAAAGCGTTCAGTTGGTTGGGTTCATTCACATTGTAGCAACCACTCTTGTCTAACAAAAAAAAAACTGAAACTGGTTTGCTTCTTTAAAATAATATTTGCTCACCACCACTGCTAAATATAGTAATGTGTTGCAACATGATTCCAGTGGCGGTTTTGTAAACGCAATAAAGTCGAAATGCAGGGCACAATATATAATATAATAAGTAAGACTTATAATATGTCTAATTTTAAATCTTTTTAACAATAAATTAAATGAAATATTTATCAACATTAAAAATACAATAAATACTATACTATATATACAATATATATAAGAAATTATCCTGATGAAGGCAAAAACGAATTTGCCGAAATACGTATAGGAATATATAGAAATTAGTTCATTTTATACAAAAATTAATTAATTACTTAATTTTACTATATTTTGCACTCTACTAGATTCTTGCACTACTAATGAAAATATATAATAAAAATCGAATTAATAATTGTGAAAATTTGTAAATTGAAGGCTTTATAATTTATAAAATTTGTTATATATTGCACAATATTTTCTATATAATATAATTGTGAATTCAAAACTTTTCTTTTAATTTTCTGTTCTATAGAACAATACTTTTATTATAAATAGTGATATATTTTCTATAATATTTTTTTCTACGCTTAATGATTGTAATTCGAAAATCGACAGGCTGCCCTACTTAACACTATCTTTGCTCCAAATAATCTATAGCCGCATAGAGTGGTAGCCAGATCTTAAATCAGAAGCTTTTGAGGAATACATAAATTAGTCAGTGAGTAGAGTGAGACTTTGCACAAACCATTCAACTATCAAATAGTAAAAGTGCGCCAACTCGAAAAACACTTAACATGAACATGAATTACTATAATTACTTGTTAAAAACGATAACATATTTTCTTTAATATTTTTCTCTACACTTAATGATAGGCAAAATTAAAGCTGAATAACTAATAACTTTTTGATAAGAATATTTGCGTATTTCTTTCGATGAAAATAGCGTATATTGCTAAAATTTTTTATTAAAAATTGATAATAATTATTATCACTACAATATAATGATATTTATTTAAGTGTATTAAATTTTTTTTTTTAGTTATAGATTAAAAATTATTCGGTTTGTCAATATTTAAGAAACGTATTAATGATTTAATATGTTAATACATAATAATATTAATAAATATTATATATTAATATAGTATATAAATTGATTTTTCAATTTATGTCTTACTTTCAGATTATTTTTATTTATTATATTTTTTTAAAAATACTATTTTTAATTATTTTTTTGCAAATTCAATTTATCTATATAATAATTTATCATCAAAAATGTTAAATGTAGTATAGTTTAGCATAATTCCGCCACTGTTTTCAACCATTTGTATTACTAACACTTCTACGCGCTTGCACTGACACATCAAACACACCACATCAGGCCAAACATATACACGCGTCAAAAACCATCTCATTGGCTGTCTCGAAATATATACAGTTTGTGCACACATAAACGTATATTTGGGTTTCTGTTCATATTGCTTGTCAACGCCCGTTGACGTAAAGTGTACATCTGGGCACCGCCTTTATAATTGTTATTTGAATTTCATTTTTAATTTGCGTTAGTGTTTTTGTGTGCACATTGTGTCGTATGTTTTCAATTGTATGTTTGTGTGCGTATTTGTCTTTTTTACCCCCATTATCATTTAGCTTTCATAACAATATCTAGTAAAGCTTTCTCTTTCATCCCTTTTTACGCTTATCATTTTTAATTTAATGTAAACCAAAAGCAACAAAACGGAAGAAAGTCAACGGAATACAACAGTAAGTGCGCTTGTCAAATTTCAATGTCAGTCCGTTGTGTCAATCTATATGCGATAAGTGCACACATGTATACAATTCCGTATATAGCACACAGGTAATACACATATATTTACGGGAGTATTTCTGTGGACAAATTTGTATGTATATTCAAATATATTTTTCATATGCACTATTTATTTTTTAGCTTAGACTATATGCTTTATTTTTTTTTTTGATATTTAAATTGGCAGACATATTTGCATTGCATAAATTATAAATTTTCATTGTATTACAGAAAAAAAAATATTAACTATTTTTATTTGATACATAGCAGTAGTTCAAAGAACTTATCATATGCATAGATACATAAACACGTAAGTGTACATGCAAAAGTGTATCTTTTAAGTGTTTTAAAATCATTCAAGAGCTTTGAGGTTATTGATTTTTTTAGCTTCTAATATTATCGATGCGAATTTGAAAATATTATATGGGTCACAATTATGTCAATTCATGTGTATATTTTTTTATTGAATAATTTTCGATTGATGTGTTTAAATATTTTAAATTATAAATCAGATTAAAGTCTTAAATGATTTTTATTTACTTTACGATTTATTTTACTAAAGAAATAATTATAGTGCTCAGATTTTTTACAAAAATTAAAAAAGAAAAAATATAAAATTATAATTTAAAATTTTTTATATTTATGTCAAAATTTTCTTAAAATTAAAATTAATTATTTGAAATAAATTCATTATTATTTTTTTATTAATAAATAAACTAAATGAATTTCATATACTTACATAATAATAAAATAATAAATACTTACATAATAATAAAATAATAAATAATATTAATAAATAATAATAATAAAATGACAGCAGTGGGGAATTATGAACGCAGTAGAAGTGGAATTAAAAGTATTAGGATCTCAAATTTTTTTAAAAACAGGAAAATTGAAAATTAATTGTGATTCCATGGATTTCCTTCAAGAAAAAATATAGGATTAGTATATTGTAGAAGAAAATGACTCACACTAGAACAATCCACTTTTCCAGTGTCTCATTAAGTCTTTCGAATGAAGACCAGAAGGTTCTTCATTAAAAAGCTCTTCCGTCAATATATCCCTTCTAACCTACAAACGAAAGAGTTACAAAGCATGTAAATAGAAGTCTCAACTTCAGTAGGTGTAACATCACTTCAGTAGGTGTAATAACCCGATACGGACCACAAACGCAACAAAAATTAAATTACCGACTATAATAATATTATTTTGATGTTTTTAAAAAAAATTGCTCAATGAATTTATTAAATAAATTTTAATATTTATATACAATATATATAATAGTTCGTTGGAACTATTAAACTTCAAGAACAATCTTAAGTGAGAAGATATAGAAATAAACATTATTATTATATATTTAGTAAATCACACTTTTTTTTTTGACTTTATGTCTGCTGAGGTGGAGTCTAAAATAAACAGAACTTTTTAAAAACTATTATTTATAGGGGGCCATTACCAACATTAGCGGTTAGGTATGATATATCCTTTATTCACATACTGTTCAAATTTCATGACATTTATTCAAAACGATACGAAATTATTGTGCTGAAAGTGAAAGTCTATAAAATCGATAGAAAAATGGTAATTAGACAATATTAGACATAGAGTGTTTTGTATTAAACATAGGAAATATATGGTAATGATCATTAATGCCATGGTGAAGTTAATGAAGCGTGCAGGCACAAGTTTATCCTCATAATCGTCTGGATAAAAATATTAAGTAACTTATGGGCTAACCGAAATTCCTGATTACCACTGATTTAATCAAAACATTATATATTTAAAAGAAAATTAAAGCATTTCAAAGACTTCTTGCGACAAATAAAATTTCTTGCTTCAGATGCAATTTCCCCACTTTTATTTAAACAATATCTTGAATTAAGCAGTATATTACTATAGGATTTAACTTACCTATTAATAATATATGGCTTCATTGTAAATATCTATTTTTATTTCAATCCTATTTATCTACTTTGACTCAAGGCATATAATATTGTTTATTATAAATTGACTCCCCATCTCATATAACTATCTTTTTTTTTTATTAAACCACGGTATTGCCTCACCCGTGGGTACTATTTTTCAAGGACATACTTTGCATTTAATATTATACAACATGGGGGATGACAAATTCTATATTATATAAA
>NC_051847.1:240808109-240851645 GCF_002237135.1 Teleopsis dalmanni | reverse complement strand
TAAATGGATGAGAGCAGTAGAAATATTAGATGATGATACTTTTCTAGGTTCTGAGACTCACGGCAATTTATTTGTGTGCCAAAAAGACAGGTAAACTTCATTCAGAGAAAGGTGCAAAATGTAAATTTTTAAACCATATGTACATTTTTAGTGCAGCTACAACAGACGAAGAACGGCAGTTGTTGCCTGAGGTAGCACGTTTTCATTTGGGAGATATTGTAAATGTTTTTCGTCATGGATCTTTAGTTATGCAAAATGTTGGCGAACGTACGACACCTACTACCGGTTGCGTACTTTATGGCACTGTAAATGGTGCTATCGGTATAGTAACGCAAATACCAGTCGACTTTTATGATTTTTTGCATAGTTTGGAAGAGAGATTATGTTCTGTTATCAAATCTTTGGGTAGCATTGAACACTCATTTTTCAGAAGTTTTCATACACAACTCAAAACTGAACCTAGTGAGGGCTTTATTGATGGAGTTTTAATTGAGAGCTTTCTGGACTTGACTAGAGAACAAATGAAAACTGCTGTAACTGGCTTGGAAGTATGTTTTAAAATTTTTAATTTAAAAAAAATTAATAAAGAAAATATATATATTTTAAATTTTTATTTTCTGTTTTTTTTTCCAGCTAACTGTTAATGGCGAGAGAAAGCTTGCAGAAGTTGAAGATGTCATCAAAATAGTTGAAGATCTTACAAGAATGCACTAAGAAATATAATTTTATATATTATTATTGCTAGTTTTTCAAAATTATTTAAAATAATTCAATATTACTGATTTTAATTACATCCTTTAAACTTTGATCAAAAAATCGACTACACAATTGCGTTATTTTGTTTTATACTTAATTGTACAGAATTAACATAAATATATAAAAATTAATTAAAAATAACTGTTTTTTTATTTTTGTTTCAATAAAATTCAAAGTTTGAATTAACTTATCATAAAATCTAAGCAAAAAATTCGAGTAAAGAAGATAATGCGAATTTGGATTTTTCACATTATTGAAAGATTGAATGGAATATCGTTATGGAAATATCAATGGATTATAATAGAACTTAAATGAATATATAGCGTAAAAACTTATAATCCAATAGATGTCAAATATTACAAATCAAACTTATTCAATTGGTAATGTTTTTAATGGTAATAGGCTAAATAGTATTCTTTATTGATTGTCTGTGTCTCATGAGTGAATTTATAATACGATATATCAGTCGTCGAATATTGGAGAAAACAATGGGCTTGACTTTTTAGCGCTTTTGACGTGTTTATCTTCAGTTTCGAATTGTTTTTATTTTCTGTTTTGGTTAGTATTTGACTTCTTTGCATGCCAAACTTATAAACTTCTGGTTTGGCAACGGTTATGATATCAAAGAAGATTTTTTGGTGATACTTTTTTAAAGAATATTCAGCCTTTATTAATAATATATTCAGAATATATTGAGTGGCGACAGGGTAGATGCTGATTTAATTACACGATCTTTCCCTTTTAAAGTACAATTTCTTTCTCTTTTTCAAAGGACGTTCAGATTGATACCTTTAATACTTGTATTCTTGATTGTCTTTTCAATTTTTTTTCTATAAAATTGATTTAAACATTAGTTTATTAATGTTTAAGCTTATTTATATAGATGTTAAATCTTAGACTGATTAGTATTTTACTTGTTTAAACTATTCAGACGCTAAAACTACAGTTCTAATTCTAAGTACATTTTAAATTCTAAGTAATTCTAAGTAAATATACAAATTAAATAATTATAAAGCTGAGAAAGAAGAAGAACCGAAGAATCAGAAAAGTAGTGCAATAATCTCTGGAATTAATAATTATTTCAGATAATATGATATTAAAAAAATTTAAAGTAGATTAATTTTTAAAACTTTAGCAGGTAGAGCAGATTTTTTTAATCCGCGAATCGTTACGGGTCGCAAAATATGGTTTTGTTTTCAACGATATTATTTTTTGTTAATAAAGTGAGGCAGGCCCTTGCAAAACATGTTGAATAGTGTAGGTTGAATAACATTAATCTAGAATGTACTGTTGACAGAAATTATACAAACAATATGCTAAGGATTGCTCACCAAACAATATATATGGTACACAAACATAATTTAGATTAGTTTTTGTTGATAACAATACTGTGGCAATTTAATCAAAACCACCATTCTTCATATGTTTTTTAAGAATAGAACATAAATCGTGGTAGTATCCTTAAAACATTAGCATTATGTTTCGGATTGTATTAAATATTTGGATTGTACAATTAAATCTTAAAAAATTACAAAGGTGAAGATACTTTTTATAGCGGACAGGTATAAAATTAAATTCATTAGACACTTAACAAATAAACTAATAATAGATCATTTTGACATACCTATTGTTCCTAGTATCAGATCAAAGAACAGAATTTTATTATTAAGAAATGAATTTCAAACGGAATTTAGTAGTCACTGCATAGAAATAATATAGCATTATTAATGAATACGTATAAATATAGTACTTTAATGAGTTTCGGAGGGTAGGCTGTAGCGCCTCAAGCTCTGTATTAGTAACTTACTGTACTATATCCGAGCAGCTTCAATATTGGTTTTTAAAAATATTTGTTTTTAATTTTAATTTCTTAGATTAGATTTCAACTCTACAAGCCTCTTATCAGGCTTGTCCTGCTGTAAAAGCTGGTGCAAAAGCTTGGGTCAGTAGCTTGGCTGGGGGAGGCGACTGGGCGCGCCCAACGAGTACTCACGTTTGTAATGGCAAACTAAGTAAGTAGTAACTTACTTTAATATATCTGGGCAGCTCGAATATTGGGTTTTTAAGTGTAATATTTTAAATTTAAAAATATTTCTATTTTATTTTTATCTTAGAAGGTTTTAACTCAAGAAGTATCTTTTCATGCCTGTGCTGCTATATGGTGCAGAAACTTGGACAACTACCCGTAAATGAGCTGGCGTGGGTTACTTCAACTAAGTAGGTAAGGTTTTAAGTTAACTGGAGTTTTTCTTTATTAATTAATTATCTAGTCATTATATTATATTTATCGATCTGTAATAACACAAAAAAAAAAAATTATACTGAAGGAAATTGCATTAAAATCAATTTGTCCTATATGTAAAACGAATTTCCACGAATTGCAAAATGATTTTCTAGTTTTGAATAAATTTTATAGATCATTTATGATCGTATCAGATGGCAGCGGCCATAATAGGCTTATATGCTATTGTAAATAAATTAAAGGAAATACTCCTCTATGTATGGTTGCATTTATAAAAAACTAACTAACACATTTATATCTCTTAAATATATGTACATATATATAGTATATTAGTATGTATTTGATATACAAGTTGTATGCAACAAAACACATTCGCATTTCCGATTCACACTGCGCAGGAGTTGTGTACATTTCTGTAGGTTTGTTTATATATACTATTCGCGTAATATTAATGTAAATATACGTGAGAGAGTACATAATCGGCCAAATGTTGGAATCTCAGCATGTCACACCAAACCGTCAGTCACGTTACAAATAATGCATACTCGTTTAAATATGCTATGTGATTCCTTTAAATAATTTTGTGTTGTTGTTGTTGTGTTGTTGTGTTGTTAGTGTTTTGTTGTGTATTTTGTATCGTTGATGTGCATTAAAAAAACACATAATCTCATTTGTTGTTGTTCTTTGGCAGCGTATGACACGCGGTTGCCGTTGTTGCTCGTACACATCGCTGTCATCGTCCGTCATTTTCATTCATTCATTGTTGCGCTTGTGTTGGTTTAGCCTGCTGCCTCCCTCCGCTATATGAAAATACAAGCCCACTACCGACTCATCGCATACCAATAACGGATGGTGTTGTAAATATGTGTTGTATGCATATATTTCCGCTGGATTTTTGGTCCATTTGTAGAGTTCATATGATTTTCGTGTATAATTGCTTTTCTCTGCTCATCGCGTTTTGTTGTGTTTCTGATCGGATAAGAAATATTTTTTAATAATAATAATAATAATCGGAAGAAATAAGCCAGTGATTTTCGTTCTTTGGTTTGTGTATTTAGTTCTGTTGTTGCTGTTGTGAATACTTAAATATTGTTGTATATTTATTTTTACAATAATGAATTTACACACATTAAAGAAAAACAAAAAAAACATTTTAACAAAAAAGTAAATATAATAAAAATATTCAATAACATGTAAAAAATGTAATTAAAAAATTTTTTTATAACAATTTATTTTTTTACTTAATATTTAAAATTTTTTAAGTGTCTAAAAACATTAAGTATTGTTAACAACAACAATAATAATAATAATAATAATCAATAAAATTTTACAATAATATTGCTAAATGCGTGTATAGAATGATTAAATAATTTTTAATTATATGTTAAATTTATATACATACATATATATAAATTTATATCAACTGCAGTTCTAATTCGATTTTTATAAAATATTTAACACAAAAAAAACTTGTGTTAAAGTTCTTCGAACTACATACGGATATCTTTCGGAATACCTGCGGCAAAACGGATTTTAAGAAAAGGTATACATATATTTATAAAAAAAATTATTTTGTATATCTCTTACTCTTATTTTTATTCTATATGAACAATGAATTAATACTCACTTCAATTAATATATTTCAAAGAAATACAAAAACTGTTGTACATAGTTATTTAAATGATATAGGTATATAAATTAATATAAAAGAGATTATATAAAAATTACCATTATTATACTTAATCACTTTAAAGTAATCTTTAATCTATTAACAGTATAATCTAAATATATATCAATTCTAATAAAATTGTTAAACATCATATATAACGATGAATGTGTGTTATGACTGTCATATGGGTTTTCAATATCTCCTATTATGGGACCATTTAAACAGACATAACCTGCATTGCTAAATACGATTTTTTCGTGTAAGGATGGACCTACTTCAAGTAGTTCCATATGTTAATCTGCAAGTTCAAGTACTGAGGTCAAATGAAATCTATATAATGAAAATCTTTTGTAATAATATTCAATGTGATGCCGTAAGAAAAATACAAAGTTCTTGAGAACGTTATTTAATTTACATATTTTTCAACATTACATTAACGTTTTGATGGATAAGTCTCTTAACATATCAAATAGTATTATTAGATACGAATAAGCTTTATATATTAAATCTGTTGACAAATAAAAGTTTAGCCTAAATAAAAAATTATGGTTATATTTATGAATGGTTTTTATTGGTCACAGTACACTGGTATCAATAAAAAATGGAGTAGTGTTTCAATATTTGTAGCAATCTTACGGGTTTCTAAAAGCTTTTTATTATCCTCGGATACTGTTGTTAAAACTCTTAAGTTCTATAATTTTAAAGAGTATACACTTTCGGCTACTTTAAATTGGGGCTAAAATATCCATGGTTCCTATACAATTTTTTTCTTAATTATCTACAAATGAAACCACTGCGATTGGTTGTTATACAATTTTTCCTTTCATTATCTACAAAAGAATAGTAATTAGTTTTGTTTAAATACTGATAATGTTACCTGCAGTAATGTGTCAGTTTATTTTAAGGTTTTTCATTTAATAATGTGGATCGTTTAACAACCACTGAACGAGTTGAAGTTGTAAAAACTTATTACAAATATGGTGATAATTTTTTATATCGAAATTTTTTTAGTAATGTGGTTTATTTATCGTTTGGTAAATATGTCGACAAATTAATCTATCTATAAAATTTATAAATACCTGCTGGCAGACTATTGCATACACAAATAGTTACTGTATTTAATCTGGAGGTGTGGTGGAACATCAAGAAATACCTCGTATGCTCCGTGGAGGTATTTAAATGATATATCTAACACCTAATGAATAGGTTCAAGTAATATACTGAAATAAAAATTTGATAATGAAATCACAATCACAAATTTATTTAACACACCTTACATACACACTATTTAACTTAATTAGTTAACTTAAGCCATGAAATGAATAACCTTCTATTATGATTTTAACTGACTTCATTCGAATATAGAAACGATAAGTATAGAAACTGTCCCTCAGAACGTTTTTGACTGCACTTCGGAACCGAATTTAACAAGAAAAACTAAGCATTTCAACAATATTCTTATGCTCATATCTTATCTCATATTTATATCTCTTATACTTATATCTCTTATTTATTTTTATCTCTCTTATTTAATGAAATAGTTTACAATTATAACTAATATACCATGTAGCACTTCGACTATTGATTAATACCATATATTATACCTATTAAGACTTAAATGCTCTAGATAATGAGAACTTACTTTTTATTGATTTACATATATTGTACATATGTTTCTATTTAATTAAAGAATTGAGTTTTAAAATTATTTGTTTTATTTTTTATATAGACTTTATTACTTTTTTTTATTAAAGATTCCTATAATTTTAATTGATTTTTATTGATCGCTTTAAATATTATATTCTATTAACAGGTTTAACTACATTAGTTTGTTGCACTACATCATAACATATTCAGAGTTTAAAATCTCGTTTTTAGATTTTTCTAATCTTAATGCTTCACTTCTATAAAGAATGGAAAAACGGAAGCTTTAAGTAGCCTCCTAATGTATGCATGTGGTTCTTTAATATATCAAAACTTACAAAGAACAAATTTTCTACTGCTGTACATCCATTCAGATTAATACTGTTTTAGATTTATACCCAGTATTGCATTTTAATACAAAAATGATGTAAAAGCGTTAGATTAGATTTATTAGATTTGTCAAGTAGCTCACAAATCAATCCTAAAACACTTCATCCTTGTAGACCCGTAAACTATAAAAATATAATAGCTGTGATGATATTTCATCTACGTTTGATCAGTAGTGATATAAAGGTATAAAATATAATATTCATCATGTGAAAAATCTGATATGAGGCTTTAATTTTGAACTTAATTCATATTTTATATGGTACGTTATATGTGCTGGACTAAATTTGAGAAAAAATTAACGGAAAGTTTATCTACAAATAAATACTATTAATGAAATCGTTGGTTACTAGTTAATTACTTTCATTTAGTTGAAAAGAATCTAAATATCTGAGTTAGATTATGATTAAATTTCTGAAGATGTCTGTCTCGAAGGATTCAATGGAACAAAAACTTTTTTTACAGAATCTAATCCTTTCTATTTACTCTGCCGTAGCAGTATTTCGAAGTATCTAATATACTACATAATACATAATAAATTACAAACACCGATATTATAAACTAAAAAGATTTAAGTTTAACAGATTTCTGTCTCGAAGGATTTAACGGTATATAAACTGTTTTAGAGAATCGAATCCTTCCCACTTGCCTCGCTTTATAGGTACTTAGAAATATATAGTATAAACTACATACTCCAATGTTAAGGACTCAGTTAAAACAATCCCATCAAATTATTCGGGTCAATAATGAACATACTGAGAAGTTGTTTAGCTAAATAAATAATACTAAACGGAGTATGATTATTGGTTTTTGAAGTCGACATGTTTCTGTAAGTTATTACTTTTGAAATATGGAAATTAAAGATGTTGACACCTATAAACTTTGTTAAATTAAGAGTGAGCAGTGGCTAACGTTATAATAAATTTATCCTTGAACTTTAAAAGTAGGTACGAAATGTTTCCAGCCGTATTTGTTGCAAAAGAGTCGTTTTTACTTCAAATGTAATCGTTTGAAAACAGGTTATATATAGAATTTATTTAAAATTTAATAATTTGAAAGACATGATATATAACATGACTTATATAACGTTTATTTAAAGTCAGAGTTTAATATTTTTGAGAATACTTTATATATATTTTATATATATATATTTATATTTTCTTTATATATAAGAAAATTTATATTTGTACATATTTAATTCCATGGGTCCCCATATGAAACTTTAAACATTGTAATGTTATAAAGAAATATTTAGTTCAATGGACTTAGAATATTAGAGTGCTTACTATAATAATAGTTTTTATTATAATACAATTCTGATTACTTTAATACGAAACTTCTTTTCCTGATTTGTTGATTGAACATGTTGTAAGCGGCCTTTTACAAACTTTCTTTAAAGCTCATTAGTTATTGCTGCCAGACTTGAATCGGGACTTGCCAAACATTTTATGCAAAGATAAATTTTCTTATATTAGGAAATTGTTTTTCTGTAAGATTTTCTAAGATGATTAATTTATAATATTATTTTAACAGCTTTTGTATGCAGTTTATGCAGTTTATTCTAAAGACCTTGTTAGGGTAACAGAATTTCTTTTTTTTATGTTTAAAATGGACATTGATTTTCTATCGTCAAGAAGTGGTCTGTTCTAAGCTAAGATTTTATCAATTTTACTTTCGTGAGCTATTTTTTTTAAATAGTCTTTAATATTCTCATTGACAATCCTCTCATTATGCATGAGAGGACAAACTCACTTAAAAGTTCTCATGAAGTTCAACGACATATAAAATATTTTATATCATAAGTGTTACAATCGATTTTAGCGATCTCTAGTATAAAAAAAAATCTAGTATAAGACGAACCCCTTTTTTAATTGATTGATAAAAAATATTAAATACGAGTATTATTAAATACTGTAATAATAAAAAAAATTAATAAGAAGAAGAATTCAAATTTAAAACGCGAATGCGGGTCCAATACGTTATTCGATAGCAGGATAACGCATAATATTTTATTGTTACGAAAGATGATTTTTTTCTTTCTTTATCTTATTCTTATTGTTGTTGTTATTGTTGTCCTTTATCTTAATCTCACACATGCGAACACACAGTCAAACTACGCTGATGTCCTTTTCGTAAGTTTATTGAGGAGCGTGAAAAGAAGAAAATGTTTTGATCGAACAAATTCGATACTAAAGTTGGACGTGATCAGGACAAAAGATATTTGTTTACTTCTACATGACAGGACATCAACTTGCGTACGTTCATTTATGTTTTCAATTCAATTTTGTATCTTCTTTTGCTTTTCCAAAAGAGATTTTGCACTGCTTCGGTTTGTTAACAGATACAAATTGGAATTGTGACGAAGCACGTCCTTTCCCATTGAAATAATTTTAAAATTTGTTATTTTTTACAATAAATGAAATTTGTAGTATTTTTACTTTTGGCTAAGAGTCGCATTGTATTGCTTGTTAAGTTAAGTTTTATATACAATATTATATACAAAAGGTGTTAAAAATATCTATTTGTCTGTCTGTATGTATGTATATCATTAAAAATGGTACGCGTTTGCGCATAAATTAAGTTAAGATACTATTTTAAATTTTATGATAAGATATTCAAAATTGCAAATATGAAATTTAAGTAAAAGAAATATTTAAACTTAATAATTAGGCATTTAAAATAAATTTTCTACTCTTAATAACTGTGAATAATTTGTATTATGTTTTTGTCGTACTTCATAATTTATGCTCACAACTTAATAAGCAGAAACTTTACAAATTAGGTCAAAATGCCATAAAATGTAAAATATACATTTAGGCTTTTTAAATTACTTATATATTCACTTCTTTAACGCCTAACAAATTCAACTTTTCTTAAATCATCGCATCACCGAAATTGAATAATATGAAAAAAAGGCAAGATTCCTATTTCTAAAGGAAATAGAATTTCTAAAGAACTCGATTCGTTTACGGGTTTAATTAAAGTCGGCCATTGTGAGCAATTTTTCCGAATATGCTATATACCGATATAGCTTAGTTCCCGAGATATCAAAGTTTAAAGAGTTAATCTCTTCACACACCATCTAACGTCACTGATTAATAAATTGAATTTAATGAATTTGAAAAGTTTTGGTAAAACTTGATAAATTTGGTAACAAAATGTTTCAACAAATTTAATACTAAATATTTAAACAGTTTCTATAGAATTTAGTCATTCAATTTCGATCATTCCGATTAATGTATTGGGTCCCTTCGAAATAGAAGCAAAGAATTGAACTTATTCCTCGTCTACTGAAACAAAACAGTGGTATTGGGTTGACCTTATTGATAGTGGGATTATTAGAAATCATAATATCGAATAAATTATTGTATAACAAGATAAAGTAAGTAATTGTCAATGATATGCGATCAGTTTTGATTATCTGATTATAGACCTCTAACGCCTCATGTTGTACATTTAACGTTGCTGCGAGGTTTTTTTAGGCGCTTAACCCACATGGCACAGTTAAATTAAGAAATAAAGTTAGACGATTAAAGTTTCGTATTTTCTAAATTAGAAGATATGAGAGGAGATGAGAGTAGAGGTATTTAATTGGGTTTTTTCAATTTGAAGCTGAACTTTTTCATTATTTGAATATCTTAACAACTACTATAGCGAGAAATATGAAATTTTGGATACAAAATACTTGTACTAAATCTGTAATGCCGTTTTCGAAGATTTAATGATGTAAATCTGGTATAATTTTTTCAATCGAGATTCACTTTTAGTGCAATTTTCATTTGCGCTTGGTAAATCTCGGGCGAAATATAAAGCACTCTAGCTGAATCTGTTTTTGATGAAGAACCACTATAATATTTTTGTTTTCAGTAGGGATCACAAAGTTTAAGGATAATAATTTGTATCATTATTTTAATATATTTTATGCATCTCTGGTATAATGTTTAATGAATTGTATAAGTCCATAGGTACATTATACAGGCTATAAAATAGGTATATAATTACTTTTGTGTTTTTTTTTTGTGCTTATTTTTTTAAATAAGTGAGGTCTCAGTGGACAAACTACAAGCTATGTATGCACAACTGTTAAATTTAGTTCAAGGACGATTTTCAACCATCTCGTGACCCACTGGTTGGGAACCGCTGCACTAGATATTTTGCTACAGTAGCAAGATTACTTCAAAATTGACAGTTGTTTTATATGACTCGACAAATAAAGTGTGATTTGAATCGATATATGTATTTATAACTATTACTCTTAAAATGTTCGAATAGGCAACAAAATTTGACAGATCGGGAGTAAATCTAGATTGAATCTGGATTTATCAATCGTACACGTCATAAAGTTCAGTGCCTAACAGTCTATCCAATGCATGGGAGAGATCCGTTTATTAGTTTCCAATTTTATGAAATTTTAGCGTAATTGAGGTTTTGTAAAAATTGGGCCAACTTTAAACCCATATTGCCTTTTTCCACTGTTCGGAAAAATATTATTTTTTCTGTTTTTTAAACCTTAAGGTGTAGTTATTAATGGTTAAATAGCACATGTAGTTTATTTGTATCATGTGTTAATTTAGAATAAGAATTATTATTTGAAAGTATTCAATTGTTGGTATTAGATTGATAGTTCAAAATATTGACACCTATAAAACACAAGTCAGAGTAATATTTAAAATAAATTTGTTTAAAGTATATATCTATGAGTGTTCTTATTTAAAAATTTTGAAAGAAAACTAAAATATTTTATACATAACCCCAAACCATTTCTTCTATTTAAATAATTGAAAGCACTACGAAGTCTACATCTGTTTACTACTCCAGCTTTAGTTTGTACTAAGATTATAACATAATTGAGTTTAATTCATGCTTATACTCGTAATGTATCTTATTTGCTTAGAGGTTAATGCCTTTAAGGATAAAGATGTGAAATTAACTACCAGATGATTTTATGCTCTGCCTAATTTTTTTTATTTCATGGTTTATTTTTCTTATTTCTTTATTTTGGTTAAGGAAAGTAAATATCAACTTAAAAGATTTTAACGATTTAATCGTTCATGTTTCTGCATCATTGGTTTGACGTTCTGCTTTCTTGAATTTCAATACATTTCGGAAGTGCTAAGCCATCGTACCATCATAAATACGTACAGCTAGCCAAATTGGTGTCCACTAGGAGGAGTAGGGACATAATTTAAATGTTGCTCACAACGGCGGCTTGACTCAATTGTGAGGCACTAATTTGATTGTGCGTAAAATTGTGATGCTACATTTCAAGTGACACATTTTACCGACAAGATCTCGGTACATATGCCGAGATCCAAAAACAGACCCAGTCTACTTTGTTGTTGCAGTTGTGCACTTCGCTCGTTGCTCGAACATATGTACATATGTGTATTGTGTATTTGTGGAATCCCTGTCCAGTTGGTGCAGTTAAATCATTATCAATTGGTTACATTTAATTTGTAGTTCTTCAAATTGAGTTGAACACATGCGATTACCAGAATAATTTCGCAAGATAAATAGTTTGTAAGTTACAGATATGAGTAGATATGTGTATGTCCTTTCTGCAGTTACACTGAAGAGTTTATTTAGTAAGTTGGTGGTACAATGTTGATATACACCTCAGCACCTTAGCACTGTTGGCACTGTTAGCGAATCCATGAATAATTGTTTCGGTTTCTTTTTTACATAAAATATGCGTAAATTGTCATAAGCCTTAAAATGTTTTGTTTTCGGTTGAAATGTGTTTTTAATGCCTTATATTTTTTCGCTGTTAGTAGTTTTGAGAGATTCTGAGCAGTTCAACTTGGAAACGCATTTACGGAGTTCAGCCTTTCCTGGAAGCATAATAGTAAATTTTCTTATGCTTGTTGAGTTCTTAGCCTGGGCTGTATCAGTTTAAAAAATATTAAAATTTCTTTTATTTATTTTATTTATTCATAAACTTTAAAAATGTAAATTAGTAACGCGCAATTTGCATTTTTTATTTAAAAGCTCATAACTATTACGACAGAACAGTAAAACAACATACAAAAGAGACAAAAAAAAAATAATAATAAAGAAACAAATGTTATATACAATATAAAATATGTCGTCTCTGTTAAATAACAAATTTTTTTTTTATGAGAATTTCTAGATATTTTTATGATTTTGTCAAACAATTCCACAATTCCATTGAAAGCAATCTTGAATTTTATATTGTAATTTAAAAGCGCAGTTCTAGCAACTCGTTCTATCCTCAACAGTTGTTGTATGTCAAACTCCTTCACGAATGAAAAAAGTTTCGAATTTCAAGATTCACAAGAACCTACACTGATTCATTTTGGACACACTCTTCGAATATCTTTGAATATTAACAACTATACAATTTTAAATTCCTCTTTAACAGATATGTTTTTGTCAATGAGATACATTGTTTGCTCTTAAAAATTCGCCTACAACAATTGCAATATTAAATCTCATATTTCAACATTTCTTACTATTACTACTATTACTACTATTCTTTAAAAAAAAATCTTAACCCCAACTAGAAATGAACTTAGAGATGTTAATTATATGTATGGTAAACATACATATCTCTAAAAAATTTTTGATTAATTGTAATATACAACAAGTGTACTATCAGCTTAATTTATATTAAAAGTATCTAAATACATTTCATGGGAATTTAGGACTCAAAGTACTGATGACAAAGGGAGAATGCTATTTACATAAATTTGTATTTAATTTTATATAAAAATAATTTTCAATTCTGGTTTCTGATTACATAAAATAATTGAATTCATTGCTTCAAATTTTATAAATAAATTATTGTTCTTCTATTTAAAAATTACTTCAAGGAAAAATTTGATTTCCCTATCAGTAAAATTTGGGCTCAATATATCACGTTTGATAAGCGGTTCACTTGGCATAAGCATATACAAGTCAAAAGAAGCAGTTGCGCTAAAACACTGCAACGCTTACAACCACTTTTCAAACACAACAACCTTAGCGCGAAGAACAGAAAACTGATCTATAGCCAGATAGTCTAATTATCAGCATTACTTTATGGGTGTGTCGCGTATAGCAAAGCAGCCGACTCTACTATACAAAAGCTACAAGTTGCTTAAAGTCAGGCTCTCCGAAGGCTCTTCAAAGTGCCTGGGTACATCCGCACAAACGACATGCTAAAATACCTTAGAATAGACCCGATCAAAAAATACATATGGGACAGAGCCCTGAAGTTATATGCGAAAACTGACAGGCTATCCTACTTAACACTATCTAATTTTAGAGTAATGACTCTCCGCACGGGGTGGTACGCAGATCTTAGATCAATCACTGAATCATCATGAAGCTTATAGGGAATACATAAATTAGGCAATGAGATGGATGGGACCCTGTAGTACCCCCAGCTATCAAAGAGTAAAAGTGCCCACTTGCGGTGACTCGAAAAAAGGATTAACATACATATAATTAATTATGTCAAAGTAACTAATTTTAGTGTTAAGTAACTTTCCACATACGTTTAAGTTATTTAATTTATTTTTTATTTAAAAAATTCTCGATATCACAAAGCGTATGAGGATTACACGAATTAGTCAATAAGATGGACTTTGCAGAAACCCCCCAGCTATTAAAGAGTAAAAGTGCTGAGATGCACTAACTCGGAAAAGGCTCAACATAATAACTTAATAAAGTACTAAAGTTAGATACTGAAAATAACATGATTATAGAATAAAGTAACTTGTTTATACTTGTTCATATATATGTACATACATATGATATATTTTAATGCCAATACAATTTTGATAAATAAAAGCCAAAGTGTTAGTTAATTACACTAAAGTTGTTTTGAACAAACAAAAATATAAAAATAAATAATAGCATAATTGTCAGCTAACAGCACTAAATGTAAGATAATAAAAAAATAATAAATTATAAAATCCTCAACATCATTTGTTAATGGCATTTTCGATTAGTAAGTCTGGGCTAATTTTTTCAATTGTGATGTTTTTTTAATGTTCTTTTAATGCAATTTTCATATTCGATTGGTAAAACTGGCGCAAAATCTATTACAGTCGAGATTAACTTATAACACTGTAGATATTTTCCCATTAATTAGATATTAATTAGATCATGCTAATTACCCTGAAATTCACAGATGTTTTCTCTGATTTGACAGATATTTATCTGTCTTCTTTTATTCTTCTTTTATTTGGATTTAATTTAGATTTACTCTAGATTTATTAAATCTTTGCTGCCTAATCGAACTTTTTAGAGTAATATAACATCATATAAAACAGCTGTTAATTTCAGTAAAATTTTATTAATTTGGAAAAATAACTAGAGTGTTATGAAATAATCTCGAATATTACATATTTTGCTTTATATTAACTAAACGAAAATGAAAATTGTACTAGAAATAAATGTCTGGATTTGGATATTTGGAAATGTCAGGATCCTAGATTTACCAATCAAAAATGACAGAAGTCAGATGTAGTAGATTTTATGGTTGTAATGATATACAATCTTTAAATAGTATTTGTAATATTTATTTATTTATTTATTATATATTATATTATTTTTAAATAATATAAGAATTCAATATCAGAATTCAACTGAGGAATATGTTAGAGTTATTTATATGTTAACTAAGTCTTAAGTTTGTGTCCTATCTTTAAATTTGTTGTTGTTTTTTGTTTGTTTTAGTTTTTTAAAAATATAATAAATTTATTTTAATTTTACATTATTAAAATGACACTTAAAAAGAATAAACAAAGCATTACAACAAAAACAAAAAATGACAATATAATGGTTATAACAATATTCAGTTTATATGATTATGATTATATGAATTCTATGAGTTCTATGAATTCACTCCTGCATATGGGGTGAAGTATTTAACTGAAATATATAAATTTAAATAAACAATAATATAGCTTCAGTAAAAGTATTGATATGTGATAAATTCTCTAAAAAAGCGACTCTATATGCGCTCTCATATATAACTATTATTTAAATAATATAAAATAAATACACCCACTTAATTTATCTACAAAATTATTTTCAAACCCAAGTAAAATTAATTCGTTTCAATTAGTTTATAACGTGTAAATTAAAAATTTTTATTAAATGAATGCATTTTATTGCATTATTATAATACGAAATATAATGAAATTGTTTTTCTTTATTTTATTTATATAACTTTTTGACAAACACGAGTATGTAATTAAAATTACTAACATTACATGGTATAATTTAAATAATGAAAAATGTAAATATTTAAAACTATTTGTAGTATTGTAGATTATTATTATTGAAGTATTTAAAGATAAGTGCTTTACTTTGTATTTAATATTGTATATCATTTATTATTAAATTTTTAATGCGAACCAATATAAAATTCTGAATAGTTACTTTTATCTGCCAGTAGTTATTTTTTTTTAAAAATTATTATTATTTCATTTATTTTGTTAATATAAATGAATATTCATATTTTATTCAATATTTTATTTCGTTTAAATTTATTTTATTACAAAAAATAATTTATTATTTTAATGACCAAATATTATTAATAATAATTTTGCTAATTGGTCAACAGTTAAATAATACTCTTTTTAATAATTTACTCTTAATAATAATAATAATAATAATAATAATACTCTTAATAATCATAAATATTTTTTTTTGGTTTTGAAAAGAATTTATTTGATTTATTTTATTCTATAGTCATATTCAGGGGAATATTTTTAGTACCTTGAAGATAACTATAGTATATGAATAACTATATAACTATATGAATAAAGGAATATACCTTACATCTACATCTATATATATATATTATATGTTTATATTTATAATTTATTTACAAAATTTAGTTGGTTTTTCTTTTTATATGACAATTAGTTACAATGAAATATTAAATAAAAAAAAACCATATTTTGCTTGTTTTTAGAAATAAGTGTTGTTATATATAATTTAATAAAGTGTTCATATAGTAGAGTTTAGATTTTATTTTAATTTTCTTTCTCTCAAATTTTAATTTAATAAAGGTTTCATATAAAGTTTAGATTTAATTAAATAAATTTTTAAAAAGAATCAAGAAGATTTTATTGCATTTCATAATTTAATAAAGTTTTCATATGCAGTTAATATTGTATATTAGTTCATTTTTTAATTTTAATTTAATAACAATTTCATATAGACTTTAGATTTTATTTTAGTTCTTCAAATAAAGAACTTATTTATTATTAAATTAAAATAAAAATAAAATGATTAAAATTAAATTAAAAATAAATTAAGAAAGTTTTCATTTAGGGTTTAGATTTTAAATCAGTTTTTTTATATTAATTTAGTTTTTAATGATTAAAACATTTTAATAATAATTTTAATATAAAGAAATGCTCATAAAGAGGTTAGATTTTATGTCAGTTACTTTTTGAATTTTTTTTAAAAAAAATTTTCATATTGAGTTTAGATTATATTTTAGTTTTTTTTTTATTTTAATTTATTAAAATTAAAATTTTCATTTAGAGGTTCAGATTTTATTATTATGTTGAGGATAGTTGAGTCAGTGCACTTGAGCACTTTTACTCTCTATTAACTGCGAGGTTTCTTCACTACTACGCCTTAACTGGATTATTGTTTATCACTTCAACAGACTAAGCAATAATAGATCTCAGATCTGCATACCGCACTGAGGAGCCTGTAACCATTCTGAGATTGGATTACGCGGTGTAGGTAAGACTGTCAGTTTTATTAAATAATTTCAAGGCTCTATCCTTTATGTATCGTCCTAATGTACTATGGTACCTTGAGTAGTCTGCTCAGAGCCTGGCTTTGTATAATTTCTAACTGGCGAATAGTAGTGTTTGAGGTTTTGTTGAACGCTGAATTATTTAGTTATATAACAGTTTCCTGTTCTTTAGATTGAGATTTTCATTATTATATTAAATAGCGGTTGGAGGTGATGAAGAATTTTGGCACACTTGATTCATAGTTAAACATGTTTAAGCTATGTGAAACGTTTGTCCACCGTGATGCCTAGATATTTAAAGCTATTCTTTCAGTTTATTACCATATCTCCCACTCTCACTCTCGAAGGGTTCTGTCTCCACTTACGCGTAATAAACAGTTTTTTTTTCTTGAATTTTAATTTAATAAAGTTTAGATTTTATATCAATTTCCTATTTCTTTTAATTTTACTTTTTAATCCCAATTGTGTATGAGTCAACACCTCTGGATCATAACGTTTACCTTCTTGTCTCTTCTTTGTTGTGCATGACGTATATTTTACCTATATATTGTTAATTCCACCAAAATAATAAAAAAAAATTTATTTAATAAAAATAAATAAAATCAAACTATATAAAAAATAAATGAATGAGAAATTAAATCGAAATATGATTAGCTCATTTTTGACGTCATCGCCAAACAAAACGTAGCCACGTGCTATATGGACAATATGGGACGCTCCTAGCGAATAAATAGCAACAATGATTCGCGTGATCAAATGGAAGCGCTGGCAAAGTACGATCGCTGGATAGAATTTCCAAGTATTTTCACTTGGGTTTTATGATATCAAAGCCAACAGAAGAAGTGCAGCATTGAGCACTTAAATGATTCCAAGTTTACTTTTTATTTAATAATTATTTTTTTTTTTTAAATTTAATTTTGCTAGAATTCTGTGAAGTTTGCGTCCTCAAAAGATTAGCAATGCTAAGCAAAAATACATTTACTTTGAAAAGTAGAAATGAAATATTTAATTTCAAAACTTAAAAAAAAATGCAGCATTTTTTTTCTTTTTTGTTTTGAAAAGAAAAGTGAGTGTAATGAAAATAAAATGAAATTAAATCAAAAGCATTCAAATAATAATAAAAAGTAAAGTGAAATTGTACATAAAAGTGCAATATTTGCAAAATCGACATAAGTCACGGACTTCAATGTTGTTTGTTTTGATTTAGTGACATTGTCCGAGTTGAAGGCGACATTGGAAACTGAAATTATATCAGAATTACATATAAAAAATATTAAAAAAAAATAAAAAAAAAAATATAACAAGACCCATTTAATATTATAACGTAAGAAACGGTGCGGTGCAGTCTTCTGAGACTGCAACTGAGCTTCGAATTAAATTTTTGTACGACCGAGAATTTAGTTGCATCGCGTTTTTAGACAAGCGCTGAATAAAGCACTCAATAGATACTTTCAACTGCATTGGCAGATTCGGCTTCGGATTCTTGAGTTATTAATTTTTCGAAATGTTTAAATATAACTTAATTAACAAAAATTAAATTTATGTATTTTAGTCTCAATTTCGTAGCGCCTCAGTTCATTCGGGTACCGTACCGCTGACGTGTGTGCAGTGCAGTATTTCAGTGTTTCAGTGTTTGTCTTTTAATTTAATTGTTGTCTCACAGACAGAATTTCTTTCAATTTTTTTAAAAGAACTAAAGATTTTTTGCAAAAACTCAATGCAGTGCAGTGCGAAGCACAGTGCAGTGTGAAGAACAGTGTAGTAGGAAACAAAGTGTATGCCAAAAACATGGACTAGGTCCATAAGACTAAGTGTCGCTCGGTCAAACTCCGTAAACTCCGTAAACATTTCGAAAAAACACAAATCTTATTTTTTCATCTTTTATGTAAACTTTAAGTGCAGCAGCATTTTTATGAACCGTAATTTACGATATTTCGGAGCGGTCTTGTTGCAAACGTTCGCTTATTTGTCTGCATATTTTATCGGGATTTTGTTTTTGAATATCTTAAATTGTAATTTCGGTATGTTGTTGTTTTTTTTTGCCATACTACATTGCTGCAGTTGAGCTCTTAACCAAACAAATACTAAGATTTTTATTAGTGCGGATCTGGATTTGGTTGTGGACTTGTGCCGTTTCCAAAGCTATGCCGTACAACTGCAGCAAGCACATTAAAGCTAAAACGTCATGGATTCAAAAAGTAATCATCATTATTACTAAATACATACAAGTATATTATGGAATATGTTTTCCCTTCGATTATTGCCATACAGTTGTAATTTTATTGGATTTTTATTATGCATTTCTTGGTTCAGTAGCCTAATGATTTGTTTTGTCTGGACTTGTGGTTACTGTTATAATTATTATTCTTTTTTTATTTTTTTTATTTTTCTTATTCTTCTGGTTAAATAGCTTCTATTGAAGATGATTATGATGTTGGTCATAGTTGCGATTAGCGCTGATGATGATGGTGCTCTGGTGGCGTTGGTGGTGTTAGCAATATTAACAGTTTAATGCCAGAGTACCCTTATCAGCATCTTGCAAGTGTCTGCAATCTTTTGTATATCAAATTTCTTTTTATTTTCTTTTTTTTTTTAATTTTTTTTGTTTATTTTTTTTTTCCACTCTAAATTTGTTGCTAAATGTGTTGTTTCATCGTTGAATAAGTTTTTTACCCTAAAACATTTATATTTGCTATCCAAGTATCAAATAACGAATGAGTTAAGTGTTTTTCAATTGCTTTTGGTGGTTAAAAAAAAATTTATATTGTTTTATAAAAAATATTGTATTATAAAAATATATTAAATAACACTAAATAAAGATTTTAAAAATACTCATATTTATTTACAAACATATTGAGAACTTACGCATATAAGGTGTTCCTTTCAACATAACGTATGAATAAATCCTCAAGCCAGCATTGAAAACTGCTTTTGACGATTTAAAATTTTTTTTTGGTTTTATAAAAAATATTTTATTATATTATTTATTTTAAATATTTATTGTTATTTATGAAACTCATTATTATCATTTATACTCTTTTATATCAATTTTTGGTTTTAAAAAAATATTTTATTACATGATTTATATTAAATATTTATTATTATTTATGAAACTCATTATATTATTATTATTAATAATAATGAAATTCATATTTATTAATAAATTTTTTAAGGGCTTACATACATAAAGTTTTCTTTTCATCAAAACATATGAGTAATACCATTAAAAATAAATTATTAATAAAATAAGTCGAATAAATAATAATTTTTGAAGTTCGTTTACTTAAATTAATATTAGCTATATTAAATATGTATTAATTATAATTAATAAAAAAATTGATCAGTTATTTAAATCCTTTCTCATGTTTTTTTTTTTGAAATACTATTGAAAATAAAATGTTGATAAAATATTTTAAATTAAAAATAATTTTTTTTAAATTCGTTAAATCGAATAAATTTGTATATTAACTATAATTGTTAAAAACAAATTTTTCTATCAATTTAAAACTTTTTCTCTTGTTTTTTTTTCTCTAAAATGATATCCTTTACAAGGATGTGAATCATCACAAGCATTTTATTAGCAAAGATTATGATTTCTTTTAGTTGGTATTATATACTTCTTGAAACATTCTTCTTTATTACTTGCAAGGTGAACAAATTCTTCTGATGTCTTTACTACAGCTTCGAATATCCATTAGAACTGTTTCTTCCTATATCACGTCAACCTTAAATCTTACCAACTACACTTGAGTGAAGTGACCATTGAATTTCTAGCAATTATTCTGTGAATATCTAAATTTTTATAAGAATGCATACACATCATTAAATAAGATACATTCTAAGCTACCAGTATAGCTTTAATTTCAATGCAGAAAAATCTGGACTAAGTTTTCTGATGTTTTGAGTACACCTTCGGATATTCGTGAGTCATTAGAATTGTTTCTAGCCTGTTCCAATCGTGATTTTTAACCTGTTATACATACAGTTACATACATAAGTTTATGTCTATTCTTTTATTGATATTACCAGTTTTCTGCCTTTATACAAAATTCTGAAGACATCTTCAATGTTAATGAGAGCTACTTACGAGATATTCTGAAGACCTCATCATTGTTAATGTGAGCTACTTATGATATTTGTTCCGAACCTTTTCATTGTAAATGTGATCTATTACGTAAATGTGATCTGACAGGAAGTCTTCATTGTTCATGTGATTTGCTTATGATATAATACATATTCAGTGATAAAGAGATTTTTTAAGACAAGCTAAGATCATTTTAATATAATATAGAATTTGTTTTCCCATATATTGTATAATATTAAATGCAAAGTGTGTCCTTGAAAAGTAGTACCCACGGACGAGGTAGTACCGTGCTTTAATAAAAAAAAAACATAATTATATGAGATAGGGAGTCAATTTATAATAAACAATACTATATGCCTTGTGTCAAAGTAGATAAAGGATTGAAATAAAAATAGATATTTGCATTGAAGCCATATATTATTAATCGGTAAGTTAGATCGTACAGTAATATACTGCTTAATTTAAGATATTGTTTAAATAAATGTGGAGAAATTGCATCTGAACCAAGAAATCTCTATTTGTCGCAAGAAGTCTTTAAAATGGTTTAATTTTCTTTTAAATATATAATTGTTTTGATTAAATCAGTGGTAATCAGGAATTTCGGTTAGCCCATAAGTTACTTAATATTTTTATCCTGACGATTATGAGGATAAACTTGTGCCTGTACGCTTCATTAACTTCACCATGGAATTAATGATCATTACCATATATTTCCCATGTTTAAAACAAAACACTCTAGGCATGTCTAATATGCTCTAATCACCATTTTTCTATCGATTTTATAGACATACTTTCGCTTTCAGCACAATCATTTCGAATCGTTTCGAATAGTCATGAAATTTGGACTGTATGTGAATAAAGGATATAACACACCTAACCACTAATATTGGTGATGGCCCTCTATAAATAATAGTTTTTAAAAAGTACTGTTTATATTAGACTCCACCTTAGCAGACAAAAAAAAAAAAATTGTGATATACTAAATATATAATAATAATGTTATAAGATATAGAAAATTTTCTCACTTAAGATTGTTCTTGAAGTTTAATAGTTCCAACGATGTATATAAATATTAAAATTTATCTAATAAATTCATTGAGCAATTTTCATTAAAAACATATTGAAGATATAATTTTTTATAAACAAAAACATTTCAAAATAATATTATTATAGTCGGTAATTTAATTTTTGTTGGGTTTGTGGTCCGTATCGAGTTATTACACCTACTGAAGTGAAGAAGTTGAGACGTTGCCTGGAAGAAGTTGAGACTTCTATTTACATGCTTTGTAACTATTTCGCTTGGATGTAGGTTAGAAGGGATATATTGACGGAAGAGCTTGAAGAACATTCTGGTCTTCATTTGAACGACTTAATGAGACACTGGAAAAGTGGTTTGTTCTAGTGTGAGTCATTTTCTTCTACAATATACTAATCCTATATTTTTTCTTAAAGGAAATCCATGGAATCACAATTAATTTTCCATTTGTATTGTTTTTAAAAAAATTTGAAATCCTAATACTTTTAATCCCATTTCTACTGCGTTCATAATTCCCCACTGCTGTCATTTTATTATTATTATTTATTAATATTATTTATTATTTTATTATTACGTAAGTATTTATTATTTTATTATTATGTAAGTATATAAAATTCATTCACTTTATTTATTAATAAAAAAATAATAATGAATTTATTTCAAATAATTAATTTTAATTTTAAGAAATATCGTTTCTTTTTAAAATTTTGACAAAAAAATAAAAAATTTCAAATTATAATTTTATATTTTTTTTTTTTTAAATTTTTGTGTAAAATCTGAGCACTATAATTATTTCTTTAGTAAAATAAATCGTAAAGTAAATAAAAATCATTTAAGACTTTAATCTGATTTATAATTTAAAATATTTAAACACATCAATCGAAAATTATTCAATAAAAAATATACACATGAATTGACATAATTGTGACCCATATAAAATTTTCAAATTCACATCGATAATATTAGAAGCTAAAAAAATCAATAACCTCAAAGCTCTTGAATGATTTTAAAACACTTAAAAGATACACTTTTGCATGTACACTTACGTGTTTATGTATCTATGCATATGATAAGTTCTTTGAACTACTGCTATGTATCAAATAAAAATAGTTAATATTTTTTTTTCTGTAATACAATGAAAATTTATAATTTATGCAATGCAAATATGTCTGCCAATTTAAATATCAAAAAAAAAAAATAAAGCATATAGTCTAAGCTAAAAAATAAATAGTGCATATGAAAAATATATTTGAATATACATACAAATTTATCCACAGAAATACTCCCGTAAATATATGTGCTTTACCTGTGTGCTATATACGGAATTGTATACATGTGTGCACTTATCGCATATAGATTGACACAACGGACTGACATTGAAATTTGACAAGCGCACTTACTGTTGTATTCCGTTGACTTTCTTCCGTTTTGTTGCTTTTGGTTTGCATTAAATTAAAAATGATAAGCGTAAAAAGGGATGAAAGAGAAAGCTTTAGTAGATATTGTTATGAAAGCTAAATGATAATGGGGGTAAAAAAGACAAATACGCACACAAACACACAATTGAAAACATACAACACAATGTGCACACAAAAACACTAACGCAAATTAAAAATGAAATTCAAATAACAATTATAAAGGCGGTGCCCAGATGTACACTTTACGTCAACGGGCGTTGACAAGCAATATGAACAGAAACTCAAATATACGTTTATGTGTGCACAAACTGTATATATTTCGAGACAGCCAATGAGATGGTTTTTGACGCGTGTATATGTTTGGCCTGATGTGGTGTGTTTGATGTGTCAGTGCAAGCGCGTAGAAGTGTTAGTAATACAAATGGTTGAAAACAGTGGCGGAATTATACTAAACTATACTACATTTAACATTTTTGATGATAAATTATAATATAGATAAATTGAATTTGGATAAAATCAAACAAAAATAGTATTTTTAAAAAAATATAAAAAATAAAAATAATCTGAAAATAAGTATATAAATATAGTATATATTTATAGTCTAAATAACCTAAATATTTATAATCTGAAATATAGTATATAAATTGACAAATCAATTTATATACTATATTAATATATAATATTTGTTAATATTAATATTAATTTGTATTAACATATTAAATAATTAATACGTTTCTTATACGTTATCAAAGACATACGCAAATATTCTTATCAAAAGGTTATTAGTTATTCATCTTTAATTTCGCCTATCACTTAATGATAGAAATATTAAAGAAAATATGTTATCGTTTTTAACAAGTCATTATAGTAATTACTCTTTTACTTTTACTCTTTAATAGTTGAGGGGTTTCTGCAAAGTCCCACTCTTCTCACTGATTAATTTATGTATTCCTCAAAAGCTTCTGAACTAAGATCTGGGTACCACTCCATGCGGCTAGAGATTATTCTGAGAATTGATAGTGTTAAGTAGAGCAGCCTGTCGACTTTCGAATTTCAATCACTAAGCGTAGAAAAAAATATTATAAGAAATATATCACTATTTATAACAAAAGTATTGTTCTATAGAACAGAAAATTAAAAGAAAAGTTTTGAATTCACAATTATATTATATACAAAATATTGTGTAATATATAACAAATTTTATAAATTATAAAGCCTTCAATTTACAAAATTTCACAATTATGAATTCGATTTTTATTATATATTTTCATTAGCAGTGCAAGAACGCAAGTAGAGTACAATATAATAATAAAATTGGTTTTGTATTTTAGAATCTTAACTTTTATTTCAATCGTATTTTTAGTATAATCCTATACGTATTTCGGCAAATTCGTTTTTGCCTTCATCAGGATAAATCCCAATATATATTGTATAGTATATATAGTATTTAAAATATTGATAAATATTTCATTTAATTTATTGTTAAAAAAATTTAAAATTAGACATATTATAAGTCTTACTTATTATATTATATATTGTGCCCTGCATTTCCACTATATTGCGTTTACAAAACCGCCACTGAAATCATGTTGCAACACATTACTATATTTAGCAGTGGTGGTGAGCAAATATTATTTTAAAGAAGCAAACCAGTTTCAGTTTTTTTTTTGTTAGACAAGAGTGGTTGCTACAATGTGAATGAACCCAACCAACTGAACGCTTTGCGGTGTACGATACTAAACTGTAAATAGTCTTTGAAGTGCCTAATCTATTTCTAATTTTCTGTTTGTTTCGTTGTATAGTTTCACCTGGTTTAGACACCATTTTTGTTTCCATTTTTTTTCTCCGTGTATTATGATGCATAATGTCATTTAGGAAAGCCCCTTGATGCACTCATTTCGTCAGGCATTTTGTACAATATCACATTTATATATGTTCCTTTGTTTTTGGAAATTTAAAATTAAAATTTATAGTCTGACAAATGTTGACACTGTGGCATGTAATAAAATTCTTAATAAATTTGTATGTACTCGCGTTCATGATCAATGTTATTTCGTTACATATTTTATTGCTACATTAAAATTATATATGGAATCCTAAAACTCCACACCTTGTGGTGTAAAATATTTAAAAGATTAGAGCGCTAAAGTCTATTGGTTATTTTATTTCTTGGAATTATTATGAATTTACTTGTAAATTTTTAATCTTTGGTATTCTGAATCGAAAAAATAATATATAATTTATATACAACATTTATTTTAATAGGAATTCGAGGTTTAATTTTAGATTTAAAATAATTTTTTCTTTTTACATTTTTATTATAAAAGAAGTTTTTCTATAAATAGATATTGATGTAATCTCCGGTTTATATGAAATTAATTTTACAATTTGAAATAATCAAAACTTATTATTTTTTATATCAGTGTTGAGGATTGACTATATTTTCTATTTGGCATTAAAATTCATTTTGTAGTTTTAGAACCCAAATAAATTTATGTAGATGGAACTAGAATGTAAATATTCTTAATTTTATTTACTACTAATGATGTATATATACTTAATATAAATAAAGTAATTACTTAAAAATTAAAGTTGGTTTTAGGTTTCTACTTTCTTTTTTGGCTCTACTTTATAATCTGAATATTATAAAGTATTGAGAAATAATGAGGTATACTAAAATATTATTAATAAATATTAAAAGAGAAATAATATTTCAGTTAAAAACTGTTTTAACTTACTTTATGCTATAGTTTTCCATTGTTTTCTTAACTTCTTTAAAAGCAGTGCTCTAATGTTGCTCTTTTCTGTATGTTATCGATTCCTCCTTCTTCAAACACGTCAGCCATTTAATAACATCGCTGATAGCGCAATCTTTTAGTAATTTAATAACAACAATATTTAGGAATTAGCCTAAACATGTTTAAGTCAGCTATAAAATACGAGCAAAATATGATAGTTCCCGACCAAATCTAAATTTGCCAATTTAAAACGACGTAACTTACGAGAAGGGTATCTGAAACAACACAGCTCTTAAAGCTCTTAAAATCTTCAGAGTTAGGTTCACGCAAATGCAAAAATCAGTCTATTATGAATGTACATTCGAAATATGTCACAAAATTCTAGTTATCCGTTAAAATCATATAAGCATTTCATTTTTTAATAAAATTAAACACATAAATAAATAAATTAATTTATATATATAAGATAAAAATATGTACCATTGCCCGTTAAATATTTGTTTATTTTCTTCTACTTAAATTAATAATTTTAGGTGTTTTAAATTTTTATATTTCATATTGTACACAACACAATAAAAAACATATGACAAAAATAAGTATTTAACATATTTTAAAAGTGATGCCAGTTTGTTTCAACCAGACTTAATGCTGTTTTTTTGCAACTCTGAAAGAAAAAATTACGGTTACAATTATAGTTTGGTTTAGGTCAAAATATCAAAGAACCGTATATATAGAAATAATAACTGAAATCAAGATGTATAGCAAAAAGATTTACAGTAAGAGAAAATATTACTTTATTGTAATTGTTTTAGTGACAAAAATCTTATTTTACTAATATTTAATATATATGCCTAAAATACAATTTTCAAAAATAATTTAAAAAGTTGAATATTTGAACGTTAGACCAATTAGTCCGTTTCAAAATAAAACTAATAAAGAAAGTATTAGCGCGATCTAATTTAAACTAAAAAGAACTAATAGTTTTGTTATTTAACATCCGTGTAATATAGAGCCGAGTACTAGGTAAATTAATTTACTTAACTATTCATTTGATTTTTGTTAATAATTTACTTAACTCACAAATAAATTTAAGCTCATGTGCGAGTTCCAGTAAATCGATGGTATTTTGAGGGAAATAGTAAATTATGTCGGTTTGGCAGCGCATGTTGGTATTTACTAGAATTTGGATTACGATAAATTTGATAAAAATTAGGTTAATTAGGTGTTACCATTGTGAAAATTTTATAAGATGTTTAATAAATAAATTGAAAACTTTTAACCAAAAATAATAAATAAGTGCAATAAATAAATAAATAAATATTAACTTAAGTGCAGTGCAAAAAATTCCTAGGAAATTTCAATATACTTTACCTCAATTTACTCGAACTTGCACACGGCTTTAATAGGTATTCTAGATAAATTAAATAATTTATTTAATTTTAGTTTTTAGCTGCTTCTCTGTTTATCTCAAGTAATTTAAGACAATTAAATAAATGAAAATGTAGTCTTTTATTTAATATCATTTAACCAGCTGAGTAAAGAATGTGATATGCTTGTTAAAAATGTAGTTCTGCTGTGTTACTATAGAATGTGTCGGCATACTTTTCTAATATCTGTGAAACGTGATATTTTTCTAAACGTGACTTTATATTGATTCTTTTATATGCAGCAACAAGCTATGGTGTTACCTTTGATATAAATGCAACAACTACAACAACTACAACACCTACAACAACAGTGTACATAAAAACTAAAAACATGTTCTTTTTTTTTTTAAATATATACTGTTGTTGTTTTTGTTGTTGTTGTTGCTGCTGCTGCTGCTGCTGATGCCACTCATATTGTTATTGCTACTCGTTTTTCTAAATCAAATAAAATTATAATAATGGAGTAGGTTAACATTTGACTGTATTGTTTCAGTGCTGTTGTTGTTGTGCAGGTGTTGTTTTTGTATAATGTTAATATTTATTGTTGTTTTTGTAGCTGAAATATAAATTGAACACCAAATTGAAATCCGTTGTGAACATCACGTACTAATCACAGCAACAATAAGAGTTTAATGATAATAGGAATTGTTTAGGGAATTTAGGTGTAGAAGTTAGGTGCGCTGGAGAATGTGTATGTTTCTATATTTTTTTTATTTTATTCTAAATGTTTATTGTAAATGATATGGTAAACAATGTTTGGTTGTTATGTAAGGCTTCATATTTACATTATATGTAAGCCATTTATCTACTACTGAATATATATTATATGTATATATATATATATGGTCATATTTAAACATTCACATATACATGCATGTCTACCAAAATATATTGTGTTAGAAATAATGATAATCGATTTGACCCTTGGTCTGGAATGCGTTTGATGCTGACGTTTGATTTGTTTTGCGGCTGTAAGTGTTGTTCTCTTATTTACTGTAGTATTTGTTGTTGGTGATTGTTGTTGTTGATTGTTGGTTGCAAGTTTGTATTGTTGATCGATTTTACGTGCTTTTTTCGAATTTTTCAGTATTTTCAGTTGAATGGTAGTATTTGTTGTTGCCTTTATTTTCTTTTTAAAAGTTTATTTTGGAATTGTTTGTGGATATCTATATAAACATTTTAACTTACACACACATGCATACATACAAACAAACAGTAGTTCATATTTGTATGCACATATGTGTATATTTAGCAAATATAAATATTAAGCATACATAATTATTTAAGAAAATAATAATTCAGTAGCACATTAAATCTATTAGATTTAAATTGAGTTTTCAGTAATTTGTTTACAAATCAATCAGTTTTATTTATTTAAATCTGATTTTAGGAAATTTTTCTTGTATGTATTAATTTATTGTTCTGTAAATAGTTCATTTTTAAATTTCGATTTATTGTAAACAAAAAGTTCTGAAAATTTATAAGTTTATAAATTTAAAATTTTTTTTTTTTTATTTTATTTTATTTGTTTTTAAAAATTACTTCTTATTAAATTTCCTATAAATTTCAAATGTCTAAAATATTTAATAACATTTAAAATAAGTTCAAATAAATAATTATTAATTTAAATTTATTTATTTACAAAACATTTTTTTTTTATAGAATTTACTATAAATTTATTAAGTAAAAAATATTTAAATACGTTTAAAATACGTTCAAATAAATAATTATTTATTTAAATTAATTTGTTTAAAAATTATTATTTTTTTATTATTATTAATGCATTTATTGGTTTATTATTAAATTTTTTTTAAAGAATTTACTATATATCTATTAAGTTAGAAATATTTAAGAACATTTAAAATAAGTTCAAATAAGTAATTATTAATTTAAATTATTTTATTTAGAAGTTATTATTTTTTATTATTATTAATGCATACATATATTGATTTATTATTAATCTTTTTTATAGAATTTACTATAAATTTTATAAGTAAAAAATATTTAAATACATTTAAAAAAAGTTCAAATAAATAATTATTTCTTTAAATTTATTTATTTAAAAATTATTTTTTTATTATTATTAATGCATTTATTGGTTTATTATTAATTTTTTTTATAGAATTTACTATAAATTTTATAAGTTAAAAATATTTAAATACATATAAAAAAAGTACAAATAAATAATTATTCACAGTCGCCATAACCGATGTGTCGATATATCGATGTTGTTAAAGAGGTTTCAAGTTGTTTGTGGGTATACGAGTATATAAAACCAAATTTGACTTTAAGAAACGGATGTTGTTATTGTTGTTGGGATCTATATATAAAAGGAATAACAAAGATGTGTATATGGGTTAGTAGGCGAATGGGTAACAAATGAGTTGGATTTAAATTAAAGTCAGCCAGAATCAAGAAAACCTAACCACTTCCATGAGGCGGGTCCAAAGATCGATTGAACTCAAGTTTGTAAATGCATTGGGGCAGGAAAACAGATGGGTGATGTTATGGGTGGTATTAAGAGACGATCGTTGGTGGTTGGCGGTTATGTCAGGTGTCATTTGAATTGCTTGGATATACTATACTGTAGTATATACTGTGCGTTATACTGTACTTGGATTAAAAAGTGATTTCTTAAGTTTAGTTGTTATTTATATATAAACTATAAATATCGATTAATGAAATATTTTTTTTTAATTTACAAAAACAAACAATGATTTGTTAAAATTGATTTCACATCTATTTGCTCTAATTCTATACTTTTTACACATCACGTAGTATAAATTTATTTGTTTTTATTAACATTTCGACTAAAAATTATCGGCAAAAAATAATGTAGCATGACAGTGTTAATTTTGCAAATACGTAGAAAGAAGTAGAAAGGTTAATACAAAAAATTGAGTATATAATATTTAAAAAAATTTTTAACCAAACGAAAATAATATTTACTCATAATTATCAAACATAATTATAATTTGATTATACACCAAATCTAATAGATATTTAATATATAGTACATTTTTTTTATATATTTTAGTACATTTTTTTTTTTGTACAACTGGTTCAAAAACACTCGGATCTAGTGCCGTAAGTAATTAAAATATATAAAAATAAAATATTTTTCTTATTACAACAACTCTACTATTAATAATGTTGATATTGTTCGAATTGTAAAAGATAAATTAATTAAGAATTAATAAAACTAAATTTATTATTATCGCCGAATTTTTATTTTATGATGAATAAAATTATGAACTTATGGATTTATTTCTGCGGCCCTTTAACCTATTCAGTGATTCGTATTGGCACGCGATCTTATCTGGTCGGGACGGCCCTGCTCTATATATCAAATTTAAAAACTGTGAATAGAGAAATAAAAAGTAAATACATAGTAAATAGGTGTATATATACTCAAATTAGAACAAGTACAATTTTCATTTGTCATCTAATACAATTTGCAAACGGAAGTACTTGTACGGAAACAAGTTTTCCCACGATTGAGTAAATCCTATGGTTACGTTCGTCAAAAGATAACAATGAACAACTCAATGGTCAGTTGGAAAGCACATATTAAAGTAATTAAGTTTGACAATACTTAAAATAACGAGTGAAGTGAATATTTGTTTTAAATGAATTTGTTTAAGATTGAGGCGTTTTACGACACAGTGCGATGCCGCTTTGTACAACACCACATGAACGCAATAAAAACTGCGTCTCTAGACGGCACGAATGTCCTTCCTGGCGGACAGCACAGGTTAGCTGTCAGTCAGTGCACAGTGTAAAAATCAAGCATGTACGAAGTCTTACTTGCTTTTACTAGAAATGAGAAATTTTCTCACATTCTCATGCACTCTCTGATATAAGTGCATCGGGATTTTCCAATAGCACAACAGATAAGTTTAATACACAAAAATCTGGTGTTTCACATGTTGTCGAGAAATTGCCTTTAGACAGAATGTATCATGGGAATTTCTCACAAACTGCGTTAACATGTATGTATGGATAACTTGCGAATAGAAGTTATCCTTGCTCTTCGGCTGCTACTAATAGATAAATTGCTTGAATTATGTTAAAGTGTAGTATATTTATATGCAAACAGGTAACCAAACCAAACTAAACTGCATATACACATATTACGTTTTCTATAAATTCCCACACATTATAATGTGAAAATTAATGGCACCGACACCGGTACCACACTGAAAAAGTAACTGCGTCTGGTCTGGTAAATGGAATTTTTGTCAACAGTGGAAAAACTTAACATACGTTAAAAATGTGCAAAACATATGACGTGAATTTATAGAGCCAACAATATTTGATATTTATTTTAGTTTTTGGAAGCGATAACGTTTAGTGTTTGTCCAGCCAACCCCTGTGCTCTATGTAACCCAAACTTTTTCCTTTAACTCTGCTCTGTTACGGATTTTAGATTAAATGCTTCTCGCTGTTTATGTAGGAGGTGGAAATTTATCTTGAAATAACAGTCAACAGTGTCATATATTTTCTGCTGCATATATTAATTCCTAACGCGCTTAATTTTCAGATTATAACCCAAAAAGTAAACAAATTCATTCGCTACCGAAAATGTAGTAATATATTAAGTTTTGATACTACTCTCGATGGTGGTTGTGGATATGGCAGTTTTAGTTCCTGTGGTGGTGGTGTGAAGACTAATATTCATTTTGTTCTCTTCAGTGGCGTAACTACATTTTTTAGGCCTGTAAGCAAATTCTAACTAAGGGGCCCCTACCAACATACTAAGGGGCCCCTCTTTTTATACTCTTTACACGAAAAAATGTGAAAAGGATATATAAGGTTTGTCAAGATTTTCGTAACGCATTATAGGAAACGTCGGAAATACCATTAAGTATATATCAGTACAATATATATATACTTTTTCAGTTCAAACTACTCTCTCAGCTTTTGAACTCTTCGAATGAAACTTTACACACATACTTTTCACCATTTGATTTGATTGAAATTGGACGTCTATTTCTTGTAGCTGTGATATAAACTTAACAATCGGATATGAGGTTTCTCCGTTTTTAATAAAGGTATTCAAATGGAATTTGGTGTATACAGTACTGATATTTGCAAAAGACAACGTACAAAATTATTTTCAAATGGGTTTAAATCTAAATATAGCTTCCATATAAGTCTCTCGATTAAGACACATATTTTTCTTAGAAAAACTTTTTTATTTTATAAATAGGTTTAATATTTTATTTGAAGTACATACATATTATGTACTTTAAATTTAAAATTTACGTATCTTTTATAAAATGCAATATGAAGTTATTCCAACAAAAAACGTTTCGTCCCACTTTTGAGAATTTTTTAAAAATAAATACAATGAATACAAAAATTTATAGTGGGGCCCCCTAAATTCGGGGGCCCGAAAGCGTTGCTTCCAGTTGCTTCCCTGTAGTTACGCCACTGGTTCTCTTACACCCACTTTCAATCTGCTTTTTGATTTGTTTACAGTGCACTAAAATGTTATTAAACTAAACTTTATGTTCTGCCATTTAATTGTGTGCATAAAATAAATTAACAATAAAAATTGCCATAACAATGATTACAATACAACAACAAACCCAACACTACACCCCATTCTGAATGGGGTTTATTGTGAGTAAATAAGGGTAACTGACAGTGATATTCCATAATTATTCGCACCCGTTTCATTTCTTAAGTAGAACTTAATTCTTACTATTGAGGGAATTAAATAATTGGAAATTATCACGGAATTTCTATTACAACCAATTAATATTGATGTATACATACATATATGTGTGAAAAAACAAATAGATTTGTACTCTTAGAATAAAAATAGTAACTATATAAATTATTTCTATAAATACTATTAGAGTGGGGTTAGGAAGGGGTGGCGGCTTTGTGACCAAAGCCCACTTGAGCTTAAATAATGGTCCGCTGTGTTACCAGGGACTAGCATTGCTCATATGCAGACTAGAGATCAGCATACGCATAACGTCGAAAGACACGGATCCTCCATTCAATTGAAAATAAATCAACTTGACAAGTCTATAAACTTGACTAACTTCTGCATATTTGTAGGATGACAGCTCTGTCAGGTTAGTAAGATAAAGGGCCCTAAATATTTAAAATATTCTCTTAGCCAATAATGAACATTAACATTTGACGTGAAGTACAGTTTTCTTTTCATCAGCAGATCCACAACGATTACAAAACTTATTTTGGAATAGACTCAGTCTAATAACCTGTCTTCCTAGTACTCAATTAATAATCAGTACCGATATTGTAATGTTTAACAGATTATGTCTTAGTTGAAGCAGCTGACTGGTATGTTTGTTGTCCAGTTTAGATCAGATCGTTATTTAAAGCTCACAGAAGTTTTTATTTGCTGTTTGAGCTGAAAACGGATACAACTAGCAGGCCCGTTTACAGAGCCTTCCGGCATTGGCGAATTGCTCTCTAAGAACTGTAGAGCCTGCCAGAGTTTTGATAGCAGTTTGGCTAGCCCAGAAAATTATTATAAAAGAACCAAATTTTTTAATTCATTTTTAATAAAATATTGACAAAATTTGAGATTTAATTATAGGTTAGAATACCGATATCCAATATAAACCTAACCACTACTATACTTATTATAACAATATAAATAAAAAAAGTTAAAACATTGACGTTTAAAACAACAACAAATATAGATGCTCTATATATACCTATCTTAAGATTGAAAACGCTTTTAACTTATGTTTGTGATAAAAGCGTAGGATATCATCCCCTTAAGAAACCAGTAAATTTTTCTTCTAGTATTCAATCATATAAGTATAGTTGTAAATAATAGACATTTGAAGTGAGAACTGTTGATATGTGAAAAATTTAGAAATGTACCTTTATATAAGATTTTCCATGACGGGTACAAGAAAAAAAGCTCTTTCAACTTTTCACTTTCTTTTTCGTTTTACTTTCTTTATTTTGGAGCCTTAACAAATTATTGTCGGATATCGATCTGATGCAGCTTTTTTTTCCAAGCAACTCTACTGTTTCCGAGTCATCTTACCGTACATTAAACGTATTTGGTGTTCCTTTAAATTGATTACTTTTATGGAGAAAGGGTCTACCTTATTCTTCTTCTTTCTTTGTCTTATAAAGTTTAAGCAGTGCGTAATTCATGGAGATGGAGTAGCCCTGCCCAACTTATAAATGATCAAAGATCATATTAAGTATTTTTTTATCGAACAGTTCCAGCGCTGCTTTTCCATTTTACAAAGTCACATAGAAGCATCATACAAAGGTATTATGAGTGACATGTATAGTTTATATTTTATCGATTGGGTTAGAGCTCTATTAGTTCAGCATAGCATGCGCTATGGTAATGTTAATTCTTTTACTTTCTTATCCTTTTTTTACCCTTAGGATGAATACAGTGATAATATTGGTGAAAATTAAATTTGATTTGTAAATATAATTTTAAAAATTGTAAACTATTTAAATAATTGACCAGTTAGACAATTTCAGAAATAAAAATAATATTTTCCGAAGCGTAAAAAATGTCAAAGTTCTTTTGTGAAAGCTTTACGAATTTTCTAATGAAAAAAAAAAATTAATTAAAATCATGTGACAAATTATTATAAATAATTATGTATTATTAAATATTCTATACCATTAAATTATCACAATCTTCACTACGGAGAATGGTAAACCACTAACTATTCACCAATAATAACTGGCCATCTAATAACAAAAATGGAAGGAAATCATGACCGAGGATTTTTGCATAGACTTATTCTAACCCACCGTACTGTTAGAAGTGACTTTTTTGGACTTTTTTTTTATTATAAAAAATGTCTTTTAGTTTTTTATATATAACAGAAACTCTGTAAGTTCATCGAATTAATTAAAAAGCTATAAAAAAATATTTATTGTAATTTTAGACATATTTTGAAAAAAACATTTTAAAAAATTTTACAATAAAAATGGTTTTATGATTTAATCTTAAATCTCTCCAATATACAATATTAATTTATATTAATGCAATATTGTATTATCCTTAAATATTAGAACAAAAAACCAAACTGCAATAATTTATCATTGTCACTTAAACTCATATATTTTCATGGTAATTTGTCCACATCTGATAAAGAAAATTCGCAACTTTATTGCGGATAAAATAAATTTACAGGAAGTGTTTAACTTTTTATGTAGTTAAAAACTATAATAACTTTTTATAACCGAACAAAAAAGTTATGAATTTTATACATCTAACATCAACATCTAACATCAAAAAATTGCCGCGACTCCGCCGGTAAGTCTGTTGTTCTGCAGCGGCGGCTGTGTGAGGCACTTCAAGCGTGCATGTTGCCACATTTAAATTGCGGATTAGTTATGACGCTGTTAGGGATTAAGACCATTGAGGAAATCTGTTGCTGTTGTTGTTTTAACGGCTGCTGCTATCCGCAACGCTTATATTACGGGTTCTATGACAATTGCCAACTGCCCTATTTTGTAGGCTGTGATTTTGGAACTGTGCTTAGTACATTGACATTTGCCGAATGCCTTACATTCTTTCCATTCTATCCATTCTTTTCGATGAAAACAATAATAGTTGCATTTATCATTTCAAGGGAAATACAATAAAAATAACAAATTGTTTTTTTTGGTACATGAATTGCAAATATTATTTCAATGCATAATTCCATAATATTTCAAGGAATTACAATTTAACGTATTCCCATAAAAGCTTTCAGAACATAAGTTATATCATAAAAAAGACAAATCTAAAGTCTATAAAAGTTATGAAAGATAATTAATTTCATTGAAATCTGTTTATGACAATACATAACAATTACATAAATTAATATTAAATAATTTTAATATACATTGATTGCAAACAGTTTCATAATTATTAATAATCAAAAAAATTTTTCCAATAAAATCTATGAAATTTTTCTGCTACACTCCGGAGATCAAGGAACAATGGAAACAGTAAAGAAGCTTCAGAAGGAAGAGCTCCAAAGAATACAAAATTTTTACTTGAAATGGAGAAGGCGACTATTGGAGTCGCCTACCGTAGGGATCTTTTAAACAGTGAAATGATGAAAAAGCTCCAAAAAATACGAAAACTGTTCTTTAAGTTGGGAAGATTACTCTTGCAGTAGAATCGACTGATTGCAGCTGTAACTTTAGGGAAGTCACATACTAGCTACTATATTCTATGAATGAAATCAATGAAAGAAGTTCAATAGTTGTCATAACTAAAATACACGAATTCCGTTTCGAATTTATTCATTATTCGAGTTATTTATTAGATATGTGGATTATTTTTGATTTCTAAAGTTTAGAGTTTGTATGATACGATAACTGATCTGGAGACATTGTTCAATTTAGAGGGTTCAAGAAATTCAAGAAGAGCATTGTTTCTAAAAAGTTAAAAGGATATTATTTCGAATAATAAACAAAAAAATTAAAAAGTGTTTACTTAATATTAAGATAGGGATTCCTTGGCAGGAACACGTTTAAAAACTCCTTCAGGTGCGGCAAAGATGAAAGAGCACTCACCAAACTTTTTGAAACTTCGCAAACTTTTTGAAAGAAACTTCGTCTTCAAATTTTAAATCTACAGTACATGTTAATACTGTATTTGTCAGTTTCTTAAAATAATTTGCTGCAATTAAAATTTACAAAACGTGGTACATATATCTAGAGTAATATGCTACTTTCGATAAAAAGCTATTTAGTAGTGACTATGATTTTGAAAAGGCGGAAAAATTGAGTAATGTTGGAGCCGCCACCAATAGAACTAACTATGTCAATCTGGCGATACGATAAAGTAGTATCATTTTCCCTATGGTTTCAATATTGGGTGGTTTCTAAAATAAGTATAATCTATATATTAAGCGAGTTAAGACTTGAAAAGAGCGAATCACATTTTAAAACTTATATCAAATCAAAATTGTAAGGATTTAGCAGAGTACTGAATTACAACAACATATTCTTTTAATTTTTTTAATTATAAGAAATTAATAAAAATTCACAGAGTACATCTTGATTCTTCTTCTTCTTGAGTTAGTGCTATTACGCACTTTTACTCTATAATGGCTGGGGGGCTTATCTCTACCCCACACTAGGCTTTAACTAGGCTCAAAAAAAAAATCATATCATTTATTTGTCTTTTAGTTGATGACGGATATACCATGGAATCTTAAACAGTTTTCTTAAAGCCAGGTTTTGAGCTATCTGTAATTGCTTTAAGGTAGTATTTGAGGCTTTGCAATATGTAACACATCCGTACAGTAGTGCAGGTCTAATTACTTGCGTGAATTAAATAGCGGCTTTAATAAATGTAGAATCTTAGAGCAGCTATTCCGTTTGTATTTCAAATGTTTAAGCCAATTAAACCGTTTGTCAAAAGTGACCCCCAGATATTTTATGTTATCCTCCCACTGTATCTCCGTGTCGCAAACACTCACTCTTGGAGAGTACATGTTTAACCCTAATAACTTTCATTCTCAAAAAATTATTTACGAATAATTAAATAAATTGGGTTAGGTTATGTTATACCGGCGGTGCCAAAAGATCTACTTAGGCTTATAGGCCCATTTTGCTACCGTATAATTAAAAACCCAAGGATTAGAATCACTTAGAACCTTTGACAAATAAATATATTAAGTATATTAAATTAAATATAAATAAAAAATATTTCCTAAAAGACCACTGATTATTGGTACTACTCGAAGGGACTAAAAATTAAATCAAATAAGAAATTGATTAAATTTTGTTGATGTAATTCACTATTGTTCTAAAAACATTTCTTACAAAAAAATAGTTTGATCAAATGATCAAATTTAATAAAATTAAAACTAATTTTTAATAAAACATTTTTTATCAAACATTTTTTTTTAATCTGATTTTAAACCTAATGTCTAAATTAGTTATTCTTAAAGAATTCTGTAAAATGATTTAGATACAAATACAAAAACTTTAGTAAAATAAAAAAAAAATATAAAATAAATCAAATAAAAATAGTTTTATTTCTATTACTTTATTTTATATATAATTTTTTTTTTCACCTTTAATGACTTCATCTTGCTATCAAATACCTCAAATACAAATACATCCTGTAGTAATTTTGTAAAAATAAATACATTAGTTTTTATCAATGAATTTTAATTTGGTGTCTATTTTCCAAAAATTTTCAAAATTCTTTCCCATGTCAAAATTAAAGGTAACCTTCCTTCCTTCCTTCCTTCCTTCCTACCATTGTAGATAGCATTAAGGCTACAAAGTCAAAGCATATATGTATATAAAGTAAACATGTACAATTTAAATAAATAAAAAATGATATAAGGCAATTATGAGTAAAAGGATATAACAATTTATATTCACAAGTATTACATATATGCATATATGGAGAGATATAGTGTAGTGCAACATAACAACAAAATAGTGTTACTAAGTTAATCTCCTGCGGTTAATGACCACCTGTTGACTCGTGTGTAAGAACAACAAAGAAATTTTGCAGACAACAAGACGCCCATGTTCAAAACGAAAAAATTAAAAGAAAATAGTAAATAAAAATTATGAATGAATTTTATATGTAAAAGATACACAAGAAGATATCACTAGCCAAATTGTTGTTGTTTTATTTAGTAGGAAAAAGTGGTGGATTTGCAGTCACTATTCACCATTGTATTGGAAGTCAATAAGGTTGCCATTGTCTTAAGATTGCGTATGCAGCAATGTACCTATGAACAGATACATGAAGAGATATGAGAAAATCGATATTATTTTCCTTTTATCCTGAAAAAGGTAAAATTATGGAGTAAAGTATCACAGATTTTTTAATTTTGACCAATCGTAAATAACTTAAACAGGTACACTTGTTGCTGTATGTATTTTGGAATTTCGCACTTTCCTGAAAATGGTGTAGATATTTATATAACCAGTATAGATGCTGGCTAACTTAACAGTTGTGAACAGGTGATGATCGTGTAAAGATCGTGTAAAGATCGTGTTGCTCTTTTTAAAAGAAAATTTATTTAATTAAATTAATAATATCCAGTGCATTCAAAAATGAAGTTTCAAAGAAAAGTGTTAAGAGATTGTAATCAAAACAGTTTTTTAGGTGTGTTCACTTTAAAAGTAATAAGATTTATTTAGTAATATATAAAGCAATAGCAAGTAATGAAACATTATTAGTATTATTAAAAGAAGGGCACTGAAGAAGTGCACTGCGACCTAAAAGATCTATTGTATCCCTTATCGGATTAGAGTGTTTCTTCAAGTCCGATTTCTTTAATGAAAGACAGTATAGAGCCCATCTTTCCTAGTCTGGAATCCTTATGATTCTTCCGCTTGTGCATCAGTGCTTGGCATATATAAATATAAACTGAAAAATCTATAAATATTAATGTGTTGCTTTCGTATTATTTACAGGTTTAGCTAAAACTTGTGCCATGAAGGAAAAAAGTAAAAATGCTGCTCGCACCAGACGTGAAAAAGAGAACACAGAATTCTTCGAACTGGCAAAATTATTACCATTACCAAGTGCAATTACATCTCAATTAGACAAAGCTTCGATCATAAGATTGACGACGTCTTATTTGAAAATGCGACAAGTCTTTCCAAATGGTAAGTTTAGCCTTAAGTTTATCGTAAATTATTTGCTCATATATACATATCATTAGTAATCCCTGAAAGCCATGGGTGGTAGCGCCAGCGAGAACTTAGACTAATAGATTAAACAACATTATATATGAAGTGTTTGTTTCTACTTGAAAGTGATTTTTTGCCCTCATATTTCTTGAGTAGTTTCCTCCTTTTTTTAAATATTTTTTCATATAATTTATATGGTATTTTTGTTGTAATTGTATTTAAAACAATTACGTTAGACTCTTGTGCAAATTGAGCGTACGTTAGCTTTTCATCTTGTCCTTGTCGCTTTTTCATATAAAACATTGCACTCATAACACAGCGCTGTGCTGTGTACATTGCACAACACAGTTGACAGCGACACACGCCTGGGACATGGACCATAGGTGGCATATGAAGTCAAGCAATTGACGATACATGAACTTTATTTGCTTGTAATTTGTACAAATAACTTGAGGCTATGCCAAATGAAGTGTAATGGTATTGCGTGCCTCCTGAATAAGGATTTTGTTTTTATTTTACCTTGGAATTGTGTTAAAAAACAGCAGGACATCAACATAATTAAAATGAAGTATTTGAAGTACTTCTGCGAAAACTAAAAAACGCCAATGTAAGAAATTTAGAAATATTTATAAAATTTTGAATTTATAGAAAACATATTTTATATTATTAGTAGATAGATATGTATAATCTAATATGGGTTTAACAATATACTGTGACCCTAAAGTACTATTGTATTGCCAATTATTGTTATTCGTCAAAATAACAGGTTTGACGTTAGAAACCTTATATGATAATTCTTAATTACCATTGAAAGTTTTTTATTATTATCTTTATTTCTAAATCGGACTTCATATGACTATAAACCATAGTCTAAATATTTTTGAAAATAAAATATAGTTTTTGAATATATTAAATTCGCTTTTAACGTCAATATAACAGACCACTTTTACTTTAATAGAAACTTTAGTATTTTATAGAGAGAGAGGTTTCGAAAATATATTTTTAAATAGAGTAAAAGTTTTTAAATAAAGAGTTGTGTATTATTTAAAACATTAAACAATTAACCTGTTTTTAAAATAAAAGTAATAAATAAAGTTTTTAATTAGACCTAAGTTTTTTTCATACCAAAAGAAACTAAAAGAGTATAAGTATATTATATATAATATTAATATATAATATTATATGTTATATATAATATACTTATGCTCTTTTACTTTCTTATTATACATAATATATAATATATATAATTAATATATATAATATATAATATTAAATATAATTGTTAGATATAACATAGTTTATAATTTCATGTAGTTCCAGAATTCTTACAACGTTATTAATATATAAAATTTAACAATAAAAAAATAAAATAACACTGAGAATGAAGTGTAATACTGTAAGATCTCAGTAATAAATTATAATTAATTAATAATTAATATTAATAATAGTACAATAATCATTATTATTATCTTAATTCGGCTTTTATGGTATTTAAGACTTTATTTTTTTCATTTAAACGCTTAATAATTTATTGCTTTAATGACCAAAATTTTTTTAATAATAATTTTGTTTTTAAACGGCCTATTGGTCAATAGTTATATAATAAACTACTAAAAAAAATTTTTATTTGGTTTTAAAAAAAAAACAAAACATAAAAAAAATAAAATATTTTATGTATTTATAATATATGTACATACATATATACAATACAATACATCTATTGTATAATTATGCCTTTATGATTTATATTAAATTATTGTTATATTATAAGAACATTATAGTACCATGAAGATGACTAGAATATAGTCGAAATATTGGTTCCAATAAAATTTTTTAAAGAATAAAAAAAAAATATTTCTTATAATTAAACGAGTTAAACAAAATTATTATTAAAATTCTTAATTTAAATGATTTGATTTAGTTTGATTTTAAACGAGTAATATCTAATACACTAACATAATAAATTTAAATTACAGTAGATATTTAAAACTCATTTAAGACTTTGGTACATTTTATTCTTAAAAAATTTTAATGAATTAGCATGGTAAATGGGTAAGCAAGCTGTCAATAAATTAAAAATAAAACAAATAAAATAAATTTTAATATATTGTGTATTTCCTATATTATATTTACATTTCCTAGTTTTTCTTTGGACCTTCAATTTAGTCCTTGTTTAGCACTTCTTGTTTATCTAGACTTATATTCCTTAGTTTGTGCTTTAATATAGTGCTTGTGTAGCACTTCTTGTTTCTTTTTCTAATATTTTTTTTACGATGGTACTGCATTGTTTTGTATAGCACAAGAAAACATTTTTTCGCCTACTATCTATCTTCGTCTATATACAAAAGCATTTTGTTTAATGAAAAGATTAATACAAAAAGAAAATTTGTTCTTGTGCAGCATTTTTGCTAACGATTTTTGCTCTGATGAAATATTAGTGCTATATTACAGCAATTATATATTACTGAATGTGATAATTTTAACAAGTCATAGAAACGACTACAGCATTTATCTATCAAAATGAGTATTATTTAAAACTTTATAATTATAATAAAAAACCAATATTTAAATATTTAGTTACAGCGTTTTTTAAGAGGTTTCTTAAAGAATAAATTATTGAGTTAAATTTCTCAAAAATTTTTCATATATAAATAATTTCATTCATAATTTTGAATATTGTCTTAATAAAGAACTGTAATATACTTAAATTCAATTATAATAGATCAGTATGAAGTACTTTAAACTACTGACAATAAAAACAATGACG
>NC_051847.1:240783838-240808009 GCF_002237135.1 Teleopsis dalmanni | reverse complement strand
CTATACTCTTTACACGAAAAATGTGAAAAGGGTATATAAGGTTTGTCAAGATTTTCGTAACGCATTAAAGGAAACGTCGGAAATACCATTAAGTATATATCAGTACAGTATATATATACTTTTTCAGTTCAAACTACTCTCTCAGCTTTTGAACTCTTCGAATGAAACTTTACACACATACTTTTAGCCGACCCTGTTCACCATATGATTTGATTGAAATTTGACGTCTATTTCTTGTAGCTGTGATATAAACTTAACAATCGGATATGAGGTTTCTCCGTTTTTAATAAAGGTATTTAAATAGAATTTGGTGTAAACAGTACTGATATTTGCAAAAGACAACGTACAAAATTATTTTCAAATGGGTTTAAATCTAGATATAGCTTCCATATAAACTCTCGATTACGAGACATTTTTCTTAGAAAAACTTTTTTATTTTATAAATAGGTTTAATATTTTATTTGAAGTACATATATATTATGTACTTTAAATTTAAAATTTGCGTATCTTTTATAAAATGCAATATGAAGTTATTCCAACAAAAAAGTTTACAAACATTTATAGTGGGGCCCCCTAAATTCGGGGGCCCGAAAGCGTTGCTTCCAGTTGCTTCCCTGTAGTTACGCCACTGGCAGGTCCCGATTCAAGTCTGGCAGCAATAACTAAGGAGCTTTAAAGAAAGTTTGTAAAGGGCCACTTACAACATGTGCAATCAAGCAAATCAGGAAAATAAGTTTCGTAATAAAATAGTCAAAATTTTATTATAAAAAAAAGTAGTATTATAGTAAACACTCTAATATTCTTTGTCCATTGGACTTAATATTTCTTTATAGCATTACAATGTTTAAAGTCTCATATGGAGACAAATGAATTAAATATGTACAAATATAAATTTTCTTTATATATAAGTATTCTCAAAAATATTAAACTCTGACTTTAAATAAACGTTATATAAGTCATGTCATATATCATGTCTTTCAAATTATTTAATTTTAAATAAATTCTATATTTCTGTTTTCTGTTTTCAAACGATTTCATTTGAAGTAAAAACGACTCTTTTGGAACAAATACGGCTGGAAACATTCTAATAAAGTTAGTACCTACTTTTAAAGTTCAAGGATTAATTTATTATAACGTTAGCCACTGCTCACTCTTAATTTAACAAAGTTTATAGGTGTCAACATCTTTAATTTCCATATTTCAAAAGTAATAACTTACAGAAACATGTCGACTTTAAAAACCAATAATCATACTCCGTTTAGTATTATTTATTTAGCTAAACAACTTCTCAGTATGTTCATTATTGACCCGAATAATTTGATGGGATTGTTTTAACTGAGTCCTTAACATTGGAGTATGTAGTTTATACTATATATTTCTAAGTACCTATAAAGCAGGGCAAGTGGGAAGGATTCGATTCTCTAAAACAGTTTATATACCGTTAAATCCTTCGAGACAGAAATCTGTTAAACTTAAATCTTTTTAATTTATAACATCGGTGTTTGTAATTTATTATATATTATGTAGTATATAAGATACTTCGAAATACTGCTACGGCAGAGTAAGTGGAAAGGATTAGATTCTGTAAAAAAAGTTTTTGTACCATTGAATCCTTCGAGACAGACATCTTCAGAAACTTAATCATAATCTAATTCAGATATTTAACTTCTTTTCAACTAAATGAAAGTAGCCAACGCTTTTCATTAATAGTATTTATTTGTAGAATTTCCGTTTATAAACTTTCCGTCAATTTTTTCTCAAATTTAGTCCAGCACATCTAATGTACCATATAAAATATGAATTAAGTCAAAAATTAAAGTCTCATGTCAGATTTTTCACATAATGAATATTTTATACCTTTATACCTTTATATCACTAGTGATTAAACGTAGATAAAATGTCGTCACAGCTATTATTATTTTATAGTTTCGGGTCTACTAGGATAAAGTGCTTTAAGATTGATTTGTGAGCTACTTGACAAATCTAATAAATCTAATCTAATAATATAGTTGACGCTTTTACATCACTTATCTTCAAATAGGTTTTATTAAAATGCAATACTGGGTATAAACCTAAAACAGTTTTAATCTGAATGAATATACACCAGTAGAAAATTTGTTCTTTGTAAGTTTTGATATATTAAAGAACCACATGCATACATTAGGAGACTACTTCTCTATTCTTTATAAAAGTGGAGCATTAAGATTAGAAAAATCTAAAAACGAGATTTTAAGCTCTGAATATGTTATGATGTAAATATATATTGCAACAAACTAAAGAAGTTCAATCTGTTAATAGAATACAATATTTAAAGCGACTTAATCATCATTATTACAAAATTAATCAATAAAAATTATAAGAATATTTAATAAAAAAAAAGTAATAAAGTCTATATAAAAAATAAAACAAATAATTTTAAAACTAAATTCTTTAATTAAATAGAAACATATGTACAATATATGTAAATCAATAAAAAGTACGTTCTCATTATCTAGAGCATTTAAGTCTTAATAGGTATAATATATGGTATTAATCAATAGTCGAAGTGCTACATGATATGTTAGTTATAATTGTAAACTATTTCATTAAATAAGAGAGATAAAAATAAATAAGAGTTTAAGTATAAGAGATATAAATATGAGATAAGATATGAGCATAAGAATATTGTTGAAATGCTAAGTTTTTCTTGTTAAATTCGGTTCCGAAGTGCAGTCAAAAACGTTCTGAGGGACAGTTTCTATACTTATCGTTTCTATATTCGAATGAAGTCAGTTAAAATCATAATAGAAGGTTATTCATTTCATGGCTTAAGTTAACTAATTAAGTTAAATAGTGTGTATGTAAGGTGTGTTAAATAAATTTGTGATTGTGATTTCATTATCAAATTTTTATTTCAGTATATTACTTGAACCTATTCATTAGGTGTTAGATATCTCATTTAAAACGCCTCTACAGAACATTTCACAATACTGCATCCTTTTTAGATAATTATTGATAACTGGCTAACATAGCTGACAATAGGTCCACATGACTTGAAAGGCGTTCGTTTTCAAACCGTTAAAAGTATCAGCATGATCTGCATAAAAAAGATCCTTGATGTTACAACACACCTCCAGATTAAACACAGTGACTGTGTATGCAATGGTCTGCCGGCAGGTATTTATAAATTTTATAGATAGATTACTTTGTCGACATATCTACCAAACGAAAAAATAACCTCAATACTAAAAAAAATTTCGATATAAAAAATTATCACCATATTTGTAATAAGTTTTTACAACTTCAACGCGTTCAGTGGTTGCTAAACGATCCATATTATTAAATGAAAACCTTAAAATAAACTGACACATTACTGCAGGTAATATTATCAGTATTTAAACAAAACTCATTACTATTCTTTTGTAGATAATGAAAGCAAAAATTGTATAACAACCAATCGCGGTGGTTTCATTTGTAGATAATTAAGAAAAAAATTGTATAGGAACCATGGATATTTTAGCCACAATTTAAAGTAGCCGTAATATGAAAGTGTATACTTTTTAAAATTATAGAACTTAAAAGTTTTAACAACAGTATCCGAGGATAATAAAAAGCTTTTAGATTGCTACAAATATTGAAACACTACTCCATTTTTTATTGATACCAGTGTACTGTGACCAATAAAAACCATTCATAAATATAACCATAATATATTATTCAGGCTAAACTTTTATTTGTCAACAGATTTAATATATGAAGCTTATTCGTATCTAATAATACTATTTGATATGTTAAGAATCTTATCCATCAAAATGTTAATGTAATACTGAATAAAATGTAAATTAAATAACGTTCTCAAGAACTTTGCACTTTTCTTACGGCATCACATTGAATATTATTACAAAAGATTTTCATTATATAGAATTCATTGGACCTCAGTATTTGAACTTGCAGATTGACATATGGAACTACTTGAAGTAAGTCCATCCTTACACGAAAAAATCGTATTTAGCAATGCAGGTTATGTCTGTTTAAATGGTCCCATAATAGGAGATATTGAAAACCCATATGATATTCATAAAACACATTCAAGGTAAAATTTTGACTTTCATCGTTATATATGATGTTTAACAATTTTATTAGAATTGATATATATTTAGATTATACTGTTAATAGATTAAAGATTACTTTAAAGTGATTAAGTATAATAATGGTAATGTTTATATAATCTCTTTTATATTATTTTATATACCTATATCATTTAAATAACTATGTACAACAGTTTTTGTATTTCTTTGAAATATATTAATTGAAGTGAGTATTAATTCATTGTTCATATAGAATAAAAATAAGAGTAAGAGATATACAAAATAATTTTTTTTATAAATATATGTATACCTTTTCTTAAAATCCGTTTTGCCGCAGGTATTCCGAAAGATATCCGTATGTAGTTCGAAGAACTTTAACACAAGTTTTTTTTGTGTTAAATATTTTATAAAAATCGAATTAGAACTGCAGTTGATATATATTTATATATGTATATAAATTTAACATATAATTAAAAATTATTTAATCATTCTATACACGCATTTAGCAATATTATTGTAAAATTTTATTGATTATTATTATTATTATTATTGTTGTTAACAATACTTAATGTTTTTAGACACTTAAAAAATTTTAAATATTAAGTAAAAAAATAAATTGTTATAAAAAAATTTTTTAATTACATTTTTTACATGTTATTGAATATTTTTATTATATTTACTTTTTTGTTAAAATGTTTTTTTTGTTTTTCTTTAATGTGTGTAAATTCATTATTGTAAAAATAAATATACAACAATATTTAAGTATTCACAACAGCAACAACAGAACTAAATACACAAACCAAAGAACGAAAATCACTGGCTTATTTCTTCCGATTATTATTATTATTATTAAAAAATATTTCTTATCCGATCAGAAACACAACAAAACGCGATGAGCAGAGAAAAGCAATTATACACGAAAATCATATGAACTCTACAAATGGACCAAAAATCCAGCGGAAATATATGCATACAACACATATTTACAACACCATCCGTTATTGGTATGTGATGAGTCGGTAGTGGGCTTGTATTTTCATATAGCGGAGGGAGGCAGCAGGCTAAACCAACACAAGCGCAACAATGAATGAATGAAAATGACGGACGATGACAGCGATGTGTACGAGCAACAACGGCAACGGCAACAGCAACGGCCACAACCGCGTGTCATACGCTGCCAAAGAACAACAACAAATGAGATTATGTGTTTTTTTAATGCACATCAACGATACAAAATACACAACAAAACACTAACAATACAACAACTCAACAACACAACAACAACAACACAAAATTATTTAAAGGAATCACATAGCATATTTAAACGAGTATGCATTATTTGTAACGTGACTGACGGTTTGGTGTGACATGCTGAGATTCCAACATTTGGCCGATTATGTACTCTCTCACGTATATTTACATTAATATTACGCGAATAGTATATATAAACAAACCTACAGAAATGTACACAACTCCTGCGCAGTGTGAATCGGAAATGCGAATGTGTTTTGTTGCATACAACTTGTATATCAAATACATACTAATATACTATATATATGTACATATATTTAAGAGATATAAATGTGTTAGTTAGTTTTTTATAAATGCAACCATACATAGAGGAGTATTTCCTTTAATTCATTTACAATAGCATATAAGCCTATTATGGCCGCTGCCATCTGATACGATCATAAATGATCTATAAAATTTATTCAAAACAAGAAAATCATTTTGCAATTTGTGGAAATTCATTTTACATATAGGCCAAATTGATTTTAATGCAATTTCCTTCAGTATAAACATTTTTTTTGTGTTATTATAAACAATATATAAATGCAATAGGATAGATTGATATTTTCAAAACTTAAAGAATATATAACTTAAAGAATATATGTTTAGAATAGTTAAACTAAACAGATCAAAAAATATAATATAATGACTAGAAAATTAATTAATAAGGAAAAACTCCAGTGGACTTAAAACCTTACCTACTTAGTTGGAGTAGCCCACGCCAGCTCATTTACGGGTAGTTGTACAAATTTCTGCACCATATAGCAGCACAGGCATGAAAAGATACTTTTTGAGTTAAAATCTTCTAAGATGAAAATAAAATAGAAATATTTTTAAATTTAAAATATTACACTTAAAAACCCAATATTCGAGCTGCCCAGATATATTAAAGTAAGTTACTACTTACTTAGTTAGCTATTACAAACGTGAGTACTCGTTGGGCGCGCCCAGTCGCCTCTCCCAGCCAAGCTACTGACCCAAGCTTTTGCACCATGCAGCAGGACAAGCATGATAAGAGGCTTGTAGAGTTGAAATCTAATCTAAGAAATTAAAATTAAAAACAAATATTTTTAAATATAAACTTCTTTAAAAACCAATATTGAAGCTGCTCGGATATAGTACAGTAAGTTACTAATACAAAGCTTGAGGCGCTACAGCCTACCCTCCGAAACTCATTAAAGTACTATATTTATACGTATTCATTAATAATGCTATATTATTTTTATGCAGTGACTACTAGTTTCTGTTCATTGACCTGATGTTAGGAACAATATTAGTTTATAGATAAATGGTAGATAAATGATCTATTATTAGTTTATTTGTTAAGTGTCTAATGAAAGTATAAAAAGTATCTTCACCTTTGTAATTTTTTAAGATTTAATTGTACAATCCGAATATTTAATACAACACGAAACATTATGCTACTGTTTTAAGGATCCTACCCAAATTTATGTCCTGTTCTTAAAAATCATATGAAGAATGATCGTTTTGATTAAATCGCCACAGTGTTGTGATCAACAAAAACTAATCTAAATCATGTTTGTGTACCATATATATTGTTTGGTGAGCAATCCTTAGCATATTGTTTGTATAATTTCTGTCAACAGTACATTCTAGATTAATGTTATTCAACCTACACTATTCAACATGTTTTGCAAGGGCCTGCCTCACTTTATTAACAAAAAATAATATCGTTGAAAACAAAACCATATTTTGCGAACCAGTAACGATTCGCGGATTAAAAAAATCTGCTCTAACTACTAAAGTATTAAAAACTAACCTACTTTACATTTTTTTAATATCATATTATCTGGAATAATTATTAATTCCAGAGATTATTGCACTACTTTTCTGATTCTTCGGTTCTTCTTCTTTCTCAGCTTTATAATTATTTAATTTGTATTTTTACTTAGAATTACTTAGAATTTAAACTGTACTTAGAATTAAAACTGTAGTTTTAGCGTCTGAATAGTAAAATACTAATCAGTCTAAGATTTAACATCTATATAAATAAGCTTAAATATTAATAAACTAATGTGTAAATCAATTTTATAGAAAAAAAATTGAAAAGACAATCAAGAATACAAGTATTAAAGGTATCAATCTGAACGTCCTTTGAAAAAGAGAAAGAAATTGTACTTTAAAAGGGAAAGATCGTGTAATTAAATCAGCATCTACCCTGTCGTCACTCAATATATTCTGAATATATTATTAATAAAGGCTGAATATTCTTTAAAAAAGTATCGCCAAAAAATCTTTTTTGATATCGAACTGTTGCCCAACCAGGAGTTTATAAGTTTGGCATGCAAAGAAGTCAAATACTAACCAAAACAGAAAATAAAAACAATTCGAAACTGAAGATAAACACGTCAAAAGCGCTAAAAAGTCAAGCCCATTGTTTTCTCCGATATTCGACGATTGATATATCGTATTATAAATTCACTCATGAGACACAGACAATCAATAAAGAATACTATTTAGCCTATTACCATTAAAAACATTACCAATTGACTAAGTATGATTTGTGATATTTGACATCTATTGGATTATAAGTTTTTACGCTATATATTCATTATATTCTATTATAATCCATTGATATTTCCATAACGATATTCCATTCAATCTTTTAATAAGGTGAAAAATCCAAAATCGCATTATCTTCTTTACTCGAATTTTTTGCTTAGATTTTATAAGTTCATTCAAACTTTGAATTTTATTGAAACAAAAATAAAAAAACAGTTATTTTTAATTAATTTTTATATATTTATGTTAATTCTGTACAATTAAGTATAAAACAAAATAACGCAATTGTGTAGTCGATTTTTTGATCAAAGTTTAAAGGATGTAATTAAAATCAGTAATATTGAATTATTTTAAATAATTTTGAAAAACTAGCAATAATAATATATAAAATTATATTTCTTAGTGCATTCTTGTAAGATCTTCAACTATTTTGATGACATCTTCAACTTCTGCAAGCTTTCTCTCGCCATTAACAGTTAGCTGGAAAAAAAACAGAAAATAAAAGTTTAAAATATATATATTTTCTTTATTAATAGATTTTAAAAATTTTAAAACATACTTCCAAGCCAGTTACAGCGGTTTTCATTTGTTCTCTAGTCAAGTCCAGAAAGCTCTCAATTAAAACTCCATCAATAAAGCCCTCACTAGGTTCAGTTTTGAGTTGTGTATGAAAACTTCTGAAAAATGAGTGTTCAATGCTACCCAAAGATTTGATAACAGAACATAATCTCTCTTCCAAACTATGCAAAAAATCATAAAAGTCGACTGGTATTTGTGTTACTATACCGATAGCACCATTTACAGTGCCATAAAGTACGCAACCGGTAGTAGGTGTCGTACGTTCGCCAACATTTTGCATAACTAAAGATCCATGACGAAAAACATTTACAATATCTCCCAAATGAAAACGTGCTACCTCAGGCAACAACTGCCGTTCTTCGTCTGTTGTAGCTGCACTAAAAATGTACATATGGTTTAAAAATTTACATTTTGCACCTTTCTCTGAATGAAGTTTACCTGTCTTTTTGGCACACAAATAAATTGCCGTGAGTCTCAGAACCTAGAAAAGTATCATCATCTAATATTTCTACTGCTCTCATCCATTTAGGATCGCAATCTCTAGCAATCTCAACGAATATTCCCTCCATTTGCTTATGTTGCAATAATGTTAGAGATCGCATTAAGTCTCCAACCAATATAAAATCGCCTTTAGATATAGAAAAAATTTAATTTAAATTCATATATTGTATTAAAAACAAATAATTAACCTTTAGCTTTCAAATATAAAACTGATATATTATTTTGTATGTTACACTCCATACGTAATTCCTTTTCATTTGTCCACTCGTATAATCTCACGAAACTGTTTATGCCAGCCAATACTTTTCCATTAAATTCGACTAAAGCGTGACACGATCCATCAATTTTAGTTTCTGCTACTTGATTTAGTTTCCCTTCATTATAATGAAATATTATAATACGACCGACTTTTGGTTCTGCATCATCAGGATTTACAAGTGCAGTGGAAACAACATAATACGTATTAGGATCATCTCCTAGTTGACCAGACATTAGAGTAACAATAGTTTCAGTAGGCATAAATTGATGTGCATGTAATACTTCAAATGTATTCTGATCAATAATGAGGAAATTATATATTTCAACTTCGTCATTTAGATCAGTACTACCTCCCGATGCACTAGAACCACCAGGCTTTGGTACAATACTGGAAGCATAAGTTATATTCTGAGCATGTGTTGAGGCACTCGGTCGAACTGCTTTAGGACCATTACGTCCTTGCATATCAATGCGTACAGTGGCTACACCAAAAGTTTGTGATGATTCCTGATAAGCTATGCGTCGAGGTCCTTCACCTAACGGAACTGTACGTATATGCAATTTTTGTATTTCATCCATTGTACCAAGTATTATAGAGCTTTTAGTAGCCAAAGCTAAGCTATCAGGATATGCCTGCGCATTAAGTGAGCACATATGATTTACTTCCTTAAGATTTACATTCGAAAACACAAGTTTATGATTAGACGAATAAATAACAGTTGGACGATCAGAACAAGCAAAAACATTGGTAGTAGCAAGCGATTTAAAAGTACGTAATGATGTAGGTTGTGTGCCAAGAGTGACTTTTTTCTTTTCGGTTAAATGTCCTGTTATCTTATCCAAAATAAAGTAAAACATAGACCCATCACCAAGCGCACAGAGTAGGTAATTAACATTCTCAAATTTTGTCATCAATATAGAACGCGGAATTATTTCTGCAAAAATATAAAATTAATAAAAAGACAATTTGTAAAAAGTTATTTTACCTCCTCCTAGTTTTTCAGTGTACATCGTATCAAGTTTTGGTAGGGATAAAATAACTGCAGATATATCTGTCCACAAACCAACAGCAACTAAACTAGATTTATTTTTGTCATCTTCAACTGGCGTTATGTCAAGGCAAGCCACTTCATAATCCAACGATTTATGACATATTTCGACTAAACCTCCATCGGTAATTTCAATATAATAGATCTCGCGGGCTGATGCAATCACAATCTGAGATGAATTACAAGCAGTTACACCGATTCGCCTATTATTAGATAATGTCCACTCATCAACTAAACTTTTTGTCGTACTTTTAATCAAACGAATTGTTTGTGGTGTGACTTGTATTATCTAAAGAAAGGAAAAGATATATATGAAACTTATTTTAAATTAAATTAACAATTCTACATGCCTGTTCAAAATCTACGTTAGCGCATTGAAAGGTCTGTTGATCACTGAGAAATCCAGGAATATCTGTTTCTTCCACTTCTTCACCAGTTAAGGTTAATATACGTGTATGTCCAACGAATGCCAAAACTAGTGTGTTCTCATATTCACTATCATCGATACCCACTTTAAGAGACCACATGCCTTTAATACCTGGTAAATCAATAGATGCATGCTCCTGTATCCCAATTCCGATTCTAATATATATACACATATATATATAATTACATATATATATATATATAATATATATATATATATACATATATATACAGTTAATAAAAATATTCATATTTTCAAATATATGTTTCAATATACATTTGCACATTATTAATTAAATATTTATACATATGCATTTCTAACAATCAACAAAAGCAAAACCAAAATATGTACTACGGTATAATATTTTAACAAATGGCAATATATATATTTATAATAAGGCAGTAATGAGTATATTGGTTTGGTATACATATCAATATTTCAATCGGGGATTTAGATAAAAATTATTAGCTATTTCAGTAGTGAACATAACAGCTATATGATTTGCATGTGAATTGCATATAAAAAATTATAATTGATATTATAGAACATATAGTATAAACTTGCATTAAACAAAATTAAAATATTCTCAACATCATGTACTAAAATAATAAACTTAAGCAAAGTGGATAGTTTTCACTAGGGTTCAAAATATATTTATTTTTTATTTTAATTTTTGAAATAAAATTAAAAATATTAATATTTTAAGTATTATTTAATAGGTATAATTAAAAAGTATATAATAATTAAAGGAAATAATAATAAATAAAAAGTAATAAATTTATTTGTCAGTAAACCACAAATACAAAAACATTACCAGAACAACACCAAACTAAATTTTCGTTATGACAACAAAAAATTGATATTAATTTCAAAGTAAACCACTATATTCAACGCATGTAGTCACAGACACATTACTCAATATACCCCAGATTATATACTCAATGACAAAGTGCCAACAAAGCACACTAAAATAAGAAAATAGTTTCGCAAGAAAAAATGTTTGTAGTTAAACAAGAAAAAAATCAAAAATCGGAGATATAACCGATATTTTATACCGATATAATTCTTTCAAATTAAATACTGGGTACTATATACGCTCTGGATAAAAGGAACATTTTTTTGGTGAAACTGCGCTTAAACGTCATTTTGTGACCACACCCAGACATAAGGTTCTAGAATTAAATTTTTAAAACCATATTCGCCGATTAGTTTTTAAGACCAGTTACAAAAATGCAATAAAATAGAATATAAAATTATGTTAACAATATTAAAAAAACTATATATTCCAATTTGGGGTATAGTTTTAAGACCGTGAGAGCAAAACGCTAAACAATTATTATTAAACATGCCATGTTAAACAAAACATTATTATTATTTATATTTACAATTAAATACTCGTAAATATTCACACATGACCCTAAAAAATTGTAAGCTTATATTATTACCTTATTATTCTAAGCGAACCATCTTTAAAAGTGCCAGAACATGTAATAATCTGACCTTGGCCTTGTCGATCTAAATCAACAACACCTAAATCAAGAATTGGGGCAAGATTTGTTATATTCTCCACAGGAACAACATAAGTGCCACTTTCATTTGCATGGGATGCTAATTGTACTAATTGCGAGTCTCCATGTCTGGATCCAACAAATAAAAATCCATTGTCCAAATAAGTCAAACATTCCGGTATTGAAATTTCACCTACTTTGGGTAGTGATTAAATGTTTACGAACAATAACTAAAAACTTTCATATACCTAAAAGCTCCACTTTAATTTCCTTTACAACCGTTACTCCATTGCCATTATCACCTTGTTCCAAAAACAGCATAAATAATTGCCCATACATGTTTCCTAATAGAAAGCGGTGACCTCTATTATCTAAGCGAGCATAACAATTAATAACACTTTGCTGAAATAAAATACATTATAAATATCGCATCATCTTAATTTGATATTTAAATACCTTAAATGTTGAGGGAGCTATAGCGTGATAACTGCTACCATCATGATAAACTATAGATTCACGTCCAATTACAATGGCACCACCTATTCATGCGAGTAAATTATAACTTATAACATATAATATAATCAACAAAATTAAGTTCATTTGAGTTAAAATAACCAAACCTTTATTTTGGTCTAGCAGATTTTAAATTTTACTGTATATTACATTGTTTGTTTCAAACAAATATATTATATTTAAATCTGTAAGTCACTAAACAAACTTAAAAAATTGTTTTATTTTAACTCCATATATTATATATTTTTCATTAATAAATATGATATAAATAAATTATAAATTTTTACCAAGTGGAGTTGGAACTGGAATGATTAGTGTGGATTCCGTTTCAACATTATCCTGTTTCCAAGCAATTTTTGTAAATTCTTTTTCGCGAAGATTTATTTCATGTGTTTTAACATGTCTTCCATCGTTGTCTTTATGTATAACAATGATTGTGGGATTAACACAACCATATAAGAACTCCACATCATATACAGTTAACTCGTCCATTCTATTATAAAATTATAAATAAATACAATTATTAATAATATTTTCCCCATTATTTTTCTACACTTACCGTAAATTCGTTGCTTTTAACTCACTAGAACTGTGATCCAGTGGAACAATAGTAAATAATCCTTTGTATAAACACATACCAACTACCCGAGCCTTTGGATCAATAACTGCAATAACACCACCTTCAGCACTTATACCGACTGGATCAGAAACAGTTCCATCTGCTTTAGTATGAACTTTTATGACACCGTCTTCTTCAATGAATTCCAATATCATTACATTATACCGTTGAGTTAATATAAAAACTAAATCTTTTTTGCCTTCCTAAAGGAATTATAATTATAGTTATAGTTATTAAAATAACATAGTTTAAATTGAATAAATATTTTCAACTTACAGGGGGTCTAAAATGTCGCATAACAGCAATCTGTCCATTGATATTAACTTCCTTCAGTGGACGCAGCCCTTCCGGCGTAACTAAATCGATTTCTAATTGGCTATTTCTTGCAATGACCAAATTTAAGTCTGTCGGAGACGTGAAGTTTCCTGAAAAGCGCAAATAAAATTTAAATGTAGCAAATTTATACAAAAGAAGCACATTATGCATTGAATAATGGTTCTTGTGTTTAAGGTCACGTTTTCGAATTCATAAAATGTAGCATTTCATACCGGCTTTTGTAGGTATATTATATTCTATGTTTTTATTAGCACATTTTACACATTATAAGTTATTTATATAATAAGCACAATAATTTATTTAGTTAATCGTTTATTTCAGATATAATACAATGTGTTTAAATAAAAAAGTTTACTTACCGCATACACAAGCAATCACAGCCGTAGGATTCTGAGCCGTAACTACATAATGATGTGACATCTTTATGAACAAAAATGTTCAGCAATAGATTTTTATTGTAGAAAAATAGATTTACTTATTTATTAAATAATCAATTTACTGTCAACAGCAACAGATATTTTTAATTCGAGACCCGCTGCATGCAAAATATGCAATATACTATGAACTCTCACCGCCAACTGAACAAGCTGCCAACAATAAATATTACAAAAAGTGTTGCCATTGCATAAAATTTAAATATTTAAGTAAGTTTAAATAAAATACAAGTTATTCAGATTTTTGAGTTTTAAAACTCTATATCTACAAATTTTATATCTCACTAAACAATACAAGCAATTTAGTATATTACTTTAAAAAAGGTCCAAGATGTTACTGTTTTTTGTTGAATTTATATTGACACACATGATACATTAGCCGTAATTTTTTTTTTTTGACAGTTGTAAAAAAACATCATTAAGTCTGCTTGAAAAAAGTTGGCATCACGTTTAAGATATATTAAATGCTACTTTGTAATATATGTTTTCTATTGTGTTGTATACAATATAAATTATAAAACTTGTAAACACTGAAAATTAATTAATTTAAAGAAAATATTAATTGAATTAAACAAAATGAATTTTAAGCATGATATAGACGATACTACATATCTGCACACCAAGTATAAAGTTCAAGTATGCGTTTTTTTATATACTTTGAAACAAGGTATGCATATTTCATTTTAAATTATTTTCTACACCGTTCATAACAAAAGCGAAGCAAATACAGAGTGCGAAACAGTAATCGAAACTGAAGAAATTGAGATGATGATGATAGCAACATGTTGTTTATTTCATTATATTAAGATTTCATATTTCTTAGAATTAAACATAATTTTTTATTTTAATTCTTAAAACTAAAATTATTTCTAATTTAATTCTTTAAAATGTTCCATTTTAATATATTTATTCACAAAATAATTTTGTAAATATAAAAACTTATAAAATATTTTCAGCACAAAATAATTTTTAAAATATATGAACTATTTTAATAATTGTTTATAGCACTCTTATTCAAATTTGCTTATTTTAATAAAAATAAATGTCTACAACTTTTTCAATTATTTTTATATTTTTTTCCGCGATGTCTGCTCGTCCGACGCTCACCAAAATTCTTAAATTATGAGAAGTCTGCAGATTTCGACATACATAAACAGAGATGTGAAAAGTTTTATTTTTACCGCATACATGTCTCAGACCGAAATTTGGTATGGAAACTTGAATATAAACGGTGCGATTTGGTAGCACGCATACCTTGTCTTGTAACACGTAGCATCGTCTATATCCTGCTTTACAAGGGTAAATGCTAGCATTTATTTCTTATATACTTAATTTATTTATTTATGTGTTTGAATCTATTAATAAATCAAACACTCATGCGATTTTAACGGATGACTCACATTCACAATAGATTGATTTTTGAAGTTGGCAGCACTGAAAAATTTTCACAATGGTAACACCTAATTCACCTAATTTTTATCAAATTTACCCTACATGATATTCTGGTAAATACCAATATTCGCTGCCATACCGACATAATTTACTATTTCGCTCAATTTACCATCAGTTTACTCGAACTCATACACGGCCTAAATAATACAAATTTAAATTAATTGAAATTTGTTTCTGTAATTTAAAAATTTATATTATGCGAATAATTTTATATTATATTAAATTATTATTTTCTCTACAATAATTTTTCTAGTGTTGATCAGCAAGAAAATTTAAAAATCCCTTTTATTCCATCTGCAATAAAAGTAGGCATTACTTTTCATTTGACATTCGGTCGTTAAGCTACGTATATTGTGGGATGCGTAAACAAAATTAAATTAAATTTATTTTAATTAGTTTTATAGAGTTTATCAGGATAAAATATATAGCTTTTCTGTGTACTCAAGAATTTAGCCATTTATTTATCATAGAATTGTTGTATCTTTAAGATACAAAACTGTTACAAATGTCATGAAGAAGACGTGGATAAAACGCGAAAATATTTATTACAAGCCGTTTTACAAACAAAAATCAAAACTTCTGTTACTAGGAATTTTTTTGTTAGGTATTATCTTTTTTACATACCAAGCGTTAACCATCAATAAATTGCCAAATTCGAGCACACCATGGAGTTTAGAAAATACAATGCAAGATTTAAAGAAAACGCATAAGCAACTTGTTCTTTCACTAGGTAAGAAGGAATCTGATAGCTTTGATTCTCATAATCTTGTTGACGATGCAGATCAAATAAAAATTATAAGGTATGTGCGGCAAATATCTATTTTCGCAATTATAATAATAATGCATATAATGTAGAGGTATACGACTTTTCGATTATGACGCGTATAAACCAAATTTTGAAGGAAAATTCAGATGTCTTGATGGAAGCATAGATATTCCATTTGACAGAGTAAATGATGATTATTGTGACTGTGAGAAAGATGGCAGCGATGAACCAAGTACAAATGCTTGCAATGCAGGGCGCTTTTATTGCAAGTATCAAAAACGTCATATCACTGGCAGAGGACTCGATGTTTTCGTGCCAAGCAGCAGGGTGAACGATGGAGTTTGTGATTGTTGTGATGGAAGTGATGAATGGATAATTGCCAAGTGTAAGAACAAATGTACATAATTTTCAAAATTATTTTCATTTTTTACTAGTACATTTGTTGAAATGTATAATGATTATGAAATGAAGGCTACAATAACATAGCCTGCAAAAATTAACTTTTTTCCCTAAATTCTTAATTTTTACATTAAATTTTAAAACAAAATGTGAACTATTTAATAACATATATATATATATAAGATTTGTAAATACTTCCTAATCTAAAAATTTTATAAGATTAAATTTATATCCCTAGAACTTCATCACAAGTTGAAATGTAAATTATATGAAATATAATAAATCAATGAAAAAATATTATAAATTAGACGTAGAAATAAATTAAAAACTAAGTTAAAAATCTTATGTTATACATTTAACGTAAGACTCGTAAAACTCATAAATATATGTATAAACAATATATATTAAGGTAAATTTTTCAGCGATCTACTCATAGCCAAATTTATCAAAGAATAACTTTAAAAAAGAATTATAATTTAAGCAAAATAAAATAAAAAATAGAACAATTCAAAGAAAAAATATGTATAACCTTTGGGAATATTTTTATATTAAGATATAATATTATAAGAACAATTTGTCTAATTTTAGCGGTTCATTTATTTGTATTTTAAACCTATTAAAAATATTAATTTTGTGTTTACATTTCGACTGAATGCTCAAGGCATAGATATTATTTATTTATACAATAAAAAAAATATTTTGTTAAATTGAAATAAATTCGAATGTAAAACTTAATTTATTGAACGAATTTAAAAATAAATTTTAGCTTAAGAAACATAAATCTTTTTCTTTTAATAATAAGAAGAATTATAACAGGAGATTAGTGATTAATATAGATTTAAAATTATAATATATTACACTTAACAACAAAACACTTTTTGCCAATTGTAGAATAACATATTTTACCCAGCCTCTAATATGATATCAGGCATATAAATATGCGCTTGTGGCATCTTATGTTTCCTGTTATTTTAAAAGAATATGTGTATTTTTGATACGTTAGAAAATGCTTCAATTCTATCTTTTTGTTGGAGAATTTATTGTCAACACTATGAAATATATAGTTAAAATAGTAATAATAATAAAATAGTTAAATTGCTATATATCGAAACAAATTCGTTGTTATTGGTTTACATGCTTCAATTATACTGCGGATCCTGAAGCAAAGATAAAAATATATATAATATCGAAAAATATATACAATATATAAAGGTAAAAAAATAACTTATTGCTTCTTACTTACATACATTGCAAACGAATAAGAAAAACTGATTCCAAGAACGGCATGATTTATGTCCCGGAGCCACTCCTTGAATTCGACGACCAAGTGCTGTTTACCACATCCAAAAGAGTCTACACAAATAGATCCCGCAGGCTAATATAACAAGGAGAAAACCTAAACTAAATTATAGTAATAAAATTTAAAAAATATGTATTGAGTAATTAACTTTGATTGTCTTTGGCTCTAAGATATTATGACTAATATAGCATTCATATATGCATTGAACTTATGATCTTATGATTAAGTAAAAATTAGAAATCTTCAACACTCGTGAATGTGTTACTAGAAGATATTACTCTTCTTTACTTCCTTCACTCAATGCGGTTTCACGAATTTGCAATATACTTGAAATTTATTCCTTTCATCTTATCGAAAATGTGTGTTTCAGCTAAATAGAAGAGCTAAATAAGTTTCAAAATGGCATGTTTTTATATTGTAATCATCAATCTATTGTCAACATAATATTACTAAAATTAGAAGCTTCGCAAGTTACTTTTTTAGAAGGTATTTCAAAATGATATTGAAAAATATTTCTTATATTAAGATTATCTATCATATTGTTTACTAATATTGATATATGTAACTATTTTTAATAAAAATTCTTAACGCTCTATATAATATATCATTTATCTAAAATTGATTATTTCAATTTTAAGCATTACATATCTAACTAGAATTTTTACTTAAAGTTTATACATTTTCTACCTGTGTAAAGATACTCGTATAATAAAAACAAAAGCAATTGAATTGAATTAAATTTTCATTTTATTATAAATACGTTTTAAATAAATGTTGTTTTAATTTTTTGTGTTTTTCATTATTTTTTTGTCATAGATTTATTCTTCCATTATTACTTATAACTTAATAAATTCTTGATTCTCTTGTTAGTAAAAAAATCTTCATACAATGCATAAACTTTTTGAAATCATATCATATTAATTTTATTAAGTCCAAAGCAATTACAATATTTTCCGAAATTTAAAAGTTCTGTGTTATAATTTTTAATGTATAATTTTTAACATTTTATGATTTGCCAAATGTACAACATATTTTTAATGTACAATTAATTTAAGCAATTTTGAACTGCAAATTCGAAAAGGTACAATTTTGTTTTTATTAAATAATTTTTAACAATTTTGTTTTAATTTATTTTTATTTACTTTTTACATTACATTGACAAACTGTAGAAAAGAAAGAAATTGAAAACAAAATTATAAGTTTTGCTATTTTTTCAATTATTTTTTTTTCCATTAGTGTGCGATTACAGTATACTTAAAAATGAATTTTATTTAATATTGTATATTTTATATTTATTTGATTTGATTTTTTTATTTTTATTTTTATAACTGCAGCGGTTTTACGGACTGAAGTACTACTTTATTAAATATAAAAAATATAAGTTTTAAGCATTATTATTTTTTTTTAATAAATTATTTTAGCTTTGTGATTAAACACAAAAATAAATTTAATTATATCATTTAATTTAATTACATTAAATAACATATGAAATTTGCAAACAAGTACTAGAAACACTTTTATAATTTGTTGTAGGGCTGAGTTATATGTGATGTATAGGCCCACGCACTAAGTTTATTTAAAACTCAAGACTTTAGAGACGCTTCATTGAGAGTTAAGTAAAATATGTATGTAAGGAAGTTCGCATTATAGTCTCCTTCTTCTCTGTCTTTCTTTAATACTACTCTGGTTTTATAACAAATTCTATATTAAGCAAGAAATAGGAATATTTTCTACCAAAGTAATAGTTATGTCTATTTTTTATTATTAGCAATATTTTGCTCCTAAGCTCATAGAGGTAAACTAGTCGAAGATCATATTTCATTAATGCATTCCCTCTGAGCATACTTATAAGTATTGTGTCAAAATGATTATCCAAATTACTGTAAACTGGTAGGAAGTTCTCTAACAGATTCACATTGGTCTTTAAGACCTAAATGGATCCAAGTTAAACGAATTGCCTTATAGAACTTTAACTTCCCCTAGATGAATATTCATTTAAATATTTTTGATTATTTAACATATTTACAGGTTTAGGAATAGAACAAATGTGTTTGAAAAATATATGAACTATATAAGAGATCAACACCGTTCAAATTTTCAAATTTTGACCTGAATGTATCATATTGGTCTTATTTTGTTGACGATTAAGCAAACAATCTTTTTAGAATCTACAATTCTATCCTATTTTTTTTTTTATGTGGAAACGAGCTTCGTGGATAATTCCAGGCCTTTCAAGTGGTCATAAACTGATAAATTTAACCTCGATCCGATCTCACGTGAGATCGCCAGTTCGCATCAACTAATATCTTTACCGTATCTTTATCAGCTTCAACCGGCCTTCCTGAACGTGGTGCATCTTCGACAAAAAATCGCCGTATCGAAATTTAGCGAACCAGTTCTGGCATTGGCGTACTGACAACACACCTTCTCCATACACATCGATCAATTTCTTTCTGGCTTGAACAGCATTTTTACCCTTTCTGTAGTAAAACAGTAAGATATAACGAAAATGCTGCTTATCGCTCTCCATATTTAAAAGGGAACCAACCAAAAACTACGGCTTAAATGTGAAGTTTTCACAAAATACAATTACATCCTCTGTCGGGAAAAAACTAAATTACTTTCCGAACTACTTAATAGCTACATTTCTGTACTAATTCGTTACCATGGATGAAAGATAGTTTCATTACTATATACCGGAGTTGAGAAAACAATTAAAATAATGTGCTTAATTCATATCGATTATTTTCCATTAAAGTTAATTATTAATTGTTTTTACTGCACAGTCTTCTTGCAAACACTTTGTATGAATAACGTCCAATTCGACCAAGAAAGAAGGGATCTTTAATCCAGACAATGTACAAGAGTTCAGGTGCATAACCTCGATTTTGTAAATTTTTTAATGTCGCTATGAATTGATTCCCATTTAGCATAATTACCAGTAATAGGGATCTACTGTTACTATGTTCTCTTTCGAAGCGTGAAGCAATGGTTGGAATAAAATCTTTAAAATCTCTTCTCTTCTAAAGTATAATAGACCATGCTATATTACATATATTATATTACATTCATCACGAAAGCACTTATACTGAACTCAACATGTGTTAATGAACTATTTTAAATAGTAGAGTTTTGAAGAATTTGCTAGCAAAAGTTTATCAATTGTAAACATAAATGTACATCTTTATATAAAAATAAATCTGAATGATAACGTTAATTTAAATTCCTTTAATTTAAGTTACCCAATAATAAAACTTAAAAAACGGCATTTAAAATTAAATAGGTTACTTTTGAAATGGCAGCCGAAAAGATGGTACGACTCTTTTATATATACATATATAAATAACGGCTAGCTAGAATACAATCAATCATTTACAATCATTTTAGAATTTTAAAATATTAATTAATTAATCGAATTTTTATTTAATAAATTATTGACAGCTAAAATAGATTAAAAACATAATGAGAAAAAATATGGTAATATTAAAGATAGAATCGTAACTAAATATAAATCCCAGTAATGATGTAAATCTGTCATACTTCAGGTATGGACTATGTTCTGATAAATATTCAAGATTTTAATCAAAATCGATATGTCAAATGTGATTGGTCTAGTTCAACACTAAGCAATTAGCATTTATACATAAAATGATAAATTTAAATCGAAACCACTGATTAACAAATTATAGACTAATGCCTTCCCATATGCGTTACAACAAACATCTTAATAAACTCAATACGAATATACATTTCTCACACTTTATGTTGAAGGTATAACCACAATTCTAGAAATTTATAATTGTTAAATTCGAGAAAAAAGAATAATATGCGCTTTAACTGCAAATGTAGTAACCTATAAGTTATTAATACTTAATTAATTTAATAATCATTATTATATCAATTCTGTTCTGCTCATTTCATTAATCAGACATAATTTTTTTTATGCGTAACTTTCGCATTATACTATTATTTATATTTTTATGTCATATAATTTATCAAACATTACCATTATGATTTTGTTTATGAACTTAAATCATTACTAATTTACGAGTATCTGTATGTTTACTAATCTTTATACAGATATTTTACACACATATAAAACAACTTAAAGTAATCATTTTCATACAAAAATACATAAGCCTGCAGTATTTACAACTACATAATATATTAAAAATGATTGATTAATTATTTTAAATTTAGTAAGAATATATATATTTATACTTTATATATAAAAAAAATATTAATATAATTAAAATGACAATACAGTAATTGAATAAAAATTAAATAAATAATTGAATTTCATGAATGGACAGATTATATATATTAAACTTCTAGTTTTATTGCACTGGGAGGATAAAATAAAAATTTTTAAGAAATGAAAAATTCACAGAATTTAATATAAGTTTAAAAAAATTTCAAAAACGAAATTCATTACTCCAAATACAGAGAAAAGGAAATTTAAATGAATTTAAAAACTAAAATTAAAAAGAACCTTGCTTATAAGTCAATTGAGTGAAGGATTAATTTGAAACTGGAAATTTTCGGAAAGCAAATTGAACATATAATATTAATAAAATAATAATATAAACTGCGTTCCTTCAATATGATTCAACAGAAAACTATAATTTAAAACTATTTTGTGCGTGATTTTGATTACTATTTAAAACGTACATAAGTAATGGCTATCCGAGTTTAAGCTATGTATTAGATAACATGTTATTGATTTATTAATTATTAGGATGAGAGCTCAGTGTTCAGATGCATTATCATAATGAACCTCTGATCCATAAATTTTATGCACTATAATTCAGCGTCTAACGAAAGCTTACTTAAAATTCATTTAAAACAAATTAACTTTCTAAAAATCTGCTTAATACTTTTAAACCATTTTAGTATTATTATGACGGATGTTATTTTTGCTGTGTGTTGAAAAGTGAGATTTATTAAAACTGGTGATAAAAGGTGTGAAGAACTTATTGCTTCTAGAATTATGTTCATGATAATCATGAAGTTTATATTCATGATAATCATGAAGTTTATATTCATGATATTCATTTAAAAAACTACTCTTCTTTTTAAGGGCAAAAAACAGCACAGTTTTAACCTAAAGCTTAAACGAATAATATAGCTTTTGTAGCTTACGTTTGGACTTAGATTTGTGTTGATGGTGATGCTGGTGCAAATGACGTTGGCGCTGATGATTGTGATGATGCTGATTATGAAGTTGATGTTGTCTATAGTTATGTATATTTACAAATGATGAAGTTGCAACACCAGTAAGCATGTGTTGTCTTTGTTTATTAATTGTTGTTTTGCGCAAATAATGATAATTACGTCGACGATAATGTCACTTCTCCTCAGCTGTATTTTCAGCTGTCACCTTAATTGCATTATTTACTTGTGGTAGTGTAAGTTGATCATTATTCTGTGTATTATTTGTTTGCGCAGTTTGTGATGTAGTTTGAGACTGTTGCTGCTGTTGCTGATGGTGTATATGTTGACAAAATGCTTGTAGCACTTCAAAATGTGTCATCAAATTTGCAGTTTGACTATCATAGTGTAAATGTCTTGTAATGGGTGCTCCAAGCCTTCGTAGCATATCAGTAAATATTTTCTCTTCTTTTCTTATCCAAGGTCGCCTATCGTCCTGTACTTGGTACGGCGTTAAATGCACATGTATATTCATACCTTGAAAAAAAAAAAGAGTTAGATAGGCAAATCTTTTTTAATAATATTTTTGTTTACAAACCCATTCTTGTTAAAGTTTCCAATAAACTACGCGAAGTAATCCATGTATTCTTTTGTCCTCCATGACCTCCATCCAGCCAATACATGTCTTTAATGCGTGATAACAAACGTATCATGGTACTGTCATCGGGTGTTAATGTTTTAAGATAATGAAACTCATAAATGAACTAAAATAAATGAATATAGATGTGACATTAGTTATTAATAAACATTTTATTTTGAATTATAATTAACAATAAAACATAAACTGACCAGTTTATACTGAGCTAAAAAAAATATTCTATAAAACGGAAACCTTCCTCTCGACCATTTCTTATCCCAAACATCCCAACTCTTTTATTTTCACTTTTTCCTACCTAAACCATATTTTACCCCATGTATTTGTGTCTTGTAATTCCTTCC
>NC_051847.1:240761725-240783738 GCF_002237135.1 Teleopsis dalmanni | reverse complement strand
CAAATATGCACCAAATTCAGTATCTAAGGCAGGCTAAAGTGAAATCCTGAATCCTCAAAGTAAATCGGTTTTTTATTGCACACGTGTTTTCTTTATTTATTTGTCACTGTCTATATATCTCTATGTGTTCAGATGTTTGGATGTTGTATTTTTTATAACTTAGGAAAATATTTTTGGTATTTTATGAATTGTGTTTAAATTTAATTTTACGCAGTTAGTGACATTTCATTTGTAATGACATTGCTTTATGTTTATTTAGAATTATATTAAATTTACATATAAATAGGTGTACAACAAAATACAGGGTATTTCGCGGAATATTCACGAGGAAGATATAACAAAATTATAGAAATTAAGCTAACAATGTACTTGACAGAATATTGTGGTTGTGGGTATTAAACGGTGGGTATTTAAAAATTATAAAAATTGAACTATTAATACACCTTCCATGATCTAATAAACATATTTGGATCTTGAGATTCTGTAAGCTAATTTTAATTTAAATATTATTTACATGTTTCTAGTATAAATTTGATGATACATCTTTACAGCAAATCTATTATAATTGCCTATCCTAAATGCCTATTACCGTTTTCCATAGATATTCACTTTGAGTGAAATTTTCATTTTCTATGTATAATTTTCGAGTGAAATGTATAACACTTGAGATTAATTTATAACACTCTAGATATTTTGCCAGAGTAGAAATTAACAGCTATTTTCAATTACTTAACGGGTAAAGTGTGATTTAAATCAATATATGTATTTATGAAAAATATAAATGCCTACTAACACAATTACAAAAATGTTAGATTACTCTAAAAACGTTCGATTGGGGTTTTGACAGATTAGACAAAATATGACAGATTGAAAGTATATCTAGTAAATCTATTGAATGTAGATTTAACAAATGAAAACAATAATATATGTAATACCTATATAAAGAACCAACCTAAAATACTATAATTCTAACATATATTATTCATCAAGTTCCGGAAACAAATTTTTGTATGAGAATGTGAAAGACGACTAGTTTACGGAAAAATTATTTACATTATTCTCAGTAAAGCAAAAAATAATGTATATATAGTATAGAATTTATTAAACTTTACTAAGATTGTTACATATTAACAGAAAATGCAGATGCTTCGTGAATGAAAACTTTAAGAATTTTTAAAAGAGTGAAATAAAAGGCAGCTGTACTCCGAAGAGAAGAAGTTTGAGAAAATTTAATAGAGCACGATGAAACATGAGTAAGAAGTTTCAGAACTTTTAATCACAGTTGCCACTTGAAAATTTTTTTCTGTACCAAAATTGGTTTAAAAAGGTACCATTTCTGTAAAAACAAGGTCCAAAATTTTTCTATTCTCTTTTTATAAGAAAATACAATTTATATAAAATGTACAAAAAGTATAAAACAATACAATATCCACAATAAAGTTGGGTCGCCGAAAATGTACCATTTTTTGAACATGAGTACCAGAGTACCAAACGGAAAAAAAGTACCAATTTTGGTACTAAAGTACCATAAGTGGCAACCGTGCTTTTAATAGAGCGCTATGAAACGTAAACGTGATCCGAAAGAAAAAAATATCAAAACCTTTTATATAGTGCAAAAAAGTTATATGTTAAGTTGATCAAAGTTGTTCATTTTTTTCAATATAAACAATTTCGTAATACATAGGTTATGTTAGGTTAGCCTCGTATACCAAGACCTACTTGAAGTAAAATAATGGCCTTTTGTGATATCTACATATATCTACTTAAATACCGTATATATACTATGTAAATTCAAACAATTTTCAACTCATCAGTACAAAAAATTCTTCATAGTCTATAAATTTTGTAAAGGGGTTTCGCAAAATAGTGAACTACAAACTCTCTACTTTGAACCAACCTCTTTACACTACTTTCTATTGAGTAAAATAATTACTTCCGTTATAACTGACATAAACTACAACTAAAAAAAAAATAATCTATAAATAAAATAACATATCTAACTAAAATAACTTTTATCTAACTTAAGTATAACTTTAACATAAATAAAAATATTACAAAAAAAAATCCTTCTTGAACTTACGGATGATTTCAATACTAGTGAAGTGCAGCAAACTTACCTGCAAATAAAAAAAAAATATATATATTAGTTACATACTAGTAGAAATGTATTTAATCATAATTTGGGATATAATTTTTAAAATTGTTTTATATTTAAAATTGTATACAATTTATATGAACAAATAAATGAAATTCAAAATAATATGAATATTTTTAATTCAAAATGTTAAAAGCCAAAGCAATATTACTCTGGAACAAGTAATAACAATAATTAATATTTATAATTCTCATGAAGTTCACAACGATGAAACTATAAATACAGACTGCGTTGTCATAAGAAGTTGAAAATTTAATATATTGTGTGCATAGTTTAAAAATTATTAATGAGTATTCAGTAAATTTGTCAGCAATTTGCACTCGAATCAATCTTTTGATGGTGTGTAATACGGAAATTTAACTTTTAAAGGTCCAGGCAGAATCTTCTTACAGTCATTTTTTTTTTTGTTGTCAGTAAAACAATTAAGTATGTTTTTGATATTGATATATGCATACTTAAAATTCAATTTAAAAAAAAAAGTTTATTATTTCAGTCAATATTTTACAGTCAATTTTTATTATTTCAATCAATTTTCTGATATTACTTTAGAAAAACGGAGACAATCGTTTTTGTGCTCAATGAATTAATTAAATTTTATATACTAATGAGGGCTTAATATTACAATTAGAAGAAATTTTAATTATATTACTATCTTCTTCTTCTTAGTATCCGTTTCCCCTAGTGGGGTATAGACACGGTTGCCACTTATGGTACTTTAGTACCAAAATTGGTACTTTTTTTTTTTTTTCGTTTGGTACTCATTTTCAAAAACTGGTACATTTTTGACGGACCAATTTTATTGTGGATATTTCCAATTAATTTTTTTTATAAATGCAACTTTGCACTATTTTATATTTTATTCATTTATATATAAAAAACACAGAACGAGAAAACAAAAAGGTCCAAAAAAATTTTGGACCTTTTTTTACAGAAATGGTACCTTTTTAAACCAATTTTGGTACAGAAAAAAATTTTCAAGTGGCAACCGTGGGTATAGAGTCGCAACGATTCTCTTAAACCGCATTCTGTTAGGTGCTTGTCTGCATATATCGTTCCATGTATAGTACGCTTATGTCATTTCTCTTTTAATTGTTCGTCTCGAAGTTAAAGCCGGTGCACCGGGACGTCTGCTGCCTTATGGATTCCATGTCAAAGCTTATCGTGGAATGTATTTATTTGGTCGTCGGATATTATGTCGTATCCAATTCCTTAATGATGTTCATTATTCTGGTATGTACAATATTCTCATACAACTCATTTAACAATGATCTCAAATCATAAATATAATTTAGTTTGGAACGCAAGAATCTTAAGCGAACTGTAAAAGTAGCACGTCCTAAAATACAGAAATAAATAGAACCAGGGAAGGATCCTTTACTTATTTAATGTACAATCAATTTATGCAAATTTGCTTTCTGCATACTTCTATAGAATGTCACAAACATTGAGACTGAGACAGAGGCAGAGACACTAACGTCTATGCTTTTAAAATATTTATGTTAAGTCGATTACGAGAATTGTACTCATTGGTATCCTATTAAACGATGATTTATAATCATTGAGCTCAACACACCCTGCGCATTGTCACAAAATGCAATAAAAAATACACGTTCCCATCGCATAAATTAAATTGCAGTTCACATTCGCCGTTTAATGAAACCCGTGAAGTATCCTTCTCAGATATTTTCACTTCAACATTCATAATTTTCTGATGTTTTTTATTTTCTGTTTAGTTTTCCATTCCAGTAATAATAATTTTCTTTGCTCTTCAACTGTCAGTCTTGGTATAATTTTATTTTTGTTGTTGACATTATTTGTTGCTTTATTGCTGCAGTAGTTTTCATCAATTTTTTTTATTTTTTTGGAATAATTTCGGAGTGATTGCTTGTTTGGTTGATGGTTCACTCATTATTCGCTGCAATTGATTCCGTTGATGAAAATGAAGTTGACATCCAGCGCGAGTTTAAGTGGAATTTTTAATAAAATTTCATATTCAAGTGTCGTTTGTGTTCTTTGGAAGTACGCAGTTCTTCTTAGTTTGCAAGAAGCTACAATTTATTAATTTAATTTCAAAAAAAAAAAACCTTTGAAGACGACAATGAATGGAGATGTGAGGCAGCAGATGAGGACAGAACAGCGGCAGCGGTTACATTCTTAACTGTCTTTGATTTGTGCAAAATGGGTGTGGCGATATTATGGCTGATTTTTTACTTTATTATGACATGAAGTATACTTTACTAAAACACGTAGTAGGGCAGCGATTCAACGCCGGTTGTAATGCAGACTTAAGCAGCCATAAGTGGAAGACCCTAGTTTATTATGTGCCGAAAGTGATTATTGTGTAGTTGAAGATGGGCTTATAATACTTAAGAAAAAATAATTAAAATGTAAAAGGCAGATGTTTTTAGAAATTAATATTATACAGGTAACTGATGTTCTATATAGAATATAATTAATTCGTTTATTTAGAGTTATTGCAAAGAAATTGGGTGTAATAATATCTTATAAATAAAGTTGCTATTAAAAATTCTACAGTGTTATCTATTAAAATGATCATATATTTTTTGTGTAAAATTATTTTTTTATTGATTTAAATTACAAAACTTCAGGAAATGATCAAAATTTCAGAATTCATACACTCTAGCTCGATGTGAACACCTTTTACCTTTACCATGGTCTTCAAACGGTTAAAAAATAAGTTACATGATTCACAAGTATGATCTTACGGTATTTTCACCTATTCCTGAACAAAGGCTTACTTTAGCGCATCGATATTGGCATCGTTTTCATCTGGCAATCCGATGTGGACGAAATGAAGTGTGGAACATGATTTTTTAGCTAATCTCGGTTCCCACGTGCTTTATGAGACCGAGACCGGGCCGAGTTTTGTTGGAACGTCCATGTTCTAAAGTAACTTCCAAAACATTTTCCTGATAATAAATTGCATTGACTTTAACGCTAGGCTCGATTAAAACGGTTGAAGAGCGTCCATTAGTGGTCATAGCTGTTGATATCATTATTTGATATAGAAAATTACTTTGGGTGGCCATTCATAGTCTCAAATTTTCGGCAATGCGTTTAGTTAAGTAAACACGATCATTTTGTGAGTTTTTGAACTGGAGAAATTTTTCTCATCAGATACAATATTTGGAAATTCGTTACATTCGTGCAAGGTAACAACTTCTTTGCTCTTTTGAATACAACTTTTTCTTGCTTCATTGTTAGTTCTTGTGCCTTTTAGAACTTGTAATTCTTTATCTTGAGCTCATTTTGGAATAGGCGTCGGATACTTGGCCTATAGGCGTCGGATACTTGGCCTATAGGCGTCGGATATTTTTAGTTATCTAGTCATTTATTTACCACTACGATGAAAATTTCGTTAAAGTCGAACCTTCTCCTTCCAAGCCACCATAACATTTGTCGACGCTGCCTGTACTAATGTAACGATTTATGACACAATAGACAAACATTTTATTCACTTTGAGGTGTTTGAGCTCACTAACAATAGAAATCTATTTCTATACAACTGTTATATGTATGAATTTCACGTAGTTGGCAATATCAGAGTGACAGATATACCTGTGTGTAATTGATAACACTTCACTCGTCTAACCCTGTATTATTGCAAATAAATTGTGTGTATTAATAACAAATAAATAAAGTTGCTATTAAAAAGTCTACTTGAATTGTGGGTGGTAGTCTACAGCAATCGAAACTTCTACTATGTGAAATAATACTTAATATAGGGGTATGAATTGAATATTACACGGTACCTAATATGTTAGTAGGTACTAAATTTATGCACTTTCTATTACAAAATCTGCATATATCTACAAAATATAAAATATTATTTTACAGTGTGATTGTCATTTCTGATCTAACATATCCAAATGTACAGAGACAATATGTATTTCCAATTTGATATTGAATTTATTGTACAACCTAAGACAGACAGATTATTGTACATATCTTTTAATATAACTTTTAACATTTGCACTACAGAACAAGCTGTAATATGTGATATATCATCACAGTATAAGGAATGTATATACATGCACATATATTTAGACTCATACTTTATTTGATATATCAAATACACAAATATCGTAACATAGATATTTTTTCCTTTAGCAAATCTAGATATAAACAATATTTGCATGTGGTAGCTACAAAAATGCTTCAAGGTGTGTAATAACCTTTTTTTTTGTACTAGATAGTATTTATTTTGTGTGTGCTGTCAAGTTGCCAAAGTTATAATAAAACATATTTCACCTTTGCTGTTTTATTTCAAAACGTCTTTTGCCCCAAAACTTACTTACACACTATCTATTTACCATCGTCCTTAACCAACCTTTGCATATGACGCTGTAGTTATGTGTATGTCCTGAAGTAAGGAGAGTCTACGTTTTGTTTTCAGTTGACTTAAGTTGGCTACGATTTGTTTTGCATGTCTTAAAATAACATTTTTGGGGTTATTTTCCCAACTGCTTACGAGTACGTTTGGTATTACATGTTGGCTTCTCAAATGTGTTAAAATATACACAGATAAGCTCAATGGCAATGACGCTCCTGATGACGTCGTCATGGCAGCTTTAGCATACGTGTTTCACTTATTCAGACATATATATTATACATTACTTAGCTCGATGTACCATACAACCACTGACTTTACACATTTTGGTAAACTTCCAAATTGTGTTTTATACGAAAGTAATTCCATGAGTGAAGGAGTAGTACGTACATTCTCATAGCACTCGTGGTACATATAGACGTACGGAGGAAATCAGTATTAATAAGCGTTTAAAATGGTAAGATATGAACTCACTAATCATATCAACTATGCATGTGCACACAATTTTATTAAAAATTCCTGTAATGAAAATTATAATTTACAAATTTCTTTTTTTCTTTTTTTAAATTTTAGAATTTGGTTTTAATTGAAATTTTCCAAATCATATAAAGCGTTTCCTAACCTTTTGAAAATATTGATTAGCCATCCGCACGCGTCAACGCAATTTAGTATTTTAACACTGAAGTTTACAATACAATGCGTACTCTAAAACCCTTTGTAATTTATCTGCTATTATCAAATAGACACACATAGTTAGGGTTTTTAAAAAAGAGAATATATTTTTTTTTAAGAAAACCAATCAATCAATCAATTTTGAAAATATATAGGCGCACCGTTTTAAATTGACATCAAGACGAATCTTTGCAAGGGTTGCCTTTTGTGAATTTTTTTTTTTTGGATTTGAAATATTTCTATATTCATGTTGCACTCTAAGGGGTTAAAGGGGTTAAACCAGTGAAATACTATCAATGATCTATATAACACTAGCACGCCCTCTGTGATAACGATAGCGTACTTAATACTTTAATTCAGAAATAACAAGGCAAAAGTCTACGTTACTTAAACAGTGAGAATGATTGGTGCCGTGGGAAAAGATAAGCTTCTATGCATACAGATATAAATTTAGCGAAAAAAGTTTAAAAATAGTTCAACTCATATCTATTTAGAACAAGTTGAAATGAAGATACTTTTAGAGATACTTTTTCGCAATATTTACTTTTTTAATCTTAAAATAATATTAAAAAATCTTTAAAATAATAAATAGAAAAAAAACAGCCTTTACTAAAAAGAGCTTTCAAATAATAATTTGAAATAATAATTTACTAAACGAATTTTGTCATCATTAAAAATATCACACCTTGTATAAATTGCTAAATTGAAGCCAAATAAATTATAAAAAAGTAATTAGTAAATAATTAAGTTACAAAAAAAAAACCCTTCGATCGAAAGTGCTAACTGGTACTAAGAAGTGAAATAATCAAAAAATTACAGCTAACAGCACTAAAAATGAGAAAAACACTATCTAACTAGTCTATCTACTCTATTTAAACTCATGCAGTAAAATAAACTACGGTTTATGTAGTTTAAGCGCAGATATTAGTGATGAACTCAATTGAAAAAGTAAAACAAAACTCAAAGTGTTAACAGCAGCTACAAGCCAAGCCTAGGTCCATGCTGTCCAATGTACTGTTAGCTTCAATATTATCTTAGATACATACGATTTACTTCTATATAGTACTTAATTGGAGGTTCTACATTTGGAATATAAAACCCATGTAGCTCTTGATCTGGCTACTGCAAAAAATATGAGTCCAATTCCTATTTGCCTACACAAAAGTATAATTGTCATATATCAATTATTGTAATATATATCAACAGTTAGTTTCATAGAAGAGGTGTTATATCTTAATAGCTCATTCACACGCTCGATTCCTGCTGTATTTGAATATTCAGAGACCCAATTACAGTTAACGTAAAGCTACTGCTTTATAGATTTAAATCGTCTACATTTGCGAACTATCTTAAAAGAGTTTAAGGCCACTGAAATTGCCTAACTAACAGTCAAAATGTAGAATTGCATTTTCTGAAAGTTTATGCTTGCAATAAGATAACAGGCTCTTAGGCTTACAAAAACTTCTGCCTGAAATATTGTAATTAAGTTGCAAAGATAGCAGAATTTACAAAAAATTAGAGGTCTGTGGAATAAATTTCGATTCCTTTGCCTTAATTTATTTTTGACACAACAATGCAAATTGCTAGCTTTAAACTTATTAATACTTTCAACTTTATATTTATATAGTATGTTATGCCTTTTATTTGTAAATTAAGCATTCATCTATTCTAAAAGTATTCTATGTGCAACCTCAAGTGTAAGTAAGTTTTTCTTCTTCACTTCATATAAAATCACTTGATATGTCTTTGTAAGCTAATAACCATAAAAATCATGCATACATAAGTAAAATTATATGTAATATTTATATGTCTTTAAATGAAATATATTTATGTAAATGCAATTGTATATATGTGACTAGTCACCAGTCTGAGAGGACAAATTATGCACATAAACTATGCGTGCAAATGTGTAACTATCTATGTAAATCTGTATGTAAATATTGTCTGTGCGTTCCATAGTTAAAAATGTTATCCTTATAAGGAAAGTCGAACTACTACATTGTCTTCTTATGCATATTTCATGCATAACGACCCAAATCTTGATAGCATTTCTTTGCTCTTATTTTTATTTCCTGTATTTTTATTTTTCTACTTTTCTGCTTTATTATTTCTTATTATGCTCGTAATAATTTTTGTAATATTTCTTCTATTTTATATTTTATTCTACTATCTTACGCCATAGGAAGATGCGAACAAACATGTAAAAATATTTCTTTCAGCGCATAAAAAAGGTCATTGAAGTTTACTTCTGCCTCAAAGGGCATGCTAGCGATGTTGTCCTGTCTTGCAGCATCCTTTCAATTATGTTGGACATTATAGTTTATGCTTTTGTTTTCTATCTTTTTTTTTTGTTTGTTTTTATAAAATGTTTTTTTTGGTTTTGTTGGTGTTTTAGCAGTCTGAACTGTTTGTTGCAACGAAAAATCCTTGATGACTTGATAGCATTTATAGAAGCTGTCCTGTGCATGGCCTGAAAACTGTCACTGCAAATGATATGTGTTTGCATTTGGATATGTAGAGTAAATCACATGCAATTTGTATATATATATATATATATCATGACATCTATGTATGTATTTAGAGTGAGCACACATATTGTTTATTCATAAACTGACAGTGGATATTTTAATAAATTTTAAGTAATCTCATGTTTATTTGTAACAATTTTCTTTATCTTTTCCATCAGTTTCCATCAGAAGCTATGTTTACGACAAAGATGACATATATTATAAGAGATCGAAAGACAATCAACAAGCAAACAACAATTCCCAGGCAGTTAATAACTGACAACTATAGCACAGAAACTTGAATTAACCCTTTTATTAAAATTCATATACACATATATAAATATATATATATATATATAATATGTATATATAGAGGTCTGACAAAACATCAAAAAAATATGTGTTTATTACAATATTAAAAAGATGTTGAAGCTTATGTTGCATCTGATTACATTATTTTGAGTAAAAACACATAAAGCTGATATGCTTATTTATGCATACATATCCATATAATTAAATACATTGAAGTACTAATACGAGTATTGTGTCTTCATAACAAAGCTGCAGTACAAAAGACAGACCGACAGACAGACAGACAGCATCGTTAAATACTTTACGTACTACAGGTACAGCCAAAAAATTATTCATAAAGCCTCAGAGACGCAATGCAGCGCATAAAGGTAAACAAGGACGAATTTTGATAGGAGTCATAAAAAACCTATACAAGCAGTCAATTCAAAAGGACGTTTAAATATAATAAAAAATTTATTAATAAAAATAAAAATACAAATAATAAAAAAAAAAAATTAAAACCTGAAAGAAACTGAAAGAGGCAGTTGAGGTCTTTTTATTCAAATTTGTGTTAATTTTTGCTCTCAAATTGAGGCGAAGGTTAAGCGAAACCAGAGACAAAAGTTAAAATAAAGAAAAAATGTTAAAACACAAAATTCAAAAAATTAATAATAAAAAATTTTTAAAAATTTAAAAAATATAAAAAAACATTATATTAAAAAATTGTGAAATTATGTCTTATAAAAAGCATTTATACAAAATGCGTTTTTAATGGGACGCAGGCAGACACAGCAGAAATTCACGAGCAGAAGGCATTCAAAATATGACAAGATATGATGTGGGAACACACGTTCCAAATTGGCCGCATTGTTGCGACATTTCAATTAAAAATTTATAATTGAAAACGTTCCTCAGATACTTTTTGTTAATAAATGCAGTTGATGAAGTGATGGGATTTGAGGGCACTCCAGCTCGTTTAAAAACGCTTAATTATGATTTCCAACTGCGATCTAATTAAAATAATTGCTAAGAAATACGAAAGAAGAAGAAGACAAGAAAATAATTAAGTATATTTTATATGAAAATAAATAGCCCATTTAAGCTTCTTGTAATTTTATATTTAAACCAAATAAATCAATCAAACAAAGAACTTTTTAAAATTTTTGTTATTGACTCTTCATTTCTATTCAAACCCCTCTAACTTTAAAATAGTTTCTTTTCGTCATAAGACACATCACTTTCGGCAAAAAAAAATTAACAATTGACAAAAAAAGTTAAAGTTAATGGAGAATAATATATTACTTCCATTAATTAAAACTCTTTTAAAAACTCAAAAGAAAACATAAAATGATTAACTATAGAAAAAGAACTAATAATATTATGTATTTTCAGATCTTCGAATAAACGCAGTCACAGCTGTAATTGTTAGCAACACACAAAAGTGCAAAATTAAACTCATGTACCACCTAAACCCACTTGCAAGTAATCTTACCCAAAGCACTGGAACCCAGCCACTCAAAAGGAACTATATAAACCCGGCGATTCAAGAATAATACCCGACATGGAAACGAAATTGGGCAAAACTTTGACTAAGGACAATTAATTATATATTTTCTCTTCTAATAGAGCAATTGATAGTGATAATTTATGGTTAGTTCTAAGTTGATTTTTAGAAGATTCAATAAAAAAGCAAAATAAAATTAAAAAAAAAAATTTCCAATTATAGCCGAAGACTGCAAAAATAGTGTAACCTCAAGCAAATCTCAGTTATTTAACATCTGAAGATATCAAATTGCTTAGGTGCAGTTAGAATGTCTAATACTAAATCAAAAAACACATTTTAATTTCAAACCTTGTTTGGGTAATAAATGATAACCAACCATTCAACTATTCAATGATATTTTGATATCCGACGACAACAAACTACTCAACTGTAATAAACATATTTAATAATCTCTTAAAACACATTTTTAAAGCAAGTGTTTATTTGAAATAAAATCTAAGATTATAAAGAAACCTAGTGGTACACATTATCCTAACTATTTTGACTATAAATCTTCTAAAATAATACGGACTGTTTTTATTTACTATGAGATACTGCACCCAATATCATAACCACTCTTCTAATTTTAACGCATATTCTACCATCATTCCAATGTAATTATAGTTAGTCACCTAGAACACGTTCACATTGAACATAATTAGTCAGATAGCGGATAAACTTTTCTATATAATATTTTCCTGAACTCATGTGCTAAAAATAAATTAACGCAAAGAGAGCAAGTGCTATCTAAATATTACTGTTGAAAGGTCTCAAAATTTTATTGCTGATTGATCTATGCAATTAAAAACTTTATAATCCAAATCGTAGTATACATAATTAATTCAATGTAATCAAACTTAATTACGTACAATAGGTTTACTTGGCAACTTGGGAAAGTTTTACATATGATTTGTCATTATGAAATCACTTCCCGAAAACAAATTACGTACAAAGTACGAAACCGAATTCTGTTTAAATCCCACAACTGATTTATTAGAAACCTTATCGCTGATTAAACTCTACAAATGAGTTCTTTATGATCCAACTCGTAGGGTCTATAATTAGCCCAATTTAATCATTGTTTGACTGTTATAACAGATTCAGATAGAACTCGGTTAGTTGGTTACTCGGTAAGCTCTAACATTTAGTTTTTTTTGTGTCATATTATCGCATAAAATCATATTACCGTAAAAAAACTAAGTTCTGCCTGATATGAATAATAATTCTTTTTAAAATTCTATCTTTATCTTAATAAATTAAATATTTTTAATAAAAAAAAAACTTTATAAGTTTTGTGTTTATCTAGTAATAATACCTAGCATGACTCACAACAAGCTTTGTCTTTGTCATCATATCATTATATAAACTTGAACCATAACCCAGTTTTCAAAAGCCTGAGTATAAACAACTTAAATGGATTAGCAACACTTTAAAAATAGATGATACAAAGCAACCCAAAAAGCAAACTGATATAGCGATAATACTATATCTAGCATGACTTACAGCAATTTTCGTCTTTGCCATCGTATCATGATGAAGGTCATTAGTGAACATTAAACCACACCTTGGTTTTGAAGAAGCTCCCTAACAAACAGTTCAAATAGATTAAGCACACTCTGAAAATGATTGACATAAAACCAAGCTAAAAAAAAACCAACTGAAGCTAGATCAGATAAAGAAGACCCAATGCTCGCAAAAAAAAATGTTGGGGTTTCAAAGAAACCGACTTGAATGAAGAAAATTTCTCATTCCATTTTGTAAAGGGAAAAGAGATTTTGAGTAAAAATGTTTGTGGTAGCTTAGTTTTATTTTTATCGAAATCTAGACTTCTTATGTCTACAAAGAAGCTATTTTGACTGATCAGCCAAATTACAATAAATTAACTAAAGTTTTGTTCCTGTCTTTTCTTTTCTATTCTTACTCTTCTGATGAATATTATATGGTAGCAGAAAAGCTGTAGCAATTATAATGGAAGAACAAGTAAATTAAAAATTAAAAATTAACAAAAATAAAAATTATTGAAATTACAAAACTGTAATTATGTTTTTGTATAATTAATTATAAAATTAGGAATTTACTTCATATATAGGGCTCTTTATGCAATATTATAAAGACAACTTTAATCACGCAGCGGACATGAGTAGTAGAGTAGCATTTTTGACAAAATCCAGCTGCGTTCAGAGAATAAGCGCATCCGACATAAGCCTTAAAGTATGAAGAAAAACTGCGTACAAATCGAAAGATACAAAGCTGAAAAATGAATCTCCAAAACCGGAATTAAAAGAAAACTTAATAAAAAAAAAGAAATGTATATATGTATATAAACAAAAAAAAATACTGCAACTAAAACAGGTCGGTGGCTTTTGGCTTACTATTTCAACATGAAGTCACACCAAACTCATCATCGGTCGATTGTGTGCGTTGAAGCCCAATTCTCAGCTGCTCCATGTTAACTGACATGGCGGGTAAACCGAAGATTTGTACGAGTGTTTGGAATCATTGACTGCAGCACGCAAGCATGCAGCTGATATCTGAAGTGCGCTCGCTCGATTACACTTTCACAATTATTCCCCATGGAATTGATTCCCTAATTTGTGCCTTTAGTTTATTTATTGAAATTGCTTGTATAAACAAAAAAGGTAAACAACTAAAATTGTGGTTAATAAAATTTAACCGCAAATGCGAAATGAATGTACTCAAGAATATGTTTTTATTACATGACACGGCCGGGCAGAGGCTTAGCTAATAAAATAACTTTAAAAAACTCTGTAGGCTGAGGGAAAAAAAAACAAAAAATATATATGAAAAAAAAAGTATTTATTTTTGTAATGAAAACGATGTAACTTAAAATAATGACATCAAGATGAGAAGTGAAAAAAGTTTCGATTAGTTTATTTTAAGATATTTTTTGGATAGGTATATGGGAATTGTATGACAACGCTAAATAAACTAATTATAAAAAAATATTTAATGTTAATTTTTTTTTATAGAAAGTGACGCGTTTTATGACGAAAAGAAACTATCTAAAAGTTTGACGAGTTCGAATAGAAATGAAGAGACAACAACAAAAAATTTTAGTTAATTTATTAAAATTTGGCTGATCATACAACGCTGTTTCTAGTATTGCCAAGTACTCACGATCAGTGGTCTTAGGAAATATTCGAGTTTTTTAATTAGTTTATAGTTCGTATATAATTTGTTTGGACTGCAAGTACCAGGCTTAGAACTCGTACCTGTCAAATTAGAAGATTGCACAAATTCTTAAGGCTCAAGTAAGTTCCACGTTCCACTGAAAACAATATTTAATTGAATTATTAATAAATATATACATTACTGAGTAGTTATCTTTCATGTTAAAAAGAAAGAAATTTTTCAAATTTCAAATTTTCAAATTTTTAATTAAATTGTTCAGATACATTACTTTTGATAATTGAATATTTAAAGAGTTCTCCAGCTCAAGGGAAAAAAACAAAGAGAATAATAGTTTTATTATAAAGATATTTTATTTTGTTGTTGTAATTGACAACTGTTCAAAAACTTTCAAATTTTTTCAGGTACTTTCATCTTTCAGGTAATGAGATATAAAAAAAGTATGAGCTCAAATGCCTCCCCTACATCAATAGTTGCTAGAATATATAAAACCCAATGTTAATAAAATTAACTTAAATCTTCGAAAAAAGAAATTGATTTAGATTGATGAAGTTAAGATCTAACTAACTATCATAAAATTTCTTTTCTATTTTATCTACCTTTTTGTCTTCATGCTTCTTATTTATACAATAGCTGGTACAAAATCATTTAATTCTAATGGTACATTTTTTCGTAAATTCTTATTTTATACTTTTTCTGTATTTCTTTATTTATTCTTCTTTTTCCGCATTTTTAGTGCTGTTATTTTGTTTATTTGAATATGACAAGCACTGACTAATTGGCTAAGTAAAGTGAAAGGGTTTATTTTATTATTTTATAAATTCATACACAATGTGGTAATGTCAATGTAAGAGTTTATAATTTAGAAAATTATTTTAATTTCATTCTTTTCTAATTTTTACTTATATTTTTTTTTTTTGCATTTTTAATGCTGTTGCTTTAATTTTTGAATATTTTTATACGACGTATAGACTAACTGACTGCTTGCGTAACTAGTGTAAAGGGATTTATTTCATAATAGATATGCATATAATCTAATATATCAATTTATTACAATAGACAATGTAATATTATCAATGTAAGATTTCATCACTTTAATAAATTATGTTAATTATTTATTTTTTATTTTTTAAAAAATGTGGAACTGGCTTTATGTGTATTATATCAAAGTTACCTAAACAATGTGGTAGTGTTCCTTGTAAATCATATCTTATATCCATCTAATTGAAATCTTTTTATTGGTAAGCCTGCCTTTTTTTAACTTATTTGTCTGTGGTTATTTAATTTAAAAAATAAAAAGAAGTAAAAATAATTGGAGACGCAGTTTTAGAGAAGTTCAAAGTACAACCCTTAAAAATAGAGTATATGCGGTTCAAAAAAAAACCAAGATAAAGAACCCTTTAGTATTTTCTGTGTTTTGTTATAATGATACGCAGTAGATATAAATAAAAAAACCAGTGCTCGATAAACTTTTATACTCGAATATAAGTGTCAAAACACATAAGGTTATAGTATCACATACATAATGAAGGGATAGTAAAGATTGCAAATTTTAGGGTAACATTTACTTAGTTTCAAAGAATAGCCAAATACGCAGTGTGAAACTATGAATAGCCGAAATATTTAATACTTTAATAGTCTTTAAGGAGCAACCCTAGTCTGTAAGATAATTATTAATAGCAACGTAGTAGTAAACAAAGACATGTCATTTTTACATACCTACAATGTTATTCTTACATGTCATAAGTAATTATAGTTTTATAGTTACATATCTTAAGTAATTATAGTTCATCACCAAAATGTGTAAAAATAACAACTGAAAGACAAAAAGGATAATTAATGTAATAATGTTTAAATAACTTCTGGTTACTGTTTTTACCCTCTAAACTAATTGCTAACCCGGTTGATCAGATAAAAACCAGAAGCAGATTCAATGGTATTTCTTCAAACTATTAGTTGGTTGTCAACTCTAGATATGACACGATATGAAAATAAAAGAGGGACAATTACCTTATGTGAATGACTTTCAATCGAAACTTGTGCGACTAAATAAAGACAGGTTTTCTAGAAATCCAGTTTACCCACTGACATTGTAGCGCATCGCAATGCCAGCATATGAAGAAGCACGAAAAAATTATGTTCAAAGTAGCTAACGTGCTTTGTTGGGATTAAATGAAAGTGCGAACATGCTTAAGATGAAGTGGTCTTTTAACCAAGACAATATACCATACAATATATACAGTGTGCAATGCCGTACATTACGAACGTTGGCTGCTCCTGCTGCTGTTGGTAAAGTAAGTCTTTTGGTGTAGTTTTAATAAAAGTTTTCAATTTCAGGTTTCCTTTCATATCATTTTTTAGATACCTTTTGTTGTTGTTGTTGTTGCTTACAATATATTTCTTTTTAGAAGTCTTGGCTGTGAAGTCACCTAAATGATGACTCGACTTTGATTATGCGTTAAGTTTAATTATTAAAAGATTTTATGCATGCAACAAATAAAAAATTAATGAAATTTTAATAAAATTTATAAAAAAAATATTAATTTCAATGAAGAAGCAAGCCTTAGCTTAGCCCATGTTACGTGCACATTATTAATCAATAACCTGCAGCTGCACCTGAACTCATTTAAGTGGGGAAATGTTTGATGTTATAATAAAGACTGCCATTGACTGATGTTTTTCATATGACGTATACAATGCGAGTGTTTATGAGATACTTTATATGTTGTTATTCGGAATGCGTATATTCAGTATGGAAGTAGTTTAGTTGACAAAAAGACAGTCGGAAAAAGAAGTCTGTATTGACTAAGAAAGACTTGCAACGAAAATTATGGAAGTGTCAACGGAAGGTTGGATGTGTGATAGTGTCTTTCAAAATGGTGTCTGTCTAAATCAACTATTTATTCTTTAATGAATTTAAATATAACAAAGCAGACACGGATAAGAGTGAGTATTTTGGTTAAAAAATACCACGATATCGTTTTGAAAATTTTGAGAGATATCTGGCAGTTTAAAGATATTAGACGGAAACGTATTTATAATTTTGAAGAAACATTTGACCTTAAATGTGCATGTAAGCTGTGTTTATAGATTAACTAATAACATCGATGAAGCAAAGATGTGTCTCTACACACCAGAGTGAAAGTGGCAATCTGATGTGTAGAAAACAAAGTGACGAAAACTGTCCAAATTCACTAAAAACTCAAACGTCACTGATTAAGTTTAGGGTTTACTATTTTGATGAACACAAAATATTTATTTTGCATTTTATTCAACGATTACCTAGCACATAGATTTATCACTGTAATCCAAAGTCAAATCGGTAAGCAGTTAAGTAATTAGCAAATCAACGAAAACTGTCCAAAATGACCAAAAACGTAGATGTCAGTGTTAGAGTTTTGGACTCAATTTCAGCAGAATCCAGAGTATTTTATTTATCGATAACCTAGCACATAGGTTCAAAACTATATTCTAGCGTTAAATTGGCAATCAGCTGAGTAGATAACAAACCGTCAAAAAGCTGTCCAAAGCGACCAAAAAAGTTAAATATTATTAATAATATTACCAAAAAATATTTTCTCCGCTTAGGACAGTGCTCACTACGACATTATTCACTACCTTATTCACTAGATTACTACCTCTTCATAGAGCTAAAGAAATGCCTTTAATTCTTATTTAAAAATAATTACAAAAGTCAATTTTAAGGGTAAAGATAATTGTCTTTACAAAAAAAAGACCAAATTATATAAGAAAAACTGAAGAAAAGCTGTTGCTGAAGAAAGATGAATTTAGCCAAAGAGTGGTAGTAACCAATATTAGTAATATAAGATGTATAGATACTAATATTAAAAAAAAATGAATAATCTGTACAAATAAGATAGAGCATAAACATGTGCTGTTTTTATTGGAACTCCCGTTGTTTTCCAGATAGAACTCACTATGCTACTGTTATAAGAAAATATATCCTCTGTGTCAGAACTGTACTCTGCTTGTAAAGGAATGCGTCACGTTGGTAGATGCGATTCGTAAGCTATGTTTAAAATCTGTGTTTAGTTACTCAATAATAAAATTTATATTGTTGTTATGTAATTCAAAGTCCCAGCACCTAATTGTTATCACCTATTTTTAAAGAACCTAGAAACAATAAAAATACCGTAGGTTCTCATAGGACTAAGGAATGAAGAGTTATAGTTAAAGTTATAGGAATAAAGTTAGTTTCAAAATATTCCTTATAGAGATATGGTTGGTTTGTCTATGAAGTAAATTGAATTTTCGATATAGTCAAAGCTAACGTTTTCACTTATGTAGTTTTTAATATCATAAAAAGACAAATTACGTTATTAGCTTTAACCATAACTACGTTTAAAAATAATGCGTTAAACTTGTGATATGTTAAAAGTTTCTTTGTTATCATATTATAATAAAATACTATAATAAAAGTTTATAAATAATTGTGTAAAAATTTTAATCAGTTTAGTAATATTTATTTAATGTGATTTAAGTGTGATTTTATGTAGAAAAACGCCTGCGCAGTAGTAGTTCCATTAACTTTATCTACAAGGAAGTAAAAAATCACCAAGTATTATATTTAATTCTACTACTTTAAATATGTCGCAATATTTTTCATAATAATTAAACTTTATTTGATGATGCCATAAAGCAATTTAATATCATTTAAATGTGAAAAAAGCAATAATAATAAAAAAATAAGCACTTTTGAAATTAACAACACTTCTTAGATAAATATTAAACATTTTTAGAAGTAAAAGATAAATATTTATGACTACATAAAGACAATAAAAATACTGCAATTTAAATCTATTTTTAAGTGCAAAAATATTACATTTCGCGCAATAAAATTTGCACATAATAATTAATTTTTTTTTTTTCACATAAAGCAAAAATACACTAAAAAATAAATGAAAAATAATTCTCTTGTTTTTTCTCAATTAACTTTTATTATTATTATTTTTTTTACATAATTCTTTAAACAAACAAATATAATTTTGAACAACACCTTAACTTTTAGACAGCAAATGCAAAAAGTTAAGTCATAAAATGAAATTATAATTTTACATTAAGAAAAATTTCACCGCATGGCAAAGTAAGTAGACAACAGGAAGAGGACAGATACTCGCAGAGGAAAATCACATTTCAGAGAAGTTAGTTTGGAAAACGTCCTTGACTCTCAAAATGGTGGGTAGTCATAACAACATAGCAAGAAGCACGAACGTTTACCGACAGAAGTCGCCCTTTTCTGTGCACTGAAGACAGAAGTCCTGCGGAGCGCAAATAAACTCATTAGAATAGAAAACCTAAGAAGGTAAAAATTTTATAATTTATGAGTTGTAAAAACTCTTTGTGGCTCCTGTTCCTGGTCTTAGCTATTGTATATTTCATATTATACTTTTTAAATGTAACTGCCATCTGCAAAAAATACGTCCTACGCAATATCATACAAAAATAGTAAATAATAAGTGGAAAATTTTTCGGAAATTAGGAAAATAGTAAGTTAAAAATTTTTCGGGAAAAGAATTTTTCTGGAACGTAAAAAATACGAAGTATTTACCATGCCTTTATTTATCTTATTGTATGCATATAGGAGTATGAATGAGAAAATGGATGTATTAAACAGATTATAGTATGTATGTTTGTCAAATAAATTTGATAAGACATTTATTTGATGCACAAAACTAGAGAAAATTTAGTTTAATTGATATCAACAAACTTCTTTGGAAGTGTGCTTGAGTAGAATCAAGCGCATTACATATCACAAAGTGGAAGATACGTTAGTATACGCCACAGTATATGCCAGCCAACTATTTCAACTAAAGCGGGACCAACTCTAAATTTCGATATCGATTTTGAAAAATCACTGTGTATTGCGAAAGAATGCAATAAGACATTAACTAACCACTAACGACTTTTATCATAGCTATAACTCGGAGAATGTAAATAAAACTGTACTCCACTTCATGTATCAAGGTCTGCTTTGTTGGCTAGAAGAAGATTCAAAATCTTTACGGCCCTTTTTCTAATTAAGAGCTGTCAGAGCTGTCATTCTTTAAAATTAGGGACATAGCTAAGTTCATAGACCTTTCAAATTGGTTCCAATATACTTAATTGGGAAAGGCGCGCCATCTTAGAGGAAAACTGTTGATGCACTATTTGTTTAAACAACTTAACTTCTAACAAGTTGTTTAAACTTCTATCTCTGGGTCTGTTTGAAGTCAAAAGGTTCACATCGACAAGCCAAGGATGCTAGACAATCTTAAATTCAACATACCCACGTAATTGTCGCCATAGCGACCGATACATTAGATAATACGATAGGAAATGCCAAAAGAAAAGGGCACAGTACGCCATTCGGTCTATGGGTAGTCACTAATAGCGGTATATAATCGTCAGTAGGTGATCAAGTCTCTTTAAACCAAATTAAATGATTTTTAAATTGGATCGAAATTAATGCGATGTTTATTTTTTTTTTGTTAAGAAAGTGAGCCTATCTAATATAGCTAACTATGTATCTCACGTAAGTAAATCATGTTCAGGTTTAGTGTTTTGTTAAACAAATAATACTGGATTCACACTAAAGTTTTGTTTGTAATTTTAGCTGTCCAAAATTTTTAATTTGCATTGAAAGCAACAATAATTGACAGCTAAAATTACAAATAAGACAGTTAAAATTACAAACATAACAAATAAAATTACAAACAAAACACTCACGTGCATCCAGATAAGCCTATCTAATATAGCTAACCCTGTATATCTTCTAAGTAAATCAGATTATATTCTAAAAATCCTTTAAATCTCCGTTGATATATGTATTGTCTGTTGAACATAAATTTCACTACCATATAAGACATTTATTTAATTCTTAAGTAATATAGATTTTAGCTACTGATTTCTACACTTAAAACCCATGTAGTACTAAATTCTTTAATGCATTTTAAGCTGCAAGAAGACAAATGTGCTGACTGCAATTATCTAAATTATCTTCTCACAAAATCGGCACTATGTGTTGTGTCTTGCTTTAAATTACTGTATAATGACACGAAGCCAGGTGTTTTCGAAGAAGAAATTAAAAGTACCTACGTAGAGTATAACACATTAGCCAAGCAAAACTACAAGAATCCAAATAAAAAACAAAAAAAAAACAAAAAAAGATACATAAAGTAAATCTTCTGACATTTTGTACTTTGTGCAATCATCTACCTACGCAACATAACACACAAAATGTAGAAGCGAATGAGAAAATCTCATGGCTATAATCGTTGTTCCCAGTTCCCAGTTCTTAGTTCCCAAATCACAAAGCGCTCAGCAAGACTCTTCTCTTCCAATACT
>NC_051847.1:240749958-240761625 GCF_002237135.1 Teleopsis dalmanni | reverse complement strand
TTTCAATTTCCAACTCTAATAAAGAGCATCATTCAATGTCACAATTAATGACTATAATTTCTTGAAAATAATTTACTTTTTTGATTTTTATAATAATTAAAGTAAAAATTTAAAAATTTGTTTCTACTTTTAGTGACAAAAAAAAAATAAAGTTGAATTCTTATCGCATAAATTTGCTAATTTCCGGTATTATGCAAAATTGCAGTTATGCCATTTACACCAACAATTTCCTTTTTGCAGCATTTCAGAATATTCTTTTTGGAAAGGAAGTGCTTAATTTACTGTTTATTTTTGTAGTGTAAACGCAAATATAAATCATTTGAAATATTTATTTTTTTAACTTAAGGCAATGCAAGGAATTATAGCACATAAATGCACTTCTTTAAATACTGAAGAATTTAGTTATTATAAAATTTAATTATGAATTGTAAATTTTCATTTTAATTGCAAAGGACGGACAGACGCTGCAATCAACTGGATTAATAAATTAATGCAAAAATTAATTATAGAAAAAATTGCAATCTGCAGTCATAAATAGCGAAATCCGTCATTTTTTATGCCATTTTTGGTTTTAATTACCACAACTTTGTAGCTGAAAACGATCACGATTCGCATATATCGAAATTAATTCCTCTAAGGCGATATCGCTACAAAATCTCTAGTTTTATATATACTTAACAAATTTAATGCTACCGATTTTACCAGGCCGCATAACTTAAATCACTTTGTGCACTTTACGGCTGCGCACGGGCACAGCTGTTCTCTGAAGAATGCCCCCGAGTACTCGTCCGAGTGCAACTGAAATACGAAATCCATGAATTTTACAACAGTTTTATGAACATTTAACGAAATGCATTAAGAAGGGCCACGGTTGTTTGCACAACTTTCAGCGGAGTAAGCATTTAAATGCCTTAAATGCCTTAATAATAAGCGATGTTGTTTTTTTGCGAGGAATCTCTCTGGAGTAGTGGGCACAGCTGTGCACAACTATGTGGATAGGCACTTGAAGCGCGTATTACTCATAAAGCAACTTGTAATTCGCGTGGTTGTTTGTCTGTTGCAGTGCCGATCGCGGTATCGATAAAGTTTCAATATCCAAAAGCAATTGAATTACAAACACCATAAAAGGCCTCACAGACAAGAAATGTGTGTTTAACTATGAGGAGTTTTTTTCCATACCATTCGGTTTTTCTACTGACATTTTAGCTTGGCTAATAACGTAGAGCTGCCAACATTTAAGACCATAAAAAAGGGAAAAATGTCTTAAGAAGATTGTGTTTTTGCGCTTCTAGTTCTGGACAATAAAATGCCGCGTGTACGTTCAATTATTTTATCATGGCACGATCGTATGATCCAGCTTATATAAGGATGCATCCTTACCAACTCTTCTGACTCTTCTGGCTATACGTCAACTGCACAAATGTATATCGTTAACTGCTTTAAATGCTCTGTAGCCATATTTGTTTTGCTACTTCACCTTTTTTCATTGTACCATGTGTGGCTCTGGCTCTGGCTCTGGCTCTGGTGTATAGTTCATCTAAACTCCATTGGACTTTTTTCTTTATTTGCTACATTAAATTACATTATTCACTGAATTGGTAATGCAATTTGTTATATCAGAATTTTTGTCAAGATTTTTTACAACTTTGCTTTGCTTCTATAAATTATGTGACTAGGAAAAGAGTTGGAAACGGATTTAATGCAGCTTTAAACTTAATTGTAATTTAGTATTATAATTTATTGGTTATTCTACATCTTAATCATTAGCATTTATCATATGTAGATGTTTAAGTGTAAAAACTGGAAGATACGACTTTTATTTAAATTTAAGTATTTGAACGCTCCTCAATCGTCCCACGAAGTTTAAGGTGGTGAATTATCGTCACTTAGTGTTGTTCTTTTATTTTTGAACTTATAAGTAGGACATAAGCTTTTATCAAAGAAATCTATTCCGTTGATTAAAATACTGCAGCGTTAAAATATATCCATGTATGTAAAATAATGTATAGTGCTTTGCTATCAAAAAGTATTAACTTCGTGATTTATGCTATGACTAAAATTTAAACTACTTTAACTTAAACAAGTCATTTTCTTTTAATATAACATAAATTTATAGCTGTGGTTTATGCGTTTGTTCTAAGCATGTATAAGTAGATCGCCTTTTATAAATTGAAGTCTAAAAATTGTATTAGTAAGTTAAACAATTTACTTTAGAAGTTTGATATTGATGCAGATATGGTAATATCCGAAACAGCTGTACAGTTAAAAAGTTAATTTTTGATTCAAAATTAATTTAAATTATTTAATATTTAAAATGTCCTAATTATGGTTTCCACTTACTATTCGAAAATAGATTATGAACTGTTATCCCACTTGCAAGGACCAAGTTCGCAATCAAATAAAAATATCTGAGTACAGGTAAACATACGTGGGCAGATGAACACTCCTATTAGATCCTAAGATCGACTTAGGTCAAACTGGACAAGAAACCTAGCAGTGAGCTGCTTCAGGTAAAGACTGATGAGCCCTTCACTATCGGTACTGAACGGTACGGCGATTGCAAACAAGAAGAACTGAAAAAACAAGCTGTGAGACTAGGTCTACCCGGGATATTTTGGTGTTTTGTGGCTCTGTGACTTTACCTCGCTTGTCAATGTCCATTTTCGCATAAGAGAGGATTTAAAATCTTTTGGGTTTCTTTTGTCACCGATCGAGCTATATACTTAATGAATTCGCTAATTTAGCAGGATGACTTTTTTCGGATTTCTTTTGCTACCATCCTGCAAAATAAGGGACTTGGTTAAGTGTATATATAGACTTGTAGGTTGATTCAATTTCACTTAAATGGGGGAAGCGTACCGTTTGGAATTGCTCATACGGTGACTACTGCGGTACGGGTTTTTTTAGTGCGCGTATGAATAGTGCCAATCCGTGATATTATGAAGAGCCATTACTTGAGCTCAAGGTAGGGTTTGAGCATCAGGCCGCCACTCCACTTCAATCTAACCTAACTTTTGTTATGAACTTACTATGGTCGTATGCAGGAAAATTTGATATATGATATTAAATGAGAGTAAAGTCTAAATATTGAAACAGAGCAAATAATTGTTTCTACGATAATTCTACCAACACAAACTTGGTTAGACAAATTTTTTTTTGGTCGCAGGTAACATTAGTTGTATGTAATGACATTTTGTACTATCAGTGAAGCGAAGCACTCTGATAATATTGTAGTGTTTATGTGGTATACTTGGGCTTGCTTGCAGTATGTAAGACTTTAAATAATGTTCTATTTCCGCGCTAAACTATACTACTTCATACCCTGGACGTATGATATATATGAGACTGACAAAACGTTGACCGTCTTGCTTAAAGGATTGGTGTAGTCTGGATATTGAAACAGAGCAAATAATTGTTGCAATAAATAGTTCTTTTGATATGTAGCATTAATTAAAGTTTCTCTTAATTAAAAATTATTTTAACATTCTTTTAAATATCTTTCAGTGAATTATTATTATGTTCTCCAGATTTCTATTTTAGTATTTACATTTTGATATCTAAATTAATTCTTTTTTTAAAAAAAAAAATAAAAAGCAATTGTGTCTTATTAAATTATAATGCCATTAAAATTTTATTACCATTTGAAACCAAAGTATTTTTGCATTTTAATTGCCATAACACAAATCAGCACACGCCCTTCGTACAAAAGAAGTTATAAAGTCATTTCCTCTTCTCACTGAATATTTTTTTAGTGTTTGCCCCATGTTGTGAGTGAAATGTTTGGAAATCAGCGAAGCATTTGATATATGCAGAAACAGCAGCTAACCGACAACAGCAATATTTAAGCTACTCGAATATTTGCAACATTGGCAATGGCAATGGTAATAGCGCAGCAATAATAGTTTTACCAACAACAACAACAACAGCAATAACAGCAACAGCCAAAGTGACACCCCAAAAATCCAGAAGCTTTACAACGTCGCCAAAGGGCACTAGCAACACACAACACAAATAGCAGCAACACTTACAGCAGAACAAGCGAAATGCAATTTGAATAATTTCACATGTGGCATATGTGGCATATGTGGGGCTATAGCAGATACTACCGCTGTGCCGGAGCAAATAACATATGCATAAACGCTGCTCCTTGCGTTCACTTCATTCCAACACTGCTGTATAGAGCACTTGTCTGCTCTAGAATGCGCTTTCTGTACTTCTACTGTTAACTGTACAGCGATTGCTTGCAACTACCCGTCGTATACGTCGTATGCCATTTGCTGTTTGCGATTTGCATGCGCTTCCTTGTTGTTGCCTTGCTCTTGTACTTTTCTTAACTTTATTACCGAATTGTGTTGCTGTTGTTGCTGCAGTTGTTGTTGGGTTGGTGATTGTAATGGTTCATTGTTGCTTTGGTTATTGTGTTGCAAATAGAGAACGTTTTAACCTGCTTTATCTTGTATGCAATTACTTTTTCTCGACTTTCATTTGCGCGATTTAACAAATATCCGAGCAGTAGGAATGCATATTACAAATTCCATAACTGGAAAGTGCAACATTGCCAACAACACTAACAACACGAGCAACAACAACAACAACAGCAACAATAAATATGACAATGTCGTATAGACTCAAAAGACGACACTGAATAATTATGCATTTGAGTTTATTTGAGTTTCGGAATTGCAGTTTGCAGGGGTTAACTTTGCTGTGTGTTACTTAAATATGCATAAATACTATACACTGTAAATTGATGTTGGTTTGCCACTGGCGTTTGGTGTGAGAAATTTTGATTTGTCTTCTACCTGTTAATTTAACATTCTGCCGACATTTCACAATCCATAAAACATTTACTATGCAGCGCAATTAGCGACAATTAAAGTCAGCTCTTGAAGTCCCTGAATAATATACCAATAAAATGAAGTGGGGAGGGGTAGGGGGAAGGGAGAGAGATTCAGAAAGAGAGACAAATGAACGGGGGTCCAAACATTGCCTTAAAATTGATTTATGGTACTGTTACGCTAATAATATCATTTAAACGGTACAATATGTAAAAAATATGTATAAAGAAAGGGTCAGAGAAAGCGATTTAGACTGAGAGACTCAATAATGAAGGTTCTATAAATAAAATATCATTTAAAAATTAATTTATGGGATATTTATGTTAATAACATCGGTGTAAGACTTGACTCTAGTAGTCTTGACTTTAATGACATTTTAGAAATAATGTAACAATAGATTTCACCCACCTGTTTTGCAACGTCGATGACTGAAACATTATTCCGAACATCTTTGAATGAATATCACCTCATTTCATTCATTTATATTTCATCCAGATAAATTAGACAGAGAACATGCTATTTATTATAAGTTAATGGCTGAATATAAAAAGAAAGAAATGGAAAGAGGTCTCACATACAAGTAAAACCTGTGAAGAGTTCCTTAATCCGTGATTATCCGTGAAAAATTATCCTGAACTCAATAGCTATTATATATGATTTGACAAGTGATGGGTAAGTATTGATAAGTTCATCTGTTCTGCACTTGCCGGAGATATCTCTGTATCGAGGTAGTCATGTAAGTTGGACACTGGCATAACCAGCTAACTCCCTAAGAGAATCCCAGCATTCGCGAATTGTTAAAAATTCGGTGGTGGTAGAGCAACCCGTAGTTACTTAATTTCAAGTGAGAGTAAATGAGAGAGTAAATCACAGCTATTGATCAGATACCCTTCTTGTATGTTATATGCAATTGAGCCGCATAAATAGCATTTGTTTGCCTATAATTTTGCCTATGTCCAGGTAGCCATATGAGCTGGATACTGATACACCTAGCTAACTCGGTAGGAGAAGCCCGCGATTCGCTAATTATTCAGAATGTGGATATTTATTAATTATTTATTTAATTATCGATAAAAAATGAATATTATTAATAGAATTGATATAATGCAATTAATAAAAATAGAAAGATAAATTAATTCGCAACTATATAAAAAACTTTCACTGCTTGAAATATCAATGGCATTTATAATTTAAAAACCGATTAACAAACGAGTAAGAAATATATTTGACATTAAATGAACTGATTATTTATAATTTATCAAATCGCTTAATTAGCTGCTTCTAATTAAGTAATTAATTAAAAGTCATCTATTTTGAAAGTCCGAAGCGAAAGCTAAAACCTTAGCTAATATGTTCATTAGTAAAATTATCTATAAATATTTAAGTAAATTTATGCATTTGATGTATCTGACGGACTGAGTGGCTGACTGACTCGTTTTATGCTGTTTTTAATAAATGTTAATTAATGTTTAAACTCAATCAACTACCGTCAAATTAGTGCCGTAATTTTGTGGTAAAAATGGAAAAATCATAGGCAAACAAATGCTATTCATGCGGCTCAATTGCGTATATGCAATAACTTGTCAGTGCAAATGTCAAAAGTAAATTAATTAAATTTTTATATTTTATTAATTTACATAAAATAAACAAATAAACAAATGAACCAAACATATAAACTACATAAAAATATCATCAGTAAATAAATAAATGAAAAAATTAACTACACACATTAACATGTTGATTGGGTTCAGGGTTGTAAATTAAACAATGTTATCGATATCTCAACTGTGTTTATCGAACTGAACAAATTGCACATATTATGAATATTTAAGTGCAGATACATTGACAATTAAAATGCATATCAAGTATCGCATTTAATTGAGTGTTTGGGTGTGTGCACTACAAACTGTGTCCCCCCTACCACGGTTCTCTGCTGATGGTTCGCGGCTCGAGGCTCGGGGCTCATACAATCAGCGACCAAATTATGTTAACAAAACACGTAAATGCAATTTTGATTTGCATTGGAAAAAAGCCACAAAACTGTTCGATACTTGGCGCCTCCAAATACTTAATCAGCGTAAAGATATTATTGACATTTTCATGTCTCTGATCTGTTCAAATAGATAATTAAATGATATTTGACATTTTAAAAGGTGTTGTTAGGTCATGAATGAGCAGCTGAATGTGTAAAAATGCGAAAAAAATCTGAAAAATTATGTCACTTTGATTACGGACTAGTCACGTTTTTATTGTAAATTTAACACTTCGAAAAAATTCCGATTTGCATAGAATACACATTTTTATAACAAAAATTGCTCGAAAACTTGATTTCATTAAATTTAATTCCAAGACGTTGCTACGAGTCTAATAGATAAAACGTTCTACTTCGAGACACAGTCTAGAATGTTAATGAAGTCAAATCAATAAAACAATAAATTATTTCGCACAAACATTTTCCAAAATTGACGTCGAAGAGATTAATTTAAATTTATAAATGAACAGTATTAACTGAATAGTGAAATAAATAAATTTTTGTCAAAAACAAAACATTAAGTAAATATCTATTAATAAATATTAATGTGCCAAAAAAAAAAACGTTTTGTTTATCGTAATGTCCAAAAGTAAATATTATCTAATCAATTACCTTTGGCGTATGGAAATATTTCACAAATATTTCAAAAATATTTATGTTCTTAATGTCTTTATTTCATTCATAAAATTTTAACTATAATTAGGTATTAAAAAGATTTATTGAAGATAAAAAAAGCAACGCACAAGGGAATCTGTTATATTTGCAAGATAAAATAAAGATATGCCAGTTCCTAGCCTTCACAAGGAACTTGAAACCGCCTTGATGCAACAAGTCAACAGACTTACGTGGATATCCCCTTACCTAGAACTTCACAGTATTAATATTTTTCAACATCATCGACTGTGATTTGAAAACCACCCATTGTTTGTTACAGACAACCTCAATCACTACAGACAGATATACGGCTATTCAAACAATATTAAATTAAGAACTATTAAATTGATTTAAAAATGGTGTTGCTTTTCCCATGCAAATTTCATCTGAAGCAAAAAAAAAATAAAAAAAAAATATTATAAATAAAAAAGTTTAGCTTTTAACTAAAAGTTTTAATTTTAGGTCAATAATTATAAACCGACATTAGTTAGTTATACCTAAGAATTTTATGTGCTTAATTTATACCCAGACAAAAAAAGCTTAAAATTTATCGAAGATCAATTAATTATTGTAATTTTCTGCTTGTCAATCATTATTAACAGACATAAAAGTCTATTATTTCCTAAATAATATCAAATAACAAAAATTCTTGCATATTTATAACTAAATAAATAACCAGATATATAGTATGTTTATATTTAAACTGCAATATTAAATCATCGAGTGTGTATTTATAACAAAAGATAAACTATCTATTAATTTATGTTGAGAAGAGAAGACAAACTTTACATAAAATATCACATTTCATAATAAAAATGCCAACAAGTCAACTTTATCTTAAAATCATTTAACACCGCCCATAATTTCTAAAATACTGACAAACACATATACACACATTTAGACAAGTATCTACAAATATCCATAGATATTTAGTTAAACAACTTTAATTAAATTCATTAGCTTTTAAACACTTTACGAAACGTTGCCTACAAATGCCATAAATCTTTTTAGTATAAAGTTTAAGCCACATAATTTAGGACAGAAGAAGTTTTATTTGAAGTATGAAGCATGAAGTCTGAATTCTGAAGTCTTAAGTATTTTGTAAGATTTTGTCTTAAAGAAATATAGTTATAATGCATGAATGTATGTTAAGTAAATAGAAGCAGTAAATGACTAACAGTTGAAATGCATTCATATATGAATTGAAAGATTAAGATTAATTAGACTTGAGCTAGAAACTTTAATTATAACAAATAGGTACTTGTGAGGAGACTAAAAAATGAAGAAACGTATTAATATACGAGTAACGAGTATTAAAGAATTATATATAATAAAGAGATTTTCGAAAAGTAGTGAACTACAACAACAAAAATTCTTTGTTATATTATTTTAATTAATTGCATTTTTAACTGACCATACAGCTGTTTCGAGTATTGACATATACCCAACATCAGTGGTCTTTGAAATACTATTTATATTTAATTTTTCGTAAATAATTTATTGAGACTGCAAGTATAACGAATCGAATTCGTGCCCTGCCAAATTTGAAGCTAAGAGTCAGTGCTTCTCAACCCATAGACCCAAAGCCTTGACTTTTATGTTCGCACATTTTTCTAGAGTTTTGTTAATTTGCTGTGAAAGCTTTATAAACAAATTCACTTGCTATGTTTATATTAGAATGAAATCATAAACCAGCTGTAGAATAATTGAATTAATTAATTATATTAGATTGTTAAATTTCAATACTATTCTCTTTGTAGAGGCATTATTTGTTGCACGATTTATATATTTTTCTTCATGTATACACCATACACCATATTAAATATTAGATATAGTTATATATAGATATGTACTTTCTCATATTTAAGTGGTCTATTTAATAGCTCACCAACGACAATCTTCTAAGTGTGTAAAGTATAACATTAACCAAACACTTTAAATATACTTTAGCAGTTATAAAGTCAAAATTACTTACTTTTTAGCCAACCAATTTATGTTAAGCTTGCATAAACAGTAAGCAATCACTTACTTTTTGGCCAACAGCTTCCCAGCTTTCCGTTTAGCATACAAAAACACTAAACAGGCACAGTCACTTACTTTCTGTACACATAAATTTTGTTAATAAAATTTAGTATGTAAGTATAGACCACTTACGTACCAACAACAAGTGCTTTATTGAAGCTTATATAGCCATTTAATGAAAACACCCGGCCGGACTGATACAGAGTTGGGTATCGCGTTGCTTTTGTTTATCTGGAGCCATACTATGTGTTGCAATTGTATCTTGTGCGCTGCACTGTTTAAGAACGCACACAAAGTACTTAGATGATTTATATCCTGCGAAAGCGTTAAGCGTTAAGTTATAAACAAAATCAACTGCAACAAAAATAAAAAACAAAAACAACAAAAAAAAGAGCAACAACACTGTTAACAAGTGAAATCATAAAACAGCGTTAAAACAGTAGCAAAAACAATAAACAAAAATGTTGCTATCGCCATTGCTGTTGCTGTTGCTGTTGCTGTTGCTGCTGCTCTTACAGCTGTAGACATTGTCTTTGTTGTGTAGGATTTATTTGAAGGAAGGAAGGATAGTGTCTCATACCTTGTTTCATACCAAAACAAGCTCAGATATTTTTTTATGCAAACTAAGATAAACAAGTGTGCAGAGAATGTTTAAAAATTGTGTTGAATTTTAATTAATGCAGAGGAAAAGTAGTTGCAACATTTTTACTCTACAACAATAGAAAGTCGTATTGTCTGTGCAAATGTTGTCTTCTAGTAAATGCTAAAGGAAGAGATCTTGTTTAACGAAGTGAAGATACCTCTAAAACCCCAGAAGAGTCAAATAAAAAAAAAACCAACAAAGAATATAAAGGTGGATGGAATATAAACTATTATTAAGTTTTTGTATAGAATGGGTTTTGAAGAAATACAGTTTAAACAAATTTAATAAAATTAAACAAATTTAAAAGTTTTAAATAAAAAATATATATCTTTAAATTTTGATAGTAAACAAGTTAAAAAAATGTCCATCATTATACAAAACACTATATGTGTTACAATAATAATATATGTATGTTACAATAATAGACAAGACAAGAGAGAGAGGGAGACGAAAAGAGAGAGGGAGACGAAGAGGAAGAGGGAGAGAAAGAGTGAGAGAGAGAGAGAGAGTCTTCTAAATTGATGAATTTATTGACAATTAAAAAATTTTGACAAATATTTTGACAACAATATTATTGGTTTCAACAACGCATTCATATTTTGCATAATGCTTATTATTATAATTCGAAGAGCCCCCGACAGACGTTTAAAATACCATCGCTGAAAGCTTTATATATATAATGTAATTGTTATTAATTTTTATGTAATGCAACAAATTTAAAATGAAATGAAAATAAAGCTAATAATACTACTACTACTACTACTAATTATAAATCCAAGATACAATAATAGGCCTATAAGATCTATTATGTTATTTCTAGAGAGAGTCTCCTAAACCGATTCAGAAAATTAAAAACTATTGAGATATGTAACGATAATTATATTGGTTCCAACAATATGTCCATATATCGCCTAATAATTCGAGATTTGAAATCTATTCTGTTATTTATAGATAAACTATTTCAAACTTATCCAGACAATTTATCAATTTGCAAATTTAGCAATACCTTTGTTCAAAATTTCATACCTCATTTGGTTCGATCAAATCGTGCTAGAGGTGCAAATAAGATAGTCGATATTTTTTAGTGCGATTTTTGAATTATTATTATTATTAGTAAAAGAGGCATTAATACACTACGACCTTTAAATTCTATTGTGCTATTCCTAGAGAGAGACTCCTACATTGATTCAAACAATTAAAAATTGTTGACAAATTAAACAATATTATTGGGGTCCATATAATGATTATATGATTAATGATTTGAATCCTAATCATTATCATTATTGTTTAATGATACAATAATATAGTACGACCTATGAAATCTATTTTGTTATTTATGAAAAAACTCTTTTAAACTAAACTGAACAATTTAGGACTATTGTCTAATTTAACAATATCTCTTGATTCAAAACCTATAACTCATTTGCTTCAATGAAAAGGAAATGGAGGTGCAGATAAGATGGCTGGAAGTTGTATTT
>NC_051847.1:240744820-240749858 GCF_002237135.1 Teleopsis dalmanni | reverse complement strand
TTATTAACGTACGATATTTTTGCATAGATAAATGTATATTTAAGCAAATTAAATGTTCTTGGGAATTCAATAAAGTTGGGGGTTATGAATTGTTTAAATTTATATTCCGCCTACTTAATTAATATCACTGCTGAGATTTCTCTAAGATATCAAGAAATAGTAAATTTAATTAATGTAGGTACTTATGTATACTTTGTTCTTAGAAATAATAAAATATAAATTACTATTCTTCACTAGAATAAGTTAAGTATATGATTGTCTTTGAAGTGAATGCTACTTAGGTAATTTAATTTGAAATATATATTACAGTGGCGTAGTTACAAAAATTGAAATATATTATCCCTATATATATTTCTATTATTATCATAAAAAGTATAAATAAGAGCTATAAAAGGTATAAATTTTAATATAAAAGGTATTCACGGTTTTTTGTCACTAGATGATATTAGTATCCGTATACAATAACTAGCCTTAAAGCAATAATTTGAAAAGTATAACATTAATAACTTTTGATTACTTTATAAAAACTTCAAAAGTCTTGGAATAAAATGCCGAAATTTTCCACAGTTTAGGTTGAGTATGCAGGGAGTGAACGCCAGACCCAGAAGTGATTTGTTCGATTCCCTTCTGGAAATTTTGATGTTGAAAATTTGTCTCGCTCTCAACGGGCCTTTACTATAAAGCTGATTGGGGGTACAAGACAAATACGCACGTTGCCACGAGATAGCGGAGATACTAAACATCAACCCGAGATTAGTTTGGAATCATTCAAAAAGAACAGGCTATGCAAAACCGAACCATGTTTAGACACCACAAAGATTAACGAAAACGAATTTGATTGACCGAATCAGCATTACTAAAACGGTGCTGAAAACAAAATTGAACTTTAATTGAAGTGATCGTGACCAAAGGCTTATAATCTTCTAAAAATGATATATAAGTCTGGATTGACGATATGCAAGGTTATGTCTACTCCTCACAACTCGACCGCTCAAAGTGAATAACCAATTACAAATAAGTTGTACTCCGTCATGACAATGCCATTTTTAATGATTTTGAACTTTTAATAATTTTGGGACTTTATTTTGTTGTATCCATCATATAAACCAGATCTCACACCTTTTGATTACGAGTTGTTTTAGTTTCTACAAAAGTTATGTTTAAAAACTGGTCAACCGTAGAGCCACTAAAATCGTTTACTTAATTTTTCGCCAATAAATCACATAAGTTCTACTTCAATAGATCAGTAAAACTACCCAAAAAATGGTACTTGATTATAAATAACAATAGTCATTATACTATATTTGATTAAAAGAATTTTTATTCAAGAAAATTTTGTTCAGATTTGTAATAGAATATAATTCATTCTATTACAAGTCCTTTTAGATACAATTTATTTTAGAATAAGTCTGTATTATTAAGTTGTTTTACTTAAGATTATGGTCACCAGGCTAATTTAGTCTTAACGATATATTAGTAAGGCTCGCGCAGTTCGTAAAGCAATAAGAATTATTAATATAACAGAAATTCTGTGGACAGAAATCTTGAATTATTTATTCCTTCTAGGGAGACATGGGAAAACTACTCTGTAAAGAGTGATAATCGCCTTAACTTCTTTACAGACGGCTCAAAGTTAGATGGACAAGTAGGAGGAGGAGTATACTGCCCTGAACTAGATCTCAGTATGAGTTTCAGGCTACCGGATCACTGCAGCGTTTTTCAAGCTGAAGTATCTGCTATATTGGAGGTTTCAGATTGGCTGAAACACAATGTCTCCTCCGTTAAATTTATAAACATATTTACTGACAGCCAGGCAGCTATAAAATCCTTAAACTCGTCGACCTTCAACTCGAGGTTAGTACTGAATTGTCTTACATCACTTATGGTGATGGCTGAATATTTTCGGATACGAATTATTTGGGTCCCTGGACATAGGGACATCCAAGGCAACTGTATAGCAGATGAATTAGCAAGACATGGTACGACAGCACAAATTCTTCTGGATAAAGAAAGTGTGGGTATACCAGTTGCTTCTTGTCGGCACCGAATAAAATTATGGACATACCAAATGTTTGAAAGAAGATGGTCAACAGTAACCAACTGCATAAAAACCAAGGAATTTTGGCCAAAAATAAGTAAGAAAAGATCGGGGGAATTAATCAATCTATCCCGAGCAAATTTATCCAGGATAGTGGGAATTATTACGGGACACTGCCCGTTGGGAGGACATGCCGTGAGACTCAACATCAGGACCTCCTTACATTGTAGACATTGCATGGAGGATGATGAAGAGGAATCACCAACACACCTTCTGCTACAGTGTCCTGCCTTCGCAAGACATAGACTATCCTACTTAGGGTCGCACTTTTTCTATTCATTAAGAGAGCTAGATTCTATTTCCATAGCTCGTGTCAATGGCTTTGTAGCCAATACCAAGTGGTTATAGGGACAGGTGTCAAATTCTTAGGGTATCACAATGGACCTCATGGTCTAAGTGTGTCTTCGGACGGCCCCAGTAACCTAACCTAACCTAACCTATTAATATAACCATAGAATATTAAATTTTTTACGAGGTTTGAACCTCTCAAACCTCGCACTCAAATTGATTATGAAAGAATATCACATTTTTATAGACATTCGTTTCGAAAAAAAAGTAAGCCTAACGCGATGGTGCTTTATGAACGCACTAAAAATTGTTTATTGGAAGTAAAGTTGGAAGTAAGTTAGTACTTGTCTTAATTTTCTTCACATTTTGTGTAGCATGATTAAATTATGGTTTACCGACATGTGCTCTGATGAGAATAAATCTCACTAAGGTTGCCCAAAATCTACGACTGATTTAGTTAGCGTTGATAAAGTTCCATTATTAGCGTAGGAAATGTTTACTGATGAATTTAGTCATGATATCGTAATATCTTTAACGTTAAGTTATTATCTTTCATATATGAAGAAGTTAACATAGTGGGTTATGAATTGGAATATGATTTCGTAAATTTATAAATGAAATTATTTGTTTTGGTTAGAAATATTACTTAATATGTGTGTGGAACAATTAAACCCACATGATTACAGGATATGTCTGGATACATAGTGTACATTGTGTTGCTGTGCTTTTTTTTTAGATGACTATTTAAAACACAAATTTTATGTTAAATTTGATTTTATCGTCAGTTACGATGGTACTGACTATTTTACTTAATATTAAAGAGAGAATTATTAAACAATATTGAATTGCAAAAACAAAATTTTTACTTATTTTTATTTAACTGAATTTGTGGCTGACTATACAGCTGTTTGGAGTATTTGATTGTAGAGTCAGTCGAAAACTAAGTTTATTAAAAATAAATTAAAATTTTGTTGTTGTAACTCACTACTGTACGAAGCCGTACTCACAATTTTTATTAAATATTAAATATTAAATATTAAATTATAAATATGATAACATATATTGTCTAAATTTTGAAATATATTTTGTATCTAGCAGTTGTTACAGTAACATTTAAATTAAAAGTTAAGATACAGTTTAATTCACATATCTGTGTAAATTAGGTGAATCGAAAGCAGTTGCAAGTATTTCACAAATACTTTCATTTTTATAAATTTTATCTTTCTATTCCAAAAAATGTTTTTAAATAAATGTCATTTAAATAGGTTGAAAAATGAGTAGAAAAAATGCGAACCGTCCATTTAAATTTTCAGTATTTGCCGTAAAATAATACCAGATACCATACCATATACTTTTTATAAATTCCATTGAACTCATTGACTATGAGAATTTATCTATTGCGATAAGTAAACAAATTTATATACCAAATTTTTCCGCTCTAACATTAGTTTTTGCCAAAAATGAAGTAATCAGACAAAAATATTTAAAAATCGATTATATCACGCATAATGAACTAATCTGGATGAAATTAATTACTTTATTAAAATAAAAGCTTGTGAAAATATTGGGAATTTGCATTTGTTGTTAATCAATTGCAAATAATAGACTATAAAGGATATTAAAATATTTTTCTATTAATTTAATTGAACAATTTTACAATTTTCAATTGAGAATTATTCAAACATTCAAGGTTTAATTATGGAATGTAATAATGTAATAATGTTACAAGTAATTTAATGTAATATAATAATTTTGGCAATGTAAATAGTTTTCATAATCATTGGAAAAGGGAAATTCAGTTCAATAAGTTTGGAAAGTTATTAGTTCAGTACAACAAAATTAGATTTATAAAATAAATTAGCTTTAATAATAATCACAGCACATTGAAATAATTAGTTTCGATAAATTTTGGAAAAAATTTAATAGTAAATTTAACACGTATTTTATTCTAAATTTTAGGATTAATTTGAATAAGTAATAATTAAATATAATATAAATGTAGTAGTTGTCCTTGTAGTAATGACTTAATGTACTATAAATCAAAAAAAATATATATCTCAATTAGCTTAGCTTAGATCCGGCTCTGTATTCTATAAAAAGTTGTGCACTTCTTTCACTTTTTTATAATACAACATATATAACTATAGTTGCTATGTATATTAAACCAATTTGACCTTTAAACTTAAATGTATAAAAATGAGTCATACATTTTTATCTTTGTGCGTAAACTATAGGTATTGGAGCTCCATACTTTATGAAGATTGTAAAAGCGCTTTCAGGGCTTTCTTTATTCTACTTATCTCATCTTGCGCTGTACCTCCATTTTCAGACACAATACTACCCAGATACTAGAATTCATTCACGCGTTCAGTGGTCTCCGTTTCCAACTTTATAGGTTCGTCAATTCAATTGTTTATTCTGACTTCTATTGTTTTCTGTGCATTAATATTTAGTCCGACTTAGCAGAACTCTAAAGAGAGGTCATTAAGTTTCTGCTGATAAGATAACTCGCATTTGTCGTCAGCATAGTTCAAACACTCTAGCCTTGTGTTCGGTGTCAGTAGACTCTATGCAATACCCCGTACCTTTCCTTTATTTGCTCCTTTGGTCACCGTCAAACACAACCACATTGCGGAAAGGACGCATCCTTGA
>NC_051847.1:240742717-240744720 GCF_002237135.1 Teleopsis dalmanni | reverse complement strand
AAAACCTTATTGAAAACAATAATTTATATTAAGACAATATTTTTTTTATCGACATTAAACTGAACTGACGTTAAGAATCAAATTTAATACTTATACAAATATAATTATAATTTCTATAAACAGTCCTACTAACCCGCGTTCTATGGATGTTGAAACACCGGTCGTTGAAGTGGACGAAATTATCGTATATTATCTTATCAGGTGAATAATAGGAACTGACAATTTAATATTTAAGTCAATACATTACGATGGATTCTAAATTCTACATAAATATTAAACAAAGTAATTTGAAACGAAAACTTACCAGAAACCCAATTAACAATTTGATATCAGCAGGGACTGTGATGAATTTCTATTCAATTGAATCCAGAGAAGAGAATATCTAAATCTGAATGAAAAAATGTGTTAGAATTTTCAAACTAAAATTTTATAAAAATTTTTATAAAAGAAAATTATTTGACGTTTACTTTAAAGTTTTGTGATTTAAATAGTAATAAAATTTTATTATGTTAAAATTCGCAGAACATATCTTTTGGTTGAACTAAAACCCCAATAAATAATTTATTATTATAATAAACAAAAGACGTTGTGTACAAAATCTGACGGGTCGCCATCTAGCGGCAAGTGCTATATGAAATTAATTTATATACATTGCTCGATATAGTGAACTTTATAAAAATCTGTCTTCTCGTTGAAGTACGTATATATCTGAATCAAAAATATTTACATATTTTAATAATAATTATGGTATGTAAATAAAAAAATGCCTTTTTATTAATAGCCACTCACCCAATTACCAGAGTTAACAGCCTAATTAAAACACCAATCGAAAGTTACAAAGAATCTTCAAATTTTCTCTACTCCGATTTTATGAAACACAACCAGTGTAAATAATTTAATAATACATATAGTTTGTTTTATTTCTCAGCTTATTTAACAAATATGAAATGACATTCATGGCAAAGTGATTGAAAAAAATTATTAATTTATTTACATTTATAAAAATTTTTTAAATTTACATGTCATAAATCAACTATTTGTGACTATGATTAAACTATATATCAAATTGCATACAATATATTTAGATTAATAGACCACGAACGATTCTTCTGTCTTCAATTAACTCCTAGTGGCCTCGACCTTTTTTTTCACAATGTGTTAATACAAGTTCAGCAGCTGTCACAAAATCTATGGTTGGTTAGTTTTCACTAGATAGCGTGATTAAATTTCTATTTAGATCTATTAAGGCTGAAAATCCTAACAGAATTTTTATTGTTGAACCAAATTAGCTTTCTGGTATACACAGGAGTACGTCTTTATAAATAATTCATATTCATAGTTTTTAAGTCCTAATGAGTAAAAAGGACATCCCGCAGAAATAATTGGGTCTTTTGAAGAGAGTTGAGGCAACAACCTTTGTAAGCTTGTTAGTCATTGTTAAATTCTCGTGATCAGATATCAGATAAGTGTTATATTGTATATACTAGTCAAGACAGTACTTACCAATTTGTCTTCACTGGACATTATTTTGTGGGTTTTCGAAAAAGATCATGCTTATATTGTCAATCTTTAAACTTTTGACGCCTAAAACAACTTAATAAACATCAGTTAAGTTGTGACCAGCTATGTTCCGACAAGTTATCCAAAATAAGCTCCAAAAAGTCGAATATTGTAAAATGTCCTTTGACGGATATTAATTTTAAAACTAATGATAAGGTTTAAACAATATATTATAGTAAAATAAATACTATATTAGACAGCACAGTTAGTTCTAGTTAATGCGGTTTAAAACGTTTGAAATTTGTTGATATCAATAACCAGAAGTTCACCAAGATTTTTAAAGACTACCTTATCTAGGGTACTTGCTTTTTGCTTTCAAAGAACAAGTCATCTGCAGAGAAAATGTGAAATAATTCCTTTTTCCTCTATCTGATTCTTATATTAGTTCGATATATATTTTAATACTTATTTTTAACTTATATAAATAAAGTACATCAGTAAAC
>NC_051847.1:240739557-240742617 GCF_002237135.1 Teleopsis dalmanni | reverse complement strand
ATGTGCAATTTGGCTAAATTTACATTTAAATATCGTTAATTACCAGTTCTAATGGGGAATACTACAGAGTATTTGCATTTTGGTATTTATAATGTTAGCTGTTCTTATTTTAAACATTGCAATTAACAACAATAAAACTGCATTTTAATAATATTTTGAATCAAAATATTTCGGGTGCTCTTAATCATTTGGAACGCACTTTATTTATGCAACTACATGTTGCCTTTTAAATTTAATGCTATTATATTAATGGTAGTTTTTCTTTTTTTTGGTGTTGTTTAATAGTGAATAAATAAACATTAGTAAAAATTTTATTGCAATTGCAATTACTTTTACACGTTGTTTTTATAACCACAAAAACACTTGTAATTCTAGTCATTAAAAACAATTGAATTTGATTAACAAAACCAAATAATTTTATGTACATTAAAAAAAAAAGTAACTTTAATTTTTGGTTGCATGGAATTTTTATTTCATTTTTAAATTTATTAGTATTTGTTATTGCCACATTTCAAACATATTACGGTTAGCTGTTAAATGTCTTTTATTATCAACGTAAACTAAATATATTTAATCAATAAAAGAAATTTCACAATATTTAAATCAAAACGAAATTATTTATAAATTTAAAAAAAAATATAAAAAATATAACCTAATATATAAGTGAACCAATCTGATAAGTCTGTAAACTTGGCTATGTCTGTAAACTTGGCTATGTCTGTAAACTTGGCTATGTCTGTAAACTTGGCTATATTCCTAATTTTGTAAGATGGCAGTTTTATCAAGTAGGTGAAAAAGAGTACCTTAAAGACATTGAGTCTTCTACAGGCCAATGATCAATATTGACATAAAATGAAACACAGTTTTCTCAGTTTCACAGTTTTAAGAGAGACTTTGTCTCACTAGCTGTCTTCGTAATACACAAAGACCTATCAGCAGCGATACCATAGTACTGAATGCATATCGTTTTAGTTGAAGTAATGACCAAGTCAGTCTTGAAGTTTCACAAAAAAGTTTATCTACTTTGTCTTTATCTATTTTATCTACTTAGTCCTAACCGATGCACTCGATTACTAAAAAAATTAAGACTCTGATCAGGTATCGCAATGAAACTTAGTGATCTATACGTAGCCTTTTTGATCTGCTAACATCTCTCTCTCTCTCTTATCCTTATCTCCCACTGGAGCATAGGGCCTCTACCATCTTTTTATATCGTATTCGGTTATTTAATTCACGGCATATGTCACTCCAGGAATAGTTCACTTCTCTTAGTTCTTCTTCAATTGTTCTTCTCCAAGTTTTAGCCGGCGCTCTAAGTAGACGACTGCCTTGAGGATTCCATCTTAGAGCTTGACGTGCAATGTTTCCATTGGGTCTGCGTAGATTGTGGCCTATTCAGCGCCATTTATGACTTCTTATCTCCATAGTAGCAGATGATTGATTTGTAACGGCCCATAGGTTGGTGTTTGTGAAGCGGTTGGGCCACCATATTTTTAATATTTGTCGTAAACATTTAACCTAGTCTTTATATACCCAATTATTAGAAAATTTCTTGTGATATATTTTTCCAACACAATTAATAATATTTACAATTGTCAACTAATATTCTAATAGTGTATAAATATATATCTCTATATATTAGCATAAGCAAAATAATCCAAACTCATCCATCAAATATCTTTCAAATTTATTTCATAATTGCTCTCAGTTAATTTTTTAGTCAAACATAAGTTGCACTTAAAATTATATTTCAGTTATATTTGAAATTGTGTTTTAATATTAAAATTTGTTAAAATCAAAATATTCATAACCATTTTTGTTTGCTTTCTAATATTTACTGAGATGAGCGTAATTATATTTTGTTTATCAATATTTGCACAAGTTTTAATTGAATTACTTTTTGTCACGTATACGCCACCATAGCCATCGTGTGGGTTAATTTTATTAAATTAACTGTGCATATAATTACTTTTTTTTGGGGTAAAAAAGCACTTTAGAAAAATATACGTACTTAAGATATTCGGTCAAATATTTGAAAAAATTTCTCATGTTATTTATTGTGTAGTAAGTAAATAAAAAAATTATTCAAATTTATTTAAATGGAGTACTTTGAGAAATAATAAAACAATGCATTAACGTGTGCAAGACATTTTTCATGTGATATATTTTATGCAATATTTTAAACAATAAAGTTTTATTTCAGAAAAATTTTAATATGAAATATTTTACACAAATTTTTGAAAAAAAATAAATTAAATAATAAATTTACACAAATTTTTGGAGAAAAATAAATTAAATAATAAAAATGAATTTAAGTTTTATGAATAATCTATGTCATATTATATATGTTAGATTGTTGAAGATATTTATTCATGAATAAATTGTATTTATACTTAAGTCTATTATTCCAAATTTGCTTATTGTTGTAGTATTTCAAGACTTCATATATTTTACTTAATTTGTAAATATATAATAATGGGTCTAAAGTATACGCTTTAAGCAGAAATGCAAAAGCTGAAGAAAACAACACGTCTTTTATCAATGCCTATGTTTGGCAAGATTAAAACATTCTACTATAGATGTCTTAGAATTAATGAAATATATATAGTTGACATCTTAGCTACAGAAGTCAAAAGGAAGCTGTGCTACCACCAATAAATCAACTATAATAATTTGTAAATAAATAAAAATATTTTATTTTAAGTGGAAAAAAACCCACAGGGAATTACAAGTATCGCATAAAATTCTAATTATTTTTTGCATTAAGAAAAATCAACTATGATTTTTAGACTTTTATTATTTAATACATATATTAATCAAGTTATGTTAAACCTTTTCCAAATTAGTGCATCTGGGCACTTTTACTCTATGATAGCTGGGGTGATTCTGCAGAGTCCCGCCCATCTCACTGACTAATTTGAGTATTCCTGATCATCTTCGTGATTATTCAATGATTGATCTAAGATCTGCGTACCGCCCGTCCGGTTAGTGATTACTCTGAAATTAGATTAATCAACCACTAAGTTTAATATGTAGTTATGGTATTGGAGGGTTTTAAGT
>NC_051847.1:240731875-240739457 GCF_002237135.1 Teleopsis dalmanni | reverse complement strand
AAAAGTTGAACAAAAAACTTTTAAACTTTTTGGCTATTGTTTGTAATACTTCTGTTGGCAGAAGATGAAGTGGAATTCACAGCGGAGGAATGCATAACTGAAATTCCTTGCCAAATTCATATCCAAAATGCCAAACAACAAAAAAAACAAAAATTTGTAAAACGCCGAAGTAGTAAGCAAGTCATTAGCATACGAACAGTTTACTAAATTAGCGTGAAAAAAATGATGGTGTTAATTAAGGTGTAATCTAATTACATGCTTATGTCAGTGAGATGATTTTAATATTTCTGACAGGGAGAAGAAGAAGGAGCAGGACGCACATTTAAGTGACTGACAGAAGTGGCATTAGTTGTTTATTAAAATTACTTAACAAGCCTAAATATTAATTGCAAGTTGCCGTACCTTAAAACAAAGGCAAGACTATTTAGTTATCAAAAAAAAATGTTTATAAAAATTTTTATACAAATTTATATATATTTAAAAATAGTGTTAAACTGTTTATTTTAGTTTTTTTAATAATTAATTGTTTTAATGACTATTATTATTAAATAATAGGCTATGAATGTACCCAGACCTAAAAGACCTATTCTGCGCCTAAAGGCGCAACTTAACAATTTTAGACTATTCATAAATCTTGTGATTGCTGTGAGCTTAATTTCACCTCTATGATATGAGACTAAGATCCTGCTTCCAAGGTAGTCAAGTATACGACTTGCTGCCGCTGGGCAAATGCATAGAATATGTTCCGATGTTTCCTTCTCCTCATGACAGAGTCAAAAGGAGTCACTTACTACCGCAACTATAATCTTCATGTGGTAATTAATTCTATAGTGTCCTGTAAGAAGTTCAGTGTAGATTTTAATGTCGTTTTTACTAAGTCCAAGGATAGCATCAATTTTGATGTGTTCAGGACTGTCGCATGTCTGTTTATACTTTTCAGTGTAGCTGTTGTTTCTCCCGTTTACATAATAAGTTATTTGTGAAGCTATTTGTTCCCCGCAGAAGGCTCTGGACCAATGAAAAGAGTACATGCATTCTTCTTTGCTAGGGAGTCTGCTATTTCATGCCCCGGTACCCACATTAGAGTAACATAGTTCCTCGAAGCTAGGGTATTGAGAAGTTGAAAGAATTCTCAGACCAGCTTTGTTTGAAATGAAGATTTTGCTAAAGATTTTAGAGCTGCTTGGCTCTATATTTAGTGACTAAATATTTTTAATAATAATTTAATTTTTTTTAAAAGGATAATTGTTAAATAGTAATGTAATACACTTTTTTAAAATTTTTGTCAGTTTTTTGTAATAATTCACTATTATTTTTTTATCAATATCAAACGACTTTAAGAAATCTAAATATAGTAAAATAGTTTTATTTATGTAGTTTCCATTTTATTATTAGAAATTAATTAAAAATGAATTTTTAATTATTTTTTATATTAAAAAATAAAATTAATTTATCATTTTAACTGTTGCATTATAAACACCTCAAACTTCATTAAACTAACCATATTATGTGAAAGTGTAAATAAACAATTATGACACTTTTTACACGTTTAATAAAGTTAAATTTTTCGCGTTCTCAACACTCAACATCAACATCAAAGGACACAAAAAGCTTTATTCATTCAAGAATAAACACAGCACAAAAACACATCGTTGATGTGCACTTTTTTCCAACCTTATGGTAGATAGGTACACTGTGTCCTGTCTGTGCGATGAGTCGAAGCGACAGATTTGTGTCAACTTCAGCACAACAGTGCTAAACTTGTTAAGGGAATCACAATTTTTTTAGATTCACGTTACAGCTTTGTTATCCTTCGGGCGATACGTGTTTACAAGTATGCAGTGTGTGCATAGTTGCAACCTAACATACACAGAAAGTAACACCGCATCATAATTCCTTGTGCATAGATTTCAAAAGTTATCTAAAGTTCCGTTGCATACAATTTTTTTTTTTGTTATTGGCATAACGAAAAAAGTTATCCTTTTGCAAGTTTTTGTTTTATATATTATAATTAAAAATTTATTTTAAATAACTTTAGACTATTATTTTCCTTTTAGATTAAATAAATGGTTTTTTTTTATTCCATGTGAAAAAATAATATATTCATTGGTGATCTAATATAACAAACGCCAACATAACGTATAACAAAAATTTTCTTCAACCCAGGTGATACGATAACCCTAAATGTTAACGTTTTAAAATTAGGAACCTTATGAACAATTACGCCTATACTTATAGCCGCTAAGTTTTATGGAGTAAATCAAGTTCCTTGAAATAAAAACAGACTAAAAACAAAAGAGTCAAATATACTTATTTTGTATATACAAAACTGGTTTTGAATTTAATACTGAATGCTATAAAACCATTAATAAAAGGATAGTAAGTTTCAAAATTAAATTATGCTTTATTAGCATGTAATCAGCATATCGCCAACTTCTTTTTGGATATGTTTTCTATGGCAATGCTGCTCCATAGTAAACTTCAAACTTATCGAAATATTGCATTAAAACATATGCTAAAAGCTCCATGCTATGTCAAAAATAAGAATATATATGAAGACTTGAGAGCGCTGAAATTGTTTGATACTCTAGGTACTCACACTAATTCAGAATTGCTTTCTCTCAAATCAAAGGCAATTTGATTTCTTTCACTTTTTCATTCTCATTCATTCATTCTCTTTTTACCATCCGTTAGGAAGATATTCTGGACTTCAAATTATACTTTTATAAATTCAGCTAAATAATCTACTTGGTGTATCACCCAAGTAGATACCGACTTTATTGAATAAAAGTGTTTTTCAGACTAACTTGTGGTTCATTAAGTAAAGAAAAAGAAGAGACTATCGGTAAAAGCAGTCTAAGGCCAAAAATATGCAAAAAAGATCTCACATAAGATTTGTATTTTAACTTCTTAAAAGCCTAGATAAAAAGTTTAATTCAGAAGCTAAATTTGTTGAGCTATTCAAAATAAAACTATTATGAAGAAAATACACTCATTTTAGCTGCTGTATTCAACACGGATGAAAGTTTAATTTTGGAAGTTAAAAAACTACTTATGTGCACACTGGAGAGATAAACCCGCAGAAAGTCATTTAAATATATAAACGTTGTTTACGCAGATCCAAGTGAAACAAGTCAAATGAAATTAATTGTAATAGAAGTCTTAGAATTATATTCTAGTTGCAGAAAAAAACACTGATCTTATATATGTAGGAAATTAATATCTTGACACTGAGAAACAGACTAGTGCCATCAAAGTTACTGTTATAAAAATGTATCAAACGACGAGCTCAATTAATATGAATTATGCGATTTTTTAGTCTTCAAGGAACAAATAATGAAAAAACTCAGATCCTGATACACAGATTATCAAATTCTACAAGTGGTTCCTAATTTAGAAACCTCTAAATGAACTGTAAACACCAAAAACAAGCTAAGAGGACTCATTATTTCAACAAAAAGCACCCTAATTTAAGTAACACTATAGAAAATGTAGAAATCAAAGACAAGTTCAGTGGTTCAAAAACTCATTGAGATTAAATAGTTCGAATCAAATAAACTCCTACGAACTTTCTCACAGTGCACTGCAACATAATTGATCTCCCTGAGACTAACATCAGCCAATGCTATGTATTTCAAAGTGAAAACGTCTAAACACTTTTTTTTGTAATGATCAAAGCTAAGCAGCAGCAGGATTATCCATTTGAATGGCCTTTATACAATATGGATGTTCATGTTCATTAAAAGTCTAAAATTAAATAGGGTTAGTGCAACAAACCGCCTTAGTTGCGGTACATGGTATTCCCTATGTAAAAATAATAATTATAAAAAAATGCAAAAGATTAGTTGAAATGTACATACGAGTGTATTGGATACTTTTTAATATGAAAAATAACTTTGGTTTATTCAGTAAAAGGAACTTTTGAATGGAATTTCAAAATAACGAATAACACGCACATTAAACAATATCATTCGTTTTACTGAACTCCAACTGTATATATATATCGATATATATATATTTATTTATTTTTTTATGAACATTAAACAATTGTGTAAGGATTTTACTCCGGATATATTGTACATATAATCAATAAGTACCACCGACAAAATCTGAAAATTTAATTTTCAATTCCGGTTTTCAATTTAAATTGAAATTTTAACAATGCTTCCTAACAATAATTCATAGCAATCATGTTAAAAAATATTTTTCTTTTAAAACTAAAAAAATTTCATTTCATATTTGTTAATTTTTCGATTTTAGTTCGACAGAAGGAAGACATTTGAAAATGCGGGCATGAAATATTTTCCACCGATAAAGCAAAATATTTTTAAACATTTGAAAATGATGGGAAATGTGCGGTATGGTAACGTTTTCCAGATATAAATGTGTGGCCTTTTTGTGTAGGAATAAGTTCAGATACAATTTCATATCGAGAATATAACCATGTTAACATGCACATAAAGGCATTCGCAATCGATTCGTAATGAATTTTATCATAGAAAAGTTTCACAATTTTATGCTGCAGAATTTCGTTTAATATTCAAGTTAAAAATTACATTTTTGTGGGTTGTGTGGGTTGTGTGTGCGGTGAAGTGTGCCATAAAAACCAATGACATATGTAATGCTTCATTTTATGCTGTATTGATCTCTGAGAACCACTGTAATGACTTTTTAATTGCCTTATTATCAAACTCTCAATGGTATTGCAGTTGTTAAGTAAATGTCGACCTCAATATGCATTTGTGGAGTTTGCTTAACTCTCAAAATTTCTTTGTTAAAAAAATTATTCGTTATTTTGAAATATCGATTTTATAAACTGAAAAAACAACATTTCAAATCATTTGCACAAATTATATTAATGACTTTGTCGACCTATTTTTATAAAACTATTACTGTGATATACAATGGAAATGTTTTTTTTTGTTTTTATATAATGATTATGACTATCAAATCGCTCAGTGGAAACGTCAAAACAGTTGTAACATAGACATATGAAAATATATGCGACAAAAAAATATTAATAGACATAGATACAGTCAAAAGTCAACTTACGATTTGATGGTCTGCTATAACTTTTTACTGCAATGATCAACAAGAATTTGTTGGCCGTCGATAAGTTAACATTACCTTGTTCAAAGGCTATTCACACTGCAAAATAAGGAAACGTAGGAGCAACGGCAACAATAAGATCATAAACCGGTAGCGCTCTCATATCACACTTACTATACATTGATATTCACATTAACCAAACAGCTACTCTAAAGAATAACAGATGTATAAAGGCACAGGAACCGAATTCTATATCGCATTTGTCAAGCGTATATTATATTGGAGTTTTTGCCAACTTATAAGCCTGTTCTGTTACTGCGAACATGGATTTTCATAAAAAGGAAGTCAGTATTCTCACTAAAATCTATTTAAGCAGTCTCCACCTTGTCCAAAAAAAGTTCACAAATGTAGACGATTTATCAAAGTTTCTGACATTAGCACCCAGGTGACTCTAGTTTGCATTCCTAGACATACTTATATAAAAGAATATGCAAGCGGATGAGCTAAAAGCACTTAAAAATCTTTTTTTATAGAATCTCACGTTTCAATCCGCCAGCCAACCACAAAAAGTTAACATATAACTAGTTTTTGATTAAACATCTACAAGATATATAAATTCTTAAGCCTCACATTAAGCGAAAATCTTCTAAATTATTTATATTATGAATAATTGATCCTGCACAATGAAAATTAAGCGAATGGTTTCTATAAATGGCCTATAAATTTCAAATATAAAACCTCTGACTTAGCCAAAAAAAAGTGAATTGATAGTATCTGAAATAATATCGATCCCAACGGGACACTGAACTATGGGACGTTATGGAGTCAGATTAAGCCTGTCCTCTCATATCTCCTGTCGTACATTCACTACCAATGGTAGAAGCGAAAACACCGTAACATCTGTTGTGTCTATGTAACATCTGTTGTGTCTATGTCTAGGCTGATTTAAAACTACGCTTAAGTTTTTGGACGATTTTTTTCTTAAAACACTCGTCGGTTTTTCCAATATTGATACTGGCCAGATACGTGCATTTATCAATACGTCTAGCTAGATTTAATATGCTCTACTCTCTACAGACAATGACGAGGTTTGTTGAATCGGTTTCCTAATCTAATCGGGGAAGACGTGATTCTTCTTCCACTTCACCTACATAGAAGTATGGAAGCGATTTGTAATTTATTAAGATAATAGTTGTCTCCAACTACTTTAACAGAAGTTTTTCTTCAATTTGAAGGATATCTGCATAAAAACAGTACAAAACTCGGATATTTTAATATATAGGCAATTTGTAATTATTTTCAATAGTTTCAAGTATCTAATTTGGCTCTCAAATTTGATCCATTTTGTTAAAAGTCAATAATATGCCTTAGTTGCTTCTACTAATAGTAAAAACTTATTGATTTTTAAATAAATGAATAGTTTTGATAAATAAATTTATGATAAGGGTACTGTTTGTAAAATTGATTTATTACAAAGCATCTGGATCACAATCTCAGCATCAAGCACTACCTTGATTAATTTATATTTAAGTAAGGAAGGAAAAAAAATCTTACATCATATAAGCGACTTTATGAAACATATTTTTAAATAAAAATAATGTGAACTCTTTCATTAATGTTTTTGCTTGAAACATGTTTCATTGGTAAAATTTTTTTGTATTAAAATTTTTTCATTTCAAATTAAAAGGAATCCTCTTTCATACATAAAATAAAAGTTACTCATATTAAGAACTCTTCTTGCGAATAAAATATTGTTATTGTATAATTAGTTACTTTTTCCTTCAATTTTTTGAAAACCTTTAGTGCATGCAAAAGGAAAATGACTGCACAATTCAAGTTAATACCTTCGGAATGAAGGAACGTGACTTCCACTGCATTGGCGAACTGCACGTGAATGTATGCAGTCACAAAAAAATGCATGCAGCAGCAACCGCAGCTGTTCTTGCAATTATGAAGACAAGTGGATAAAATGAGAGGGGGAGAAAGTATGACTGCGACAACATTTACAGGAATTTAGAGTTGGTTTTTCATAGTTCACTAAACTCAACATGGTATAGACTTAACCCCGACAGAATCATTCATACATTTTTAATACTATTGATTCACATGCCACCACACACGGAAAAGCATATTTCACTATGCACAGCCAAATCCACATCCACACTTGCAGTTACACTGACTGATTCGCACATTTCGCTGTAGGTATTGCTGTATGCCTGCAGCGTGTTGCAATGTAGTTCACAGTGAAATTGCGAATGAATTTTTACTCCTTTTTAACCCTTTTTGTGTACGTCGGTGTTACAGCGGAAGGAATGACATTTTGTTTAGCACACCTTCAGCTTGTCTGCAGTGTTTTTGTAAGCGTTTAAGTGATACGAGCATTTGTAAGAAATTTGTATGCTTTCATTGCATTTGAATTGAAGCTTTTCCTTGGCGCTCTGCTGAAAAATTTATTCGAAAAATTGTCTTCCCTCCTTCGGTTATATCGATTGCTATACATGTGATTTTTAAATTTATACATTATTTTTCTGCA
>NC_051847.1:240720093-240731775 GCF_002237135.1 Teleopsis dalmanni | reverse complement strand
GCCTAAAGATGCATTCACACCAAAGTGAACGCTTGCGAACGAATAATTATTCGTAGAAAAACGTACCTGCAAAAGTTCGTTTGATCGCAAGCGTGTTTTGGTGTGGATGCACCTTTATATGAAAGTAGAACTTATCTATACAAACTTAATATAAGCTTTATAATTTTGGTGTGGATGCACCTTTACATGAAAGTAGAATTTATCAATACAAGTTTAATACATATAAGCTTTATAATATTATGTTCATATATATATGTATTTCTAAAATTGATTGATTTTAAGATAAGATAAACATCTTATTTTTATTATGTTTATTTTTAATTTTTAACGGTTTTTTCAATATTTTAGATGCAGATTTTCATGAGAATTATCTGGAGGCGATGTCATCATCTCCTATGTTGAAATGGAGTTGGTAACATTATCAAATTGTTGCCGGAATTTAAATGCATTCGTACACGAATCAAATGTTTGTGCTGTTGATGTTGGTCGAAAGAAAGGACAGTGCAGAGGTGATTCAGGCGGACCCTTACTGCGTGACCATAATATACAAATTTTCAGGTATCACTGAGAAATTGATAGTTTATTATAGACCAAAAGTACCCGATCACCTGCAAAAGAGATTTCTACTTAGAACAAAAGCTATTGGTAGGACGTATTTTAATATGGCATCCATTTAAGTAAAATTATTATTAAACACTTTTTTAAGTACATTTAAATTTATAAGTACATACCAACTGTGGACTTGCCAACGGCAAATAATTCACACACTACTCTGCATTCCCTAGAAGATTCTAACGTACATAAAGCAATTGCGATTCTTTTGTCAAGAGGAAGCACTTTACGCCAAATAATGTCTTATTTTTGTTAAGATTTTAACTGTTCAGACAGAACTGAAAAGCTTTTTTGAGGTATGTAGGATGATATATTTACAAATTTCTAAAATGGTCTTGGTACAGATGACGTTGTTCCAAGTAGTATAGCTTTATAGCAGCCTTCCACATGTTGAGTTAAAGTAGGAATGTTTTGTTTCTTCAATTGTAATTGCCTAAGATGCTACTTATTATTTTGGAGTAGCTTGACGATTTTAAGAAACATATTTTAATAAGAATTTCATATTTTTTTATTTATTTCTATTTTATGTTATTTCAAAAATCAAATTTCAATATCAAATTTTAAAATATCCTAGATACAAATAGTGTTTTGAGCATGTAATTCGATTTGTAATCAAAAAACATATGATTTAATTAATTTGGGGCAGTATGAACACTTACGAAATGTCTGAACATAGCATAAGTTATAGTTATGGTTATTTAGACAGCCAAATGTAATTAAAAATTACATGCTAAAAACACCACTCGTGTGTGCGAAAATAATAACTATAAAGAATGGTATTCAGTAGTTTTATTAGATTTAATGGATTTCAGGTATGTGGATTATTTTTTTTTACTCTTTTTTAAATTAGTAATAATTACAATTTTTTCTCTATATTCAAATTTAAAAATTTGCACTACTTTTAAAATATTTTTCCGTTTTTATTAAAGTCAACTGTTTTTAAAAATAAATGTCATATATTCGTTATCTCAACTTATCTTTGGTTCAAAATTTATCTCTCGCATAGTTGCATTAGAAATTTCGCTTAATTTCAGGCTTTGTTTCAATCAAATTAAGGCCATTTCCTTTAATATCGTCCTAACCTTAAAACTGAATTTTGTAAGGAGGAAACAACTTAATTTCGGTAAAACGAAGATGAAATTAAGATTTTTGTGACATTAAGGTCTGTCTGAACATAGTATTACTAGAATACTATGTTCACAATAGAACAACAATAATTGCAAAGAATATTATTCATTTTCGACATATTAACTTTAAATTTTATTACGTGTTTTGCACATATAAATCTAACAAAATCTCCATATTGTCCAGAGTTGCCATCGAAAGTAGTGCTTATTTTATTTGTTCTTTTGCGACATGCTTATAAAAGAAAAGGCCTAATATTAAATTCAAGAACACAAGAAATAGATTTTCTACACAAATTAATATTCAATTATATTGCATATAATCAGATCTTACATAACTTTCCGAACAAATTATGGAAAAGAGTAGAATTTCTATGCAAAAAATGACGCATACTGAAGAATGGAGACATTTTGACAACACATATAATGAAAATGCAAACAAATGCAAATAAGAGAGACAACAACACTTGCAGTTTTTGGCAGACAAAAAAAAAATATACAACAAATCGAGCCGATAAAAAATTTCATTAAAATATTACAAGTGTAATAGGAAACTGCACTTTGCGTAGTTCGCGCAAACATAAATATAAACAAATAAAAAAAGTGCGGGAAAATATGTTAGCAAGAATTGAAATTTAATATTTCTGCAAAAAAGCAATAAATATTAATATATAAGATTGTCGTGGCAATTAACCCTAAGTGTAAATTTTTATTGTCTATAATATATATATAGATATATATATATATAAAGGTATACGCAAAATTAACAAAAACGATAAAGAAAAACTATTAAAACTGTAAGTACAATAAGAATATCATTTTTAACATATAATTATATATATATGTATAAAAAAAATAAATTTTAATTCCGCATTTTGAAAAGTGAGAAAAGTCGCAAAAATAAGTCCTTGAAAATCATTATTTACCTGTTTCATGTCCTATTTTTATGCGATATTATGACTGCTTAAGGTTTAATAAATTAAATTTTTATTTTAGGAATATTCAATAAATAAAATTATTCTTAAAGTCATTAATAATGTCTTGCCGCCAAATTTCTTTTATTAAAATATGTGTAGTTGCTGCATACATTAGTAAATGATGAAATTACTTATGACGAATAATAGCCGCAATATAATTAAAGAGAACTTTAGTAATTTTCTTAATATAATTAATATAATTTTAGTATATTTATTAGTTAATATTATTTTTGTATGCACGTACAAGGGTATTTAAAATATTTAATTACATTATGATTATTATAATAAGCCTTGACGCAGCACGACCCCAAAGCTTTATTTGTGTGGCTGAATTACTTTTTTAAAATTTATTAAAATTAAAAAAATCTAAAGTATAAATTTAAATTTGAAAGAAATTCAATATATATAGAAAAATTTTATATTTTTACTTTACATAATTTAATAAAATTAATAATGTCTTTGATATTTATCATATCATAGCTTAGCGATTTTTTGCTTAACATATTTTAGGTAGATTCTGTTAAATTAATGCGACGTTTATATATTAATGTCATGATATCTTGAAATTATATGTTTTTAGTAAAAAATTCAAATTTTTTGACATAATATAGATAACAGTTACCCTCGAACTTTAAACCGTAAATTTTTATACACAGACCGTCATAGTTTTTTGGTTGTTTTTAATGACGGTACAATTTCAGATAGATAAATCTACAATAACCCTGTGCACCACAGCTTTTTATAATTTTTATATAAATTACTAAACCGTAAAGCTAATCTTTTTTATAATTATCGACATAAAATAGATTTTCAATGTTTATATAAATTATTTAGAGGTAAACGTAATCTATTTTAAATGATCAATATAAAATAGATTATAATAAATATATTTACCCACAAGTGTTAGCGAACTTACAACTACTTTAGACTTAGATTTAGATTTATAAGAAGTAAGAAAATGTTTCTAAAACAATGAATGGCCTGTAGACTGCAAAAGAAGTATTGGTTTCTATATGCAATGATTTTAAAAAATATATCAAATTTAAAAAAAAATTACTTCTTATAATTTATTCACATTGTATGAAAAGATATTGCAAAATATGAAATATGTATATATTTAAATATATATAAATATGTTTAATTTTATTTATTTACATGAAATCTTTATTTTTAATTTCTTTGAATTGATTAATTTAATTTTTGTGTTTAATTTTTAGGTGCAAAACGTACGCTATATGTAAAATAGCACATTGAATTTTTTAAACATATTTTTATTTAAAACTGTAAGTAATAATATAAGTATAAAAATTTTTTAATTTAGTATATTATATAAAATATAATTTAAATTATAAATTAATAGACATTTTTTTGTACTTTCCTAATAAATTTAACTCGAAAGCTTTGTCCTCTTACTGAATTCCATCGTCCTTAAGATAAGTCAATATCTAAGAAAGTGTAAAATGAATATATACAATTTTATTTTTAGATTTAAAAATTTGTTTATCTATTACTTACATAAAGCATTTTGTTAAATGCATAATATAAACAATTAGCTTTGCTTAATTGCTTTTGTTTAACTATTAGAGTTTATTGAACGTACCGATTTGTTAGCACCTTGCTTAATTAGCGAAATGTTTTTATTTAGAACAATTGTGTACTATACAAATTTATTTATTTGGTTTGAAACAAGTAAATAATAATAATAACTCATTATTTGATATATACTTGTTTCAAACAAAATGCACAGATGTTCTCATTTTTATTAAAATTAATTGTGTGGTGAAAATATTGTGTTTTATAGAATTATTAAAATTTATATTCTTTTATTTGCATTCGATAAAATATTCTTAAGCTATAATTTATTTCGACAGTTTTTTTTTTCACTTAGACTTCAAACTAAATTATAATATAAAATTAAAATCACAGTGTTGTCAACGTTTTTTGTTAATTTTTTTAAATAAAAAACTTTCATTAGTAGCAAATTTTATAGCGGAAGATAGAATCTAAATTCAAGAATCTCTCAGTATTACAGTTCGATTAGAATTGTTTGTTGTGTTCTAAACTCTACCTTGTTTGGTGGAATAATTTCCGGCAAGGTACAACGAACTTCAAAATGCTTTACGGTGGCATGTTAGTTTCTGACAGGTCCCTTATGTTTCTTTCCCATGTCCGCAATAGAATCGGTTAAGCACAAAGATAAAAAATTTTTTCATATTTTCAACAAAAAAATCTTCAAGATTGGTTTCGTCTATTGTGAAATTAAATAATGAAACTCATAAAAGCATTAATTATAGCCTATATGCCTATAGATACTTTTTAGAAAACGACAATATGTTCAACTATAAGGAAGAGAATAACTATGTGATGAATTCGAAATTGAACTGGCTCATGTTATTGTTCAAAGTGAGTTATTCTTCATATTATAATATGGTGTATTAAAAACACAAACCAAACAAAGGATAACAAGGTTATACGCAAGTAAATTGATCCTAATCACACTACTGGTAGCTTGACCATTGAAAATAAATTGAGTTGCATTCACACTATTGTAAGACTTGAATCTTGAAATTGGTTTTGTGTAATCGTAAATAACACATGACATGTTGCATTAAAAAACTAATACTCTCCTCCTTGTCTCCTCTATTAGAAATCGATATCAAGATTGAGGCTGCCGCTAGTATGAATAAATATCTGACAAACAAATTAAATTACTTTTATTTGTGGTCTGACCGTTTCAACAAAAAAGTTCCACATCGTTGCTTGCTGAAATACGATTTATACCCATATATAATATATAATAGACTAATTCTTGACGTGGAAATTTGCAAAGATACATATCGCATGAATATAAAATTTAATATCGAAAAAATATTTAAATTCCTTAATTACGATCTTATGATAGGGTAGAATAATATTTTGTTTTTTTTTTCATATAATCTCTCAAACATCGAGTAATTCATTAACATAATTATGAGAACCGAAGTTTTATTGTCAAATAAGTTTATCTATAATAGACTTTAATTCTGCTGTGTATGAGTGAGTACGGTTGCAAGACACTGCCGGGTGCATGTCCCGGAGTCCCTCGTCGAGTTCGATGAGCAAGCACCCTGTGAGCTACAACAACAATAACTTGACTGAGTAGTGATTTACTTAGTGGGTTTACTGTTCAATATAATTGTCGTAAGGTAGGTAATAAAATGCCGTTTTTGTCAGAAATTTAGAGGTCGAAATGAAGGATAGTGTATGACTATCAAGCTTTACTTTAAATAAGAAAGAGAATATTAGAAAAATAGCACTTCACTACATCACATTATCTGTAAAGAATCTCTTATCAGTCAGTAAATATTAATTATAAACAGTAGATCAAGTATACATTTTTGCTTTATTATTATAATTTCCCTAGTTAGTATCACTGATTTTTTATAAGAGCATAGACCGGAATCCTAGTTTTATAGTTAAAATTAATACTAACATTTTTAACAGTTTTCGACCATGGATAAAGCTTATTTTCTTTTCAAAATTTTTCTTAAATATAATATTTATATAATATGATATTGTTTTTTATAGTTGACTTTAAATTTTTTTTTATTTTTTCGATATGTTATGCGTCTTCATTAATAAAAATGTTCAAATTTGTGTAATATCTTGTAAATAAAAATATAAGCTTGTTATTCTAATAATATATTTTTTATGCAATTTTTCAAATTAATATAGTAGTATAAAGAAACACTATGTAATTTTACTTCATCAGTTTACTTCATCACACTCGTCGCTAGATCCCATCTACATACATCTGCAATCATTCAATGTTGGAGAGTTCTCAATTCCTGCTAGAAATAGTCATTAGAAATGTGTTCGCATTCAGTTGTTCAGTTGTTCTTGCAATTCGGAAGAGAATTGAGCGCCGCCGGTAGGAAAGACTACGTAGTCGAAATATACAGATATAAAATAAAATATTTCTGAAAACAAAATGAAAGCGTCTCGTTCGTATGTGCTTTCTTGTCTTTATAGTGAAATACGTCGAAGATTTATTTTTAGAACATTCAAATAAATTTAAGATGTATTTTAATTAATTAAATTTTTTCCAATATTAATGATAGTTCATTAAATAAAAAAATAAAATCGTATAATGAAAATAAAATTTTGCATTTTAAGAATATAAATTCATTATATAAGTTAAAATTAAATTTAAAATATTAAATTTTTAAAAAATATGAATTTAATCGAACAAACGAACAATTAAAAATGTCGAAAACGCAGAGTCCCTCATCTTCTTTACGCAGTAATCAGCCCCGTAGGCAGGTGAAGCGTTGCTGTCGTAATTTTTTTACGTTTATGTGCACCCAAGTTGGTGTTGGAGCACTAATCGTACTGTACGCTATATTTGGGGCGGTATCGTTCATGAACATCGAACGTGAATATGTGGATAAGACAGCATCCGAAGTGGTTGCCTTAAGGCATAACTGCTCAGTGGAGTTATGGCACATAACTGAAGAACTTAATACATTCGATAGATTTAAGTGGCAAAAGGAAGCAGAAGCAGTATTAAAAGAGTACCAAACACAAATTGCTGCAATGATTAAAAATGGTTACGGCGGAAGAACACCACAACAGATTTGGTCCTTCCCAGCAGCACTTATGTTTTGTTTGTCAGTTATTACTATGATTGGTTATGGAAATATGGTGCCACGTACGCCTTGGGGAAAGGGCTTTACAGTTATATATTCCACTTTTGGCATACCACTTTATATATTGTATTTTTTAAATATGGGAAAAGTATTGGCGCGTTCCTTTAAGTTTTTATATCGCTCTTTGCATGAATGCACGCAAGATAACTCATCCATTGATAAACGTTTGGATGCACTAGAGTGCGGTAGTACTGGAAATGATGAACGTAAAAGGATTATTGTACCTTCAACTGCTTGTTTGTGGGTTATTATCTTCTATATAATAACGGGCACAATTATGTTTGCTAATTGGGAGAAATGGTCATATCTTAATTCATTCTATTTTTGTATGACGTCATTATGTAAAATCGGTTTCGGTGATTTTGTGCCGGGTGCAAGTTTGGTAACGTCTGCAGATATCGAAGCGGCTCGGAAAAATGCTATTGAAGATGCTACAGCAGATCCAAATGAACTATTTGAATTACAACTTATGACCGATCAAAATTCAAAATTAGCAATAAATTTTCTTTACATGTTAATAGGCATGGGCCTAGTCGCAATGTGTTATAATTTAATGCGTGAGGAAGTGCGTGTGAAGGTGCATGATATGAAAGAGGACACCAAAGTTTGTCTTGAAGATACAAGAAAACGATTCGGACGTTGTTTTGATAGTAATGACTCTTATGACGATGATTACTATTAAACAAATAATTTTAGTATATAAAACATTTTTAGTGTATATAGATAGCATTGTCAATTTAAAAGATTTCATGCCACATATAATTTTTTTAAATTAATCTAATTACGTGTTTAAATTTTTACTCGTACAAATACAAAACTAAAGTTTTATTTATTATCTTAATGTGCAAAAATGAGATTTTTATTAAAAGGATTGTTGGAGGTGCGTACTACCAGATTTAGGAATTTTGAAAAAGTAATTTATAAATAAATTTGCCAAATAGCTTTAAATATAAATACATTATTATTATTAATATTTGTTATTAAATTAACCTTTTAATGTTGCAGTACTTTACAATTTAGAGATACTAATCCTATATAAACTATGTAACATAATTTAGCATAAGAGACATACTATGGTGCCTGTGCTGTCTTCTCTGTTAATATTCTATATATCCAAAATGCAATTCAATTTCGTTTTATTTTAATAATTATTGAATATCATGATTTTTATTTTTTCACATTTTGTTACGATTGTAAACGTACAATATAATACCACATAGTATTTCTAATACTAAGCTATTTGTATATTCTTGATACTTGATTCTTGAGATATATAGGTTTTTAAAGTTGTAAATTTTTTACTTTGATGTTATGTTCATATATATTTCGATTGATATTATGCGAAAACATTGAGGCAAATATATTTCTGAGTATTTGCCGTATAAAGTACATAAGTACATACATTTTATTCTTTTAAATTCTAGCAGTAAATCCACGTATGAGAACCGGTTTTATAATCATTCTGCATATCCATATCTAATTTACTTTGGATAGTAATTTAAAGTTAATAAGTTGTAAATGGATAAAATATCTTATGCTTTAAAGAAGTTTCTCTTATTAACATGGCTTTTTTGTTGGGTTCGACCCATATAATTTATCTTTTTTTCTTCATTTATATTTTTGAAGTTTTCTTCAAATTACTAAAAACGTCTCGTACGTGTTTATGTTAATTTATAGAACATTATGGTGAAAAAGTTTACTTAACCAATTGCTGCAAATATTAAGTTACATATAAGAGTTAAATGGGTTGTATTATAATCTTAAAATCATGTGATAGTTGAGCATTTACGCTCATTAAATGCTTAAAAAATATATTCCAAAAATTGGAAAGAATCTTGTCATACCATAAACAAGGATTGGTTTCAATAATAATGAATTGAATAATATTGAATCGATAAATATCTAAAAATAATTCCACTTGTACTAGATGATGCTAGGGATAAAGGACATTGTTACACACTTGATTCATTGATATAGTTAATTAGTATTTGATAATAGTACGTTAGATTGTATATGTAATGCAGAATTATTAACTTTCAATATAGAAATAAACATATTTTTCTTCTTCTCTTATTTCAAGGCAATCATTGATAATTTTTTGCAGCTACAAAACCGTGTTACAAACTTCAGTGTAATGCTTGGTGGCGGCGCTGAACGTTTATGCACGCCAAGCACTTCAGCTGGTCCATTTCGAATATTTGCAGTTGCGGGGTTTCAAAATCGTATTAATGATATAGTATATTGTCCACCAATAATACGACAACCAACCCAAAATGTAGAAGATTCGACAGCGATCATATACTTTGGTGGAGATGTACAGGTATAAAATCAAAAACTTCATTATGTAATTTTCTAATTAAATACTTCATTTTCTTATTAAAACTACTTACAGGATTTTCCAGAGAGTATGGAGACGAACCGCGATAGTCGCGGGTATATGAAATACAATTTAGAAAATTCAGCTATACTATTGCGTGAGGCATTTCCGCTGTCACATATCATTGTCATACGCCCTGTTAGGTAGATATCTATATTTTTTAAACATTTAAAAAGAATTCTTTGACGAAAATGTATTTAAATACTAATATATATTAATAATACAATGTATTTTTAAATAGAATGGAGTTTAAAACTTTTAGTTGTTTTGACAACTTTGTGCGTGGAAACAATGCTGGAGTGCCGGATCATACGCCAATGAATCATGCTCTACAACATTTAGAAAAGTAAATCTAATAAAAATATAGATCTCAATAAATTTTTAATTTTTACTAAATACCTTTTTTTAGATTATTACAAAATCTATCTCAACGCCTTATATCTATACCAGAGAGCGAAATTATGGATCAGGCCGCACAAGCAGCTGCTGCTGCAGCAGCAGTTGCAACAGCACTTTCATCAAATCTGTCAACTGTTACAACTGATTCATCATCATCGTCATCGATATCAAATGATAATAATCAGGAAATGGATATTGATATATTGCAAGTTCAAGAAAATATTAGTGTTGATGGAGAAAATGCTGTGTTATTTCCCAACATAGCAGGTGCTGCAGATATCTCTAAGTCAACTGATGAAACACCAACAACTAATAGTAATGCATCTAATGCAGAAAATATATCTGTTTCAAATGTAACTGCAACAAAACAACATCCAACTACAGCGCAACAAAATAATGTTCAGCACTTAAATAATAGTAACAATTGCACTCTTCAAATTCAACAACAAAATCGTTCAAATAATAATCCATTGTGGTGGCGTGAAAATCTCAATTTAGATAAATCCAAATTAGTTCTGATTGGATTTAGCAAGGGTTGCGTTGTCCTCAACCAAGTGAGTCAAATTTAGTGTAAAAATCGTTACATTTTATATATTTAATAAGACACACTTATTGATTTTACATAGAGCTCAGTAGTGATATATTTATATGCCCTTATAAGTTTGTGTTATTTATGTAGATTAGATAATTGAGGACTTCTGTTAACTAAAGTAAACAAAGGTTAGGTTATGCTGGCAGTAAACAAAGCTAATTAGACAATAATGTGCAGTTTTATCCACGTTAGCAAAAAAAGAAACAAAACTCTTTCCATTTTTAAATTTTTATTCACATACATATCAGTTTGCTGATAGGGATAGAGTATGCCATCAGATAGATTATAATTCTGTAGAACTAAGTATATACCTTTTTGTTTTGACATTTTCTCCGGTGACTAGCGTTCGTCGTGTCAGGGTATTATCCTTAGAAAACACATCTTAGGCATAGGTCGATCACCATGTAAATGGTAAACGGAACCATGACAATGGTAAAGCTCCAGTTAGTAGTTAACTGAAGGTTTCGACACTAAAATATACAAATTCAGATTAGTGTCTCCTATTTGTAGTGAATAAAACATCTATAATATGTAACTACATCGTCCCAGTTTTTTCTGTCAAATAATGACTGTCACTAGTTGATAGGAACATCGTCCCTATCAAACTATGTTCCTGGGACATCGTCCCAGTTTTTTCTATTAAATAATAACTGTCACTATTTAATAGGAAAAACTGGGACGATGTAGTTACATATTATAGACGTTATAAGTTTTGTAGACGTACACATTAAGTTAGTATTTAAAAAAAAATATATGTCATTGTATATAATGATTTGGACTACATATAAAAGCTGAATTTATTTTTTTGTTCACTTGATATTTTTCTAATTGTTGCATTATTTGCTAACAGTTCGAATTTTTGTTACAATTTTTTTAGTATAGGAATACGGATATTCTTATACTTCCTGCACTT
>NC_051847.1:240693717-240719993 GCF_002237135.1 Teleopsis dalmanni | reverse complement strand
TTAACGCAAACATTTATTTATATTAAATATTATTTATTATTAACTGATATACGACATCCTTATATTTCAAACTAAATATAAACATAGAATAATAAATATTATATTATATTATTATTATAAATATTATATAATATTATTATATTTTTTTATATATTTATAGGATGAATATTTCGACGAAGATGAAGAAAACTATTACATTCCCAATGAAGTAGTCTTAGAATTTAAATGTCAAGAAGAAAAGGTACAGCAAAAAATCCAAATGCTGCGTAAAACCTTAAAGGATAACTTCGATCGTTTATATGCGCAAAAGAGCCGTTCTGTTTGTAAATAAAACATTATCAATACAATTCTAAAAGCTACACAGAATTCAATTGTATCAATTATATTGATCATGCCTTTGTTTACTTGTTTCAAGTTGTATTCTGATGTATGCTATATGCGAAAATAAATAAACAATAAAATATCTGTTATATATGAAATGAAGAAGTTTTATTGTTATTTATAATTAATAAAATCAGAAAAACGTGTTTCTAATTAGCAATTTCTGCATTCTTCATGAAATGGTTCCAAAGTACGTAAATCACGCCAGGTGGGAGGTAAGCCATTAGATACGTACTTGCTACAACGCTTACACGGTTCTAAGAATAATTTGCTGTAACTATTTAACCAAGTCTAAAAAAAAAACAATTTATACTCTGAAAGGAAAATTTTTTTTTTATTTATCGTACATACCATATAACTTTTTACTGCCAAATCGGGTAATGTAGGTGAAAAGAAGTGCAACATGGCGGAATGTGCATGATCTTGCACTTTACGAAAAACTTCATAACGAGATTCAGTCCATAGATCTTCCGGATCTAACGTTTCGTCGAAACCCTTCACAGTTATCCATTCTATAAGCACACCTTTGCACACAATGGCTGCCTTTAATACACGACTTATTGTGGCCTATAGTACATAATAAAATGTTATATAATATAGTATATAATGTATATATAGTTACATAATATATTATAGTATATAATGTAATATGATATAATATAATGTAATAAATAAACAAATTTAACAATAATTTTTATTTACTAATTATAAACATAATTTCCACTTGAATGTAAATTCGGATTTAATAGATCGTTTCTTTGTTAATGGTGCCCTGTTCAAACGGACAGACCATACTCACTTAATTTTAAAAGACAAGGTTATTGTGATATCATTAAACAAACTGGCAATATGGTTAAAAAACTAATTTTCTTCTTTTATTTAAAGAATAATATCTTTTATTGGATCATTTTGATCTACACTTGAAGAGGAAACATTTCCGAAGGATTATTATACTGTATAGAGATTTAGTTAGCATTTCATCAGGTTTTGACTAACAGTTACAACTCTAATTATTGGAACATGACACAAATTAGAGTAGATATATCTTCTTGATCTGGTTAATACGGCAATATTATATCAAAAAATGAAAAATATCAAAATACTTAGTATTATGACGATGAAGTATACTTAAAACAAAATGCTTCATCATTGCATATCGCCAACGGTCATGTGTTTAATTTATTGGATTTGCGTATCTCCATGAAACAATATAGTCCATTTCTTTAAGATAGGCCACTAAACAATAACAAATTACATATTAAAAAAAATTACTGAAATTTACATTGCTGTCCTTCCATACTGAAACTCACTACATCCTTTAATGGTTAATGATGGTTAAAATGGTTAAAATTTTTCCTAAGCGAAAGTTAAATATTAATATACATTTCATTTAATTACATTTCTAAATCACATTTCTGCAATGTGGTGAAATTACTGCTTCAGTGCAGTTGTTAGCCGGTTTATTCATTATATAAAGACTGTTAACAGTGAGTTGAGAACAAACTGAAGTATGAAATTCTTTAAATACAAGAATTTTTTCCAAGATCACTGATGATATGTATTTGGCAATACTCGAAACAGATGTATAGTCATCCAAAAAATCAATTAATGAAAATAATATTAAAATGAATCTTTGTTGTTGTAGCAATTATACAAAAAAATTAAAAACATTAAAAAAATTAAACATTAAAAAAAAAATAATGTTTATTCACAAGTAAAATCTTAGATGCCAAAGGAGTAAAATGAGATTTACGATAACTTCTTGGTTTTGGCAGAATTAAATTTCATAGTTTTAAGAGATAAATTGGGAAGCAAAATAATATTTTGTTTTACATGTCACTACCAATGTTATCTATATTTGATCCAGTATTATTTAAATATTCGATATATTAGTATAAAACGGATTTTACTTCTATGCAATTTTTAGTTTAAATGATTATAAGTTATAGTATGTAAAACTGTTTTTCAAAATTTTACGCTTTTAATAGCGTAAATATTTATAGCTAAAATATTTAACTTACAATTACAACAGCATTTGAACCAAATGGTCGGCATATTTTGTAAGTAGTGTGAAGATGATTTATCTCACTGAACAATTTATCGGTATGCCTAAGTAAACCAATAAGTAACTTATTTGTAATCAGATTAGGAATAATAACAACATATAAACTTACTCTGGATCTGAATTATTGAATGCTGAAAATACTCGTACACGTTTTTGGGAGCAGTATATGTATGAACGTCGTAAGTTATTTTGATTTAAAGTATTACAAGCTAAGAAGCTATAATCATGCACCTGAAAACAATTAACATTATAAGTTAAAGCTTTTTGTAAATATATACAAATATCAGAAAACCTTATCAATCCATTTGTAACTATTTACGAGCTGTGGATATAAAGCCTGCCGTTCTTGTGTAGTTTCTTGTGCCAAATACGTTGTGTTTCCCAGATGATATGGATTTGGCGGTGTTTGTAAACCATTAATTGAAGTTTCAACCTCTCTATTAAGTTTAATTGGATTTTATTACATATTTAATGTTATAATATATTTTTGAACCTTAGCTGTGTGTTGATATTATTAAAATTTTCTTGAAATTCGTTTAGAAATTTTTGACGTGTTTCCTCAGTTACGTCCGCATCAAATAAATTCTCAAAACATTGCAACACATTAGAGCGCAATCCTTTAACCGCACTAAGTGTACTTTGCAATTTCTCCATTATTTCTACTGCTTTTCTAAATATCCTAACACCGCATTTAGAATAATTTCACTAAATTTGATTTTATAAACAAAACCTAGTCTAGTCGGCTACATTAAGAAATTTGATGTTGGTAACATTGAACGGTAAAAATGACTTTTAACAAAGAATATGTAAAGCAAAGGAAGATTTTTTCATTTTGAAAATGTAAAGTTCGAGGAAGTTCGAGGAAATTGAAATTTGCTAGGAATTTTTTGCACTGCATTTATTTACACTTATTTATTATTTTTCTGTTAAAAGTTTTAAAATTTATTTATTTATTTATTAAACATTTTATAAAATTTTCATAATGGTAATACCTAATTTTCATATAATTATATTTCATTTAATTCGAATAGGGTAAATACGAAATTCGGGTAAATACCCACATTCGCAACCATTCCGACATCATTTACTATTTTTCTCAATTTACTCGAACTCGCCCACAGCCTAAAGATGCATTCACACCAAAGTGAACGCTTGCGAACGAATAATTATTCGTAGAAAAACGTACCTGCAAAAGTTCGTTTGATCGCAAGCGTGTTTTGGTGTGGATGCACCTTTATATGAAAGTAGAACTTATCTATACAAACTTAATATAAGCTTTATAATTTTGGTGTGGATGCACCTTTACATGAAAGTAGAATTTATCAATACAAGTTTAATACATATAAGCTTTATAATATTATGTTCATATATATATGTATTTCTAAAATTGATTGATTTTAAGATAAGATAAACATCTTATTTTTATTATGTTTATTTTTAATTTTTAACGGTTTTTTCAATATTTTAGATGCAGATTTTCATGAGAATTATCTGGAGGCGATGTCATCATCTCCTATGTTGAAATGGAGTTGGTAACATTATCAAATTGTTGCCGGAATTTAAATGCATTCGTACACGAATCAAATGTTTGTGCTGTTGATGTTGGTCGAAAGAAAGGACAGTGCAGAGGTGATTCAGGCGGACCCTTACTGCGTGACCATAATATACAAATTTTCAGGTATCACTGAGAAATTGATAGTTTATTATAGACCAAAAGTACCCGATCACCTGCAAAAGAGATTTCTACTTAGAACAAAAGCTATTGGTAGGACGTATTTTAATATGGCATCCATTTAAGTAAAATTATTATTAAACACTTTTTTAAGTACATTTAAATTTATAAGTACATACCAACTGTGGACTTGCCAACGGCAAATAATTCACACACTACTCTGCATTCCCTAGAAGATTCTAACGTACATAAAGCAATTGCGATTCTTTTGTCAAGAGGAAGCACTTTACGCCAAATAATGTCTTATTTTTGTTAAGATTTTAACTGTTCAGACAGAACTGAAAAGCTTTTTTGAGGTATGTAGGATGATATATTTACAAATTTCTAAAATGGTCTTGGTACAGATGACGTTGTTCCAAGTAGTATAGCTTTATAGCAGCCTTCCACATGTTGAGTTAAAGTAGGAATGTTTTGTTTCTTCAATTGTAATTGCCTAAGATGCTACTTATTATTTTGGAGTAGCTTGACGATTTTAAGAAACATATTTTAATAAGAATTTCATATTTTTTTATTTATTTCTATTTTATGTTATTTCAAAAATCAAATTTCAATATCAAATTTTAAAATATCCTAGATACAAATAGTGTTTTGAGCATGTAATTCGATTTGTAATCAAAAAACATATGATTTAATTAATTTGGGGCAGTATGAACACTTACGAAATGTCTGAACATAGCATAAGTTATAGTTATGGTTATTTAGACAGCCAAATGTAATTAAAAATTACATGCTAAAAACACCACTCGTGTGTGCGAAAATAATAACTATAAAGAATGGTATTCAGTAGTTTTATTAGATTTAATGGATTTCAGGTATGTGGATTATTTTTTTTTACTCTTTTTTAAATTAGTAATAATTACAATTTTTTCTCTATATTCAAATTTAAAAATTTGCACTACTTTTAAAATATTTTTCCGTTTTTATTAAAGTCAACTGTTTTTAAAAATAAATGTCATATATTCGTTATCTCAACTTATCTTTGGTTCAAAATTTATCTCTCGCATAGTTGCATTAGAAATTTCGCTTAATTTCAGGCTTTGTTTCAATCAAATTAAGGCCATTTCCTTTAATATCGTCCTAACCTTAAAACTGAATTTTGTAAGGAGGAAACAACTTAATTTCGGTAAAACGAAGATGAAATTAAGATTTTTGTGACATTAAGGTCTGTCTGAACATAGTATTACTAGAATACTATGTTCACAATAGAACAACAATAATTGCAAAGAATATTATTCATTTTCGACATATTAACTTTAAATTTTATTACGTGTTTTGCACATATAAATCTAACAAAATCTCCATATTGTCCAGAGTTGCCATCGAAAGTAGTGCTTATTTTATTTGTTCTTTTGCGACATGCTTATAAAAGAAAAGGTCTAATATTAAATTCAAGAACACAAGATATAAATTTTCTACACAAATTAATATTCAATTATATTGCATATAATTAGATCTTACATAACTTTCCGAACAAATCATGGAAAAGAGTAGAATTTCTATGCAAAAAATGACGCATACTGAAGAATGGAGACATTTTGACAACACATATAATGAAAATGCAAACAAATGCAAATAAGAGAGACAACAACACTTGCAGTTTTTGGCAGACAAAAAAAAAATATACAACAAATCGAGCCGATAAAAAATTTCATTAAAATATTACAAGTGTAATAGGAAACTGCACTTTGCGTAGTTCGCGCAAACATAAATATAAACAAATAAAAAAAGTGCGGGAAAATATGTTAGCAAGAATTGAAATTTAATATTTCTGCAAAAAAGCAATAAATATTAATATATAAGATTGTCGTGGCAATTAACCCTAAGTGTAAATTTTTATTGTCTATAATATATATATAGATATATATATATATAAAGGTATACGCAAAATTAACAAAAACGATAAAGAAAAACTATTAAAACTGTAAGTACAATAAGAATATCATTTTTAACATATAATTATATATATATGTATAAAAAAAATAAATTTTAATTCCGCATTTTGAAAAGTGAGAAAAGTCGCAAAAATAAGTCCTTGAAAATCATTATTTACCTGTTTCATGTCCTATTTTTATGCGATATTATGACTGCTTAAGGTTTAATAAATTAAATTTTTATTTTAGGAATATTCAATAAATAAAATTATTCTTAAAGTCATTAATAATGTCTTGCCGCCAAATTTCTTTTATTAAAATATGTGTAGTTGCTGCATACATTAGTAAATGATGAAATTACTTATGACGAATAATAGCCGCAATATAATTAAAGAGAACTTTAGTAATTTTCTTAATATAATTAATATAATTTTAGTATATTTATTAGTTAATATTATTTTTGTATGCACGTACAAGGGTATTTAAAATATTTAATTACATTATGATTATTATAATAAGCCTTGACGCAGCACGACCCCAAAGCTTTATTTGTGTGGCTGAATTACTTTTTTAAAATTTATTAAAATTAAAAAAATCTAAAGTATAAATTTAAATTTGAAAGAAATTCAATATATATAGAAAAATTTTATATTTTTACTTTACATAATTTAATAAAATTAATAATGTCTTTGATATTTATCATATCATAGCTTAGCGATTTTTTGCTTAACATATTTTAGGTAGATTCTGTTAAATTAATGCGACGTTTATATATTAATGTCATGATATCTTGAAATTATATGTTTTTAGTAAAAAATTCAAATTTTTTGACATAATATAGATAACAGTTACCCTCGAACTTTAAACCGTAAATTTTTATACACAGACCGTCATAGTTTTTTGGTTGTTTTTAATGACGGTACAATTTCAGATAGATAAATCTACAATAACCCTGTGCACCACAGCTTTTTATAATTTTTATATAAATTACTAAACCGTAAAGCTAATCTTTTTTATAATTATCGACATAAAATAGATTTTCAATGTTTATATAAATTATTTAGAGGTAAACGTAATCTATTTTAAATGATCAATATAAAATAGATTATAATAAATATATTTACCCACAAGTGTTAGCGAACTTACAACTACTTTAGACTTAGATTTAGATTTATAAGAAGTAAGAAAATGTTTCTAAAACAATGAATGGCCTGTAGACTGCAAAAGAAGTATTGGTTTCTATATGCAATGATTTTAAAAAATATATCAAATTTAAAAAAAAATTACTTCTTATAATTTATTCACATTGTATGAAAAGATATTGCAAAATATGAAATATGTATATATTTAAATATATATAAATATGTTTAATTTTATTTATTTACATGAAATCTTTATTTTTAATTTCTTTGAATTGATTAATTTAATTTTTGTGTTTAATTTTTAGGTGCAAAACGTACGCTATATGTAAAATAGCACATTGAATTTTTTAAACATATTTTTATTTAAAACTGTAAGTAATAATATAAGTATAAAAATTTTTTAATTTAGTATATTATATAAAATATAATTTAAATTATAAATTAATAGACATTTTTTTGTACTTTCCTAATAAATTTAACTCGAAAGCTTTGTCCTCTTACTGAATTCCATCGTCCTTAAGATAAGTCAATATCTAAGAAAGTGTAAAATGAATATATACAATTTTATTTTTAGATTTAAAAATTTGTTTATCTATTACTTACATAAAGCATTTTGTTAAATGCATAATATAAACAATTAGCTTTGCTTAATTGCTTTTGTTTAACTATTAGAGTTTATTGAACGTACCGATTTGTTAGCACCTTGCTTAATTAGCGAAATGTTTTTATTTAGAACAATTGTGTACTATACAAATTTATTTATTTGGTTTGAAACAAGTAAATAATAATAATAACTCATTATTTGATATATACTTGTTTCAAACAAAATGCACAGATGTTCTCATTTTTATTAAAATTAATTGTGTGGTGAAAATATTGTGTTTTATAGAATTATTAAAATTTATATTCTTTTATTTGCATTCGATAAAATATTCTTAAGCTATAATTTATTTCGACAGTTTTTTTTTTCACTTAGACTTCAAACTAAATTATAATATAAAATTAAAATCACAGTGTTGTCAACGTTTTTTGTTAATTTTTTTAAATAAAAAACTTTCATTAGTAGCAAATTTTATAGCGGAAGATAGAATCTAAATTCAAGAATCTCTCAGTATTACAGTTCGATTAGAATTGTTTGTTGTGTTCTAAACTCTACCTTGTTTGGTGGAATAATTTCCGGCAAGGTACAACGAACTTCAAAATGCTTTACGGTGGCATGTTAGTTTCTGACAGGTCCCTTATGTTTCTTTCCCATGTCCGCAATAGAATCGGTTAAGCACAAAGATAAAAAATTTTTTCATATTTTCAACAAAAAAATCTTCAAGATTGGTTTCGTCTATTGTGAAATTAAATAATGAAACTCATAAAAGCATTAATTATAGCCTATATGCCTATAGATACTTTTTAGAAAACGACAATATGTTCAACTATAAGGAAGAGAATAACTATGTGATGAATTCGAAATTGAACTGGCTCATGTTATTGTTCAAAGTGAGTTATTCTTCATATTATAATATGGTGTATTAAAAACACAAACCAAACAAAGGATAACAAGGTTATACGCAAGTAAATTGATCCTAATCACACTACTGGTAGCTTGACCATTGAAAATAAATTGAGTTGCATTCACACTATTGTAAGACTTGAATCTTGAAATTGGTTTTGTGTAATCGTAAATAACACATGACATGTTGCATTAAAAAACTAAGGTATAAGTATACTCTCCTCCTTGTCTCCCCTATTAGAAATCGATATCAAGATTGAGGCTGCCGCTAGTATGAATAAATATCTGATAAACAAATTAAATTACTTTTATTTGTGGTCTGACCGTTTCAGCAAAAAAGTTCCACATCGTTGCTTGCTGAAATACGGTTTATACCCATATATAATATATAATAGACTAATTCTTGACGTGGAAATTTGCAAAGATACATATCGCATGAATATAAAATTTAATTTCGGAAAAATATTTAAATTCCTTAATTACGATCTTATGATAGGGTAGAATAATATTTTGTTTTTTTTTTCATATAATCTCTCAAACATCGAGTAATTCATTAACATAATTATGAGAACCGAAGTTCTATTGTCAAATAAGTTTATCTATAATAGACTTTAATTCTGCTGCGCTTTCTATCAGCAAAACAAAATATGAGTGAGTACGGTTGCAAGAAACTGCCGGGTGTATGTCCCGGAGCCACTCGTTGAGTTCGATGTGCAAGCACCCTATGACCTACAACAACAATAACTTGAGTGAGTAGTGATTTACTTAGTGGGTTTACTGTTCAATATAATTGTCGTAATGTAGGTAATAAAATGCCGTTTTTGTCAGAAATTTAGAGTTCGAAATGAAGGATAGTGTATGATTATCAAGCTTTACTTTAAATAAGGAAGAGAATATTAGAAAAATAGCACTTCACTACATCACATTATCTGTAAAGAACCTTTTACCAGTCAGAAAATATTAGTTATAAGTAGATCAAGTATACATTTTTGCTTTATTATTATAATTTTCCTAGTTAGTATCACTGATTTTTTATAAAAGCATAGACCGGAATCCTAGTTTTATAGTTAAAATTAATACTAACATTTTTAACAGTTTTCGACCATGGATAATGCTTATTTTCTTTTAAAAATTTTTCTTAAATATAATATTTATATAATATGATATTGTTTTTAATAGTTGACTTTAAATTTTTTTTTTAATTTTTTCGATATGTTATGCGTCTTCATTAATAAAAATGTTCAAATTTGTGTAATATTTTGTAAAATAAAAATATAAACTTGTTATTCTAATAATATATTTTTTATGCAATTTTTCAAATTAATATAGTAGTATAAAGAAATACTATGTAATTTTACTTCATCAGTTTACTTCATCACACTCGTCGCTAGATCCCATCTACATCTGCAATCATTCAATGTTGGAGAGTTCTCAATTCCTGCTAGAAATAGTCATTAGAAATGTGTTCGCATTCAGTTGTTCAGTTGTTCTTGCAATTCGGAAGAGAATTGAGCGCCGCCGGTAGGAAAGACTACGTAGTCGAAATATACAGATATAAAATAAAATATTTCTGAAAACAAAATGAAAGCGTCTCGTTCGTATGTGCTTTCTTGTCTTTATAGTGAAATACGTCGAAGATTTATTTTTAGAACATTCAAATAAATTTAAGATGTATTTTAATTAATTAAATTTTTTCCAATATTAATGATAGTTCATTAAATAAAAAAATAAAATCGTATAATGAAAATAAAAAATTGCATTTTAAGAATATAAATTCATTATATAAGTTAAAATCAAATTTAAAATATTAAATTTTAAAAAAATATGAATTTAATCGAACAAACGAACAATTAAAAATGTCGAAAACGCAGAGTCCCTCATCTTCTTTACGCAGTAATCAGCCCCGTAGGCAGGTGAAGCGTTGCTGTCGTAATTTTTTTACGTTTATGTGCACCCAAGTTGGTGTTGGAGCACTAATCGTACTGTACGCTATATTTGGGGCGGTATCGTTCATGAACATCGAACGTGAATATGTGGATAAGACAGCATCCGAAGTGGTTGCCTTAAGGCATAACTGCTCAGTGGAGTTATGGCACATAACTGAAGAACTTAATACATTCGATAGATTTAAGTGGCAAAAGGAAGCAGAAGCAGTATTAAAAGAGTACCAAACACAAATTGCTGCAATGATTAAAAATGGTTACGGCGGAAGAACACCACAACAGATTTGGTCCTTCCCAGCAGCACTTATGTTTTGTTTGTCAGTTATTACTATGATTGGTTATGGAAATATGGTGCCACGTACGCCTTGGGGAAAGGGCTTTACAGTTATATATTCCACTTTTGGCATACCACTTTATATATTGTATTTTTTAAATATGGGAAAAGTATTGGCGCGTTCCTTTAAATTTTTGTATCGCTCTTTGCATGAATGCACGCAAGATAACTCATCCATTGATAAACGTTTGGATGCACTAGAGTGCGGTAGTACTGGAAATGATGAACGTAAAAGGATTATTGTACCTTCAACTGCTTGTTTGTGGGTCATTATATTCTATATAATAACGGGCACAATTATGTTTGCTAATTGGGAGAAATGGTCATATCTTAATTCATTCTATTTTTGTATGACGTCATTATGTAAAATCGGTTTCGGTGATTTTGTGCCGGGTGCAAGTTTGGTAACGTCTGCAGATATTGAAGCGGCTCGGAAAAATGCTATTGAAGATGCTACAGCAGATCCAAATGAACTATTTGAATTACAACTTATGACCGATCAAAATTCAAAATTAGCAATAAATTTTCTTTACATGTTAATAGGCATGGGCCTAGTCGCAATGTGTTATAATTTAATGCGTGAGGAAGTGCGTGTGAAAGTGCATGATATGAAAGAGGACACCAAAGTTTGTCTTGAAGATACAAGAAAACGATTCGGACGTTGTTTTGATAGTAATGACTCTTATGACGATGATTACTATTAAACAAATAATTTTAGTATATAAAACATTTTTAGTGTATATAGATAGCATTGTCAATTTAAAAGATTTCATGCCACATATAATTTTTTCAATTTAATCTAATTACGTGTTTAAATTTTTACTCGTACAAATACAAAACTAAAGTTTTATTTATTATCTTAATGTGCAAAAATGAGGTTCTTATTAAAAGGATTGTTGGAGGTGCGTACTACCAGATTTAGGAGCTTTGAAAAAGTAATTTATAAATAATGGCAAATTTATTTAATTTATTGAGCTTTAAATATAAATACATTTTTATTATTAATATTTGTTATTAAATTAACCTTTTAATGTTGCAGTACTTTACAATTTAGAGATACTAATCCTATATAAACTATGTAACATAATTTAGCATAAGAGACAATTTCGTTTTATTTTAATAATTATTGAATATCATGATTCTTATTTTTTCACATTTTGTTACGATTGTAAACGTACAATATAATACCACATAGTATTTCTAATACTAAGCTATTTGTATATTATTGATACTTGATTCTTGAGATATATAGGTTTTTAAAGTTGTAAATTTTTTACTTTGATGTTATGTATATATATTTAGATTGATATTATGCGAAAACATTGAGGCAAATATATTTCTGAGTATTTCTGAGTATAAAGCACATAAGTACATTCATTTTATTCTTTTAAATTCTATCAGTACATCCACGTATGAGAACCGGTTTTATAATCATTCTGCATATCCATATCTAATTTACTTTGGATAGTAATTTAAAGTTAATAAGTTGTAAATGGGTAAAATATCTATTGCTTTAAAGTTTTTTTTATTAACATGGCTTTCTTGTTGGGTTCGACCCATATAATTTTTTTTTTTCTTCATTTATATTTTTGATGTTTTCTTCAAATTACTAAAAACGTCTCGTACGTGTTTATGTTAATTTATAGAACATTATGGTAAAAAAGTTTACTTAACCAATTGCTGCAAATATTAAGTTACATATAAGAGTTAAATGGGTAATCTTAAAATCATGTGATAGTTGAGCATTTACGCTCATTAAATGCTTAAAAAATATATTCCAAAAATTGGTAAGAATCTTGTCATACCATACACAAGGAATGGTTTCAATAATAACGAATTGAATAATATTGAATCGATAAATATCTAAAAATAATTCCACCTGTACTAGAGGATGCTAGGGATAAAGGACATTGTTACACACTTGATTCATTGATATAGTTAATTAGTATTTGATAATAGTACGTTAGATTGTATATGTAATGCAAAATTATTAACTTTCAATATAGAAATAAACATATTTTTCTTCTTCTCTTATTTCAAGGCAATCATTGATAATTTTTTGCAGCTACAAAACCGTGTTACAAACTTCAGTGTAATGCTTGGTGGCGGCGCTGAACGTTTATGCACGCCAAGCACTTCAGCTGGTCCATTTCGAATATTTGCAGTTGCGGGGTTTCAAAATCGTATTAATGATATAGTATATTGTCCACCAATAATACGACAACCAACCCAAAATGTAGAAGATTCGACAGCGATCATATACTTTGGTGGAGATGTACAGGTATAAAATCAAAAACTTCATTATGTAATATATTTAACTACTTTATTTTCTTAGGATTTTCCAGAGAGTATGGAAACGAACCGCGATAGTCGCGGGTATATGAAATACAATTTAGAAAATTCAGCTATACTATTGCGTGAGGCATTTCCGCTGTCACATATCATTGTCATACGCCCTGTTAGGTAGATATCTATATTATTTAAACATTTAAAAAGAATTCTTTGACGAAAATGTATTTAAATATTTATATATATTAATAATACAATGTATTTTTAAATAGAATGGAGTTTAAAACTTTTAGTTGTTTTGACAACTTTGTGCGTGGAAACAATGCTGGAGTGCCGGATCATACGCCAATGAATCATGCTCTACAACATTTAGAAAAGTAAATCTAATAAAAATATAGATCTCAATAAATTTTTAATTTTTACTAAATACCTTTTTTTAGATTATTACAAAATCTATCTCAACGCCTTATATCTATACCAGAGAGCGAAATTATGGATCAGGCCGCACAAGCAGCTGCTGCTGCAGCAGCAGTTGCAACAGCACTTTCATCAAATCTGTCAACTGTTACAACTGATTCATCATCATCTTCATCGATATCAAATGATAATAATCAGGAAATGGATATTGATATATTGCAAGTTCAAGAAAATATTAGTGTTGATGGAGAAAATGCTGTGTTATTTCCCAACATAGCAGGTGCTGCAGATATCTCTAAGTCAACTGATGAAACACCAACAACTAATAGTAATGCATCTAATGCAGAAAATATATCTGTTTCAAATGTAACTGCAACAAAACAACATCCAACTACAGCGCAACAAAATAATGTTCAGCACTTAAATAATAGTAACAATTGCACTCTTCAAATTCAACAACAAAATCGTTCAAATAATAATCCATTGTGGTGGCGCGAAAATCTCAATTTAGATAAATCCAAATTAGTTCTGATTGGATTTAGCAAGGGTTGCGTTGTCCTCAACCAAGTGAGTCAAATTTAGTGTAAAAATCGTTACATTTTATATATTTAATAAGACACACTTATTGATTTTACATAGAGCTCAGTAGTGATATATTTATATGCCCTTATAAGTTTGTATTATTTATGTAGATTAGATAATTGAGGACTTCTGTTAACTAAAGTAAACCAAGGTTAGGTTATGCTGGCAGTAAACAAAGCTAATTGGACAATTAAGAATGTGCAGTTTTATCCACGTTAGCAAAAAAAGAAATAAAAATCTTTCCATTTTTAAATTTTTATTCATATACATATCAGTTTGCGGATAGGGATAGAGTATGCCATCAGATAGATTATAATTCTGTAGAGCGAAGTATATACCTTTTTGTTTTGATATTTTCTAAATAGTAAACGGAACCATGACAATGACAAAGCTCCAGTTAGCAGTTAACTAGAGGTTTCGACACTAAAATATACAAATTCAGATTAGTGTCTATTATTTGTAGTGAATAAAACATCTATAATATGTAACTACATCGTCCCAGTTTTTTCTATCAAATAATGACTGTCACTATTTGATAGGAACATCGTCCCTATCAGACGATGTTCCTGGGACGATGTAGTTACATATTATAGACGTTATAAGTTTTATAGACGTACACAATAAGTTAGTATTTAAAAAAAATATATGTCATTGTATATAATGATTTGGACTACATATAAAAGCTGAATAGTTGCATTATTTGCTAACAGTTTGAATTTTTGTTACATTTTTTTTTAGTATAGGAGTACGGATATTCTTATACTGCCTGCACTTTGACAGTTAGTATTTTTAGAGTTTTAATGTTTGCTATAGTTTATTAGTTTATTTGCAATAGTTTCGGAAATATTTCCATACTAATCATCTCTGTATTATAACGATACATATTATACATACGATACATACGATATTATTCATACTTATCACTCTATAAGAAAAAAAGCCTATAATTCACAAATCAATAATTTAGTCTCACAATTCAGTGAGTCTGAAATGTTCAGTACGTTCATTTCGGTTGAATTGTATAAGAATGCTATTGATTCCTCTGTAGAACGGTTCTCTATGTTTTACTTCCTTACAAATATATGAATTTGATATAAATATTTTACTGTAATTATTCTTAAGGAATTGTTAGACGTCCTGCTTTCATGTTGTTGTTGTAGCCTGGAGAAATTTATACTGCAGAAAACATGGAAGGAATTACAAGACACAAATACATGGGGTAAAATATGGTTTACTAGGTAGGGAAAAAAGAATAGAAAAGAGTTGCGATGGGGGACAGGAAGGTTCCCGTTTTATAGAATATTTTTTTTAGCTCAGTATAAACTGGTCAGTTTATGTTTTATTGTTAATTATAATTCAAAATAAAATGTTTAGTAATAACTAATGTCACATTTATATTAATTTATTTTAGTTCATTTATGAGTTTCATTATCTTAAAACATTAACACCCGATGACAGTACCATGATACGTTTGTTATCACGAATTAAAGACATGTATTGGCTGGATGGAGGTCATGGAGGACAAAAGAATACATGGATTACTTCGCGTAGTTTATTGGAAACTTTAACAAGAATGGGTTTGTAAACAAAAATATTATTAAAAAGGATTTGCTTATCTAACTGAATTTTTTTTTAAGGTATGAATATACATGTGCATTTAACGCCGTATCAAGTACAGGACGATAGGCGACCTTGGATAAGAAAAGAAGAGAAAATATTTACTGATATGCTACGAAGGCTTGGAGCACCCATTACAAGACATTTACACTATGATAGTCAAACTGCAAATTTGATGACACATTTTGAAGTGCTACAAGCATTTTGTCAACATATACACCATCAGCAACAGCAGCAACAGTCTCAAACTACATCACAAACTGCGCAAACAAATAATACACAGAATAATGATCAACTTACACCACCACAAGTAAATAATGCAATTAAGGTGACAGCTGAAAATACAGCTGAGGAGAAGTGACATTATCGTCGACGTAATTATCATTATTTGCGCAAAACAACAATTAATAAACAAAGACAACACATGCTTACTGGTGTTGCAACTTCATCATTTGTAAATATACATAACTATAGACAACATCAACTTCATAATCAGCATCATCACAATCATCAGCGCCAACGTCATTTGCACCAGCATCACCATCAACACAAATCTAAGTCCAAACGTAAGCTACAAAAGCTATATTATTCGTTTAAGCTTTAGGTTAAAACTGTGCTGTTTTTTGCCCTTAAAAAGAAGAGTAGTTTTTTAAATGAATATCATTAATATAAACTTCATGATTATCATGAATATAAACTTCATGATTATCATGAACATAATTTTAGAAGCAATAAGTTCTTCACACCTTTTATCACCAGTTTTAATAAATCTCACTTTTCAACACACAGCAAAAATAACATCCGTCATAATAATACTAAAATGGTTTAAAAGTATTAAGCAGATTTTTAGAAAGTTAATTTGTTTTAAATGAATTTTAAGTAAGCTTTCGTTAGACGCTGAATTATAGTGCATAAAATTTATGGATCAGAGGTTCATTATGATAATGCATCTGAACACTGAGCTCTCATCCTAATAATTAATAAATCAATAACATGTTATCTAATACATAGCTTAAACTCGGATAGCCATTACTTATGTACGTTTTAAATAGTAATCAAAATCACGCACAAAATAGTTTTAAATTATAGTTTTCTGTTGAATCATATTGAAGGAACGCAGTTTATATTATTATTTTATTAATATTATATGTTCAATTTGCTTTCCGAAAATTTCCAGTTTCAAATTAATCCTTCACTCAATTGACTTATAAGCAAGGTTCTTTTTAATTTTAGTTTTTAAATTCATTTAAATTTCCTTTTCTCTGTATTTGGAGTAATGAATTTCGTTTTTGAAATTTTTTTAAACTTATATTAAATTCTGTGAATTTTTCATTTCTTAAAAATTTTTATTTTATCCTCCCAGTGCAATAAAACTAGAAGTTTAATATATATAATCTGTCCATTCATGAAATTCAATTATTTATTTAATTTTTATTCAATTACTGTATTGTCATTTTAATTATATTAATATTTTTTTTATATATAAAGTATAAATATATATATTCTTACTAAATTTAAAATAATTAATCAATCATTTTTAATATATTATGTAGTTGTAAATACTGCAGGCTTATGTATTTTTGTATGAAAATGATTACTTTAAGTTGTTTTATATGTGTGTAAAATATCTGTATAAAGATTAGTAAACATACAGATACTCGTAAATTAGTAATGATTTAAGTTCATAAACAAAATCATAATGGTAATGTTTGATAAATTATATGACATAAAAATATAAATAATAGTATAATGCGAAAGTTACGCATAAAAAAAATTATGTCTGATTAATGAAATGAGCAGAACAGAATTGATATAATAATGATTATTAAATTAATTAAGTATTAATAACTTATAGGTTACTACATTTGCAGTTAAAGCGCATATTATTCTTTTTTCTCGAATTTAACAATTATAAATTTCTAGAATTGTGGTTATACCTTCAACATAAAGTGTGAGAAATGTATATTCGTATTGAGTTTATTAAGATGTTTGTTGTAACGCATATGGGAAGGCATTAGTCTATAATTTGTTAATCAGTGGTTTCGATTTAAATTTATCATTTTATGTATAAATGCTAATTGCTTAGTGTTGAACTAGACCAATCACATTTGACATATCGATTTTGATTAAAATCTTGAATATTTATCAGAACATAGTCCATACCTGAAGTATGACAGATTTACATCATTACTGGGATTTATATTTAGTTACGATTCTATCTTTAATATTACCATATTTTTTCTCATTATGTTTTTAATCTATTTTAGCTGTCAATAATTTATTAAATAAAAATTCGATTAATTAATTAATATTTTAAAATTCTAAAATGATTGTAAATGATTGATTGTATTCTAGCTAGCCGTTATTTATATATGTATATATAAAAGAGTCGTACCATCTTTTCGGCTGCCATTTCAAAAGTAACCTATTTAATTTTAAATGCCGTTTTTTAAGTTTTATTATTGGGTAACTTAAATTAAAGGAATTTAAATTAACGTTATCATTCAGATTTATTTTTATATAAAGATGTACATTTATGTTTACAATTGATAAACTTTTGCTAGCAAATTCTTCAAAACTCTACTATTTAAAATAGTTCATTAACACATGTTGAGTTCAGTATAAGTGCTTTCGTGATGAATGTAATATAATATATGTAATATAGCATGGTCTATTATACTTTAGAAGAGAAGAGATTTTAAAGATTTTATTCCAACCATTGCTTCACGCTTCGAAAGAGAACATAGTAACAGTAGATCCCTATTACTGGTAATTATGCTAAATGGGAATCAATTCATAGCGACATTAAAAAATTTACAAAATCGAGGTTATGCACCTGAACTCTTGTACATTGTCTGGATTAAAGATCCCTTCTTTCTTGGTCGAATTGGACGTTATTCATACAAAGTGTTTGCAAGAAGACTGTGCAGTAAAAACAATTAATAATTAACTTTAATGGAAAATAATCGATATGAATTAAGCACATTATTTTAATTGTTTTCTCAACTCCGGTATATAGTAATGAAACTATCTTTCATCCATGGTAACGAATTAGTACAGAAATGTAGCTATTAAGTAGTTCGGAAAGTAATTTAGTTTTTTCCCGACAGAGGATGTAATTGTATTTTGTGAAAACTTCACATTTAAGCCGTAGTTTTTGGTTGGTTCCCTTTTAAATATGGAGAGCGATAAGCAGCATTTTCGTTATATCTTACTGTTTTACTACAGAAAGGGTAAAAATGCTGTTCAAGCCAGAAAGAAATTGATCGATGTGTATGGAGAAGGTGTGTTGTCAGTACGCCAATGCCAGAACTGGTTCGCTAAATTTCGATACGGCGATTTTTTGTCGAAGATGCACCACGTTCAGGAAGGCCGGTTGAAGCTGATAAAGATACGGTAAAGATATTAGTTGATGCGAACTGGCGATCTCACGTGAGATCGGATCGAGGTTAAATTTATCAGTTTATGACCACTTGAAAGGCCTGGAATTATCCACGAAGCTCGTTTCCACATAAAAAAAAAAATAGGATAGAATTGTAGATTCTAAAAAGATTGTTTGCTTAATCGTCAACAAAATAAGACCAATATGATACATTCAGGTCAAAATTTGAAAATTTGAACGGTGTTGATCTCTTATATAGTTCATATATTTTTCAAACACATTTGTTCTATTCCTAAACCTGTAAATATGTTAAATAATCAAAAATATTTAAATGAATATTCATCTAGGGGAAGTTAAAGTTCTATAAGGCAATTCGTTTAACTTGGATCCATTTAGGTCTTAAAGACCAATGTGAATCTGTTAGAGAACTTCCTACCAGTTTACAGTAATTTGGATAATCATTTTGACACAATACTTATAAGTATGCTCAGAGGGAATGCATTAATGAAATATGATCTTCGACTAGTTTACCTCTATGAGCTTAGGAACAAAATATTGCTAATAATAAAAAATAGACATAACTATTACTTTGGTAGAAAATATTCCTATTTCTTGCTTAATATAGAATTTGTTATAAAACCAGAGTAGTATTAAAGAAAGACAGAGAAGAAGGAGACTATAATGCGAACTTCCTTACATACATTTTTTACTTAACTCTCAATGAAGCGTCTCTAAAGTCTTGAGTTTTAAATAAACTCAGTGCGTGGGCCTATGCATCACATATAACTCAGCCCTACAACAATTTATAAAACTGTTTCTAGTACTTGTTTGCAAATTTCATATGTTATTTAATGTAATTAAATTAAATGATATAATTAAATTTATTTTTGTGTTTAATCACAAAGCTAAAATAATTTATTAAAAAAAAATAATAATGCTTAAAACTTATATTTTTTATATTTAATAAAGTAGTACTTCAGTCCGTAAAACCGCTGCAGTTATAAAAAAAATCAAATAAATATAAAATATACAATATTAAATAAAATTCATTTTTAAGTATACTGTAATCGCAAGTAATCGCACACTAATGGAAAAAAAAAATAATTGAAAAAATAGCAAAACTTATAATTTTGTTTTTAATTTCTTTCTTTTCTACAGTTTGTCAATGTAATGTAAAAAGTAAATAAAAATAAATTAAAACAAAATTGTTAAAAATTATTTAATAAAAACAAAATTGTACCTTTTCGAATTTGCAGTTCAAAATTGCTTAAATTAATTGTACATTAAAAATATGTTGTACATTTGGCAAATCATAAAATGTTAAAAATTATACATTAAAAATTATAACACAGAACTTTTAAATTTCGGAAAATATTGTAATTGCTTTGGACTTAATTAATAAAATTAATATGATATGATTTCAAAAAGTTTATGCATTGTATGAAGATTTTTTTACTAACAAGAGAATCAAGAATTTATTAAGTTATAAGTAATAATGGAAGAATAAATCTATGACAAAAAAATAATGAAAAACACAAAAAATTAAAACAACATTTATTTAAAACGTATTTATAATAAAATGAAAATTTAATTCAATTCAATTGCTTTTGTTTTTATTATACGAGTATCTTTACACAGGTAGAAAATGTATAAACTTTAAGTAAAAATTCTAGTTAGATATGTAATGCTTAAAATTGAAATAATCAATTTTAGATAAATGATATATTATATAGAGCGTTAAGAATTTTTATTAAAAATAGTTACATATATCAATATTAGTAAACAATATGATAGATAATCTTAATATAAGAAATATTTTTCAATATCATTTTGAAATACCTTCTAAAAAAGTAACTTGCGAAGCTTCTAATTTTAGTAATATTATGTTGACAATAGATTGATGATTACAATATAAAAACATGCCATTTTGAAACTTATTTAGCTCTTCTATTTAGCTGAAACACACATTTTCGATAAGATGAAAGGAATAAATTTCAAGTATATTGCAAATTCGTGAAACCGCATTGAGTGAAGGAAGTAAAGAAGAGTAATATCTTCTAGTAACACATTCACGAGTGTTGAAGATTTCTAATTTTTACTTAATCATAAGATCATAAGTTCAATGCATATATGAATGCTATATTAGGCATAATACCTTAGAGCCAAAGACAATCAAAGTTAATTACTCAATACATATTTTTTAAATTTTATTACTATAATTTAGTTTAGGTTTTCTCCTTGTTATATTAGCCTGCGGGATCTATTTGTGTAGACTCTTTTGGATGTGGTAAACAGCACTTGGTCGTCGAATTCAAGGAGTGGCTCCGGGACATAAATCATGCCGTTCTTGGAATCAGTTTTTCTTATTCGTTTGCAATATATGTAAGTAAGAAGCAATAAGTTATTTTTTTACCTTTATATATTGTATATATTTTTCGATATTATATATATTTTTATCTTTGCTTCAGGATCCGCAGTATAATTGAAGCATGTAAACCAATAACAACGAATTTGTTTCGATATATAGCAATTTAACTATTTTATTATTATTACTATTTTAACTATATATTTCATAGTGTTGACAATAAATTCTCCAACAAAAAGATAGAATTGAAGCATTTTCTAACGTATCAAAAATACACATATTCTTTTAAAATAACAGGAAACATAAGATGCCACAAGCGCATATTTATATGCCTGATATCATATTAGAGGCTGGGTAAAATATGTTATTCTACAATTGGCAAAAAGTGTTTTGTTGTTAAGTGTAATATATTATAATTTTAAATCTATATTAATCACTAATCTCCTGTTATAATTCTTCTTATTATTAAAAGAAAAAGATTTATGTTTCTTAAGCTAAAATTTATTTTTAAATTCGTTCAATAAATTAAGTTTTACATTCGAATTTATTTCAATTTAACAAAATATTTTTTTTATTGTATAAATAAATAATATCTATGCCTTGAGCATTCAGTCGAAATGTAAACACAAAATTAATATTTTTAATAGGTTTAAAATACAAATAAATGAACCGCTAAAATTAGACAAATTGTTCTTATAATATTATATCTTAATATAAAAATATTCCCAAAGGTTATACATATTTTTTCTTTGAATTGTTCTATTTTTTATTTTATTTTGCTTAAATTATAATTCTTTTTTAAAGTTATTCTTTGATAAATTTGGCTATGAGTAGATCGCTGAAAAATTTACCTTAATATATATTGTTTATACATATATTTATGAGTTTTACGAGTCTTACGTTAAATGTATAACATAAGATTTTTAACTTAGTTTTTAATTTATTTCTACGTTCTAATTTATAATATTTTTTCATTGATTTATTATATTTCATATAATTTACATTTCAACTTGTGATGAAGTTCTAGGGATATAAATTTAATCTTATAAAATTTTTAGATTAGGAAGTATTTACAAATCTTATATATATATATGTTATTAAATAGTTCACATTTTGTTTTAAAACTTAATGTAAAAATTAAGAATTTAGGGAAAAAAGTTAATTTTTGCAGGCTATGTTATTGTAGCCTTCATTTCATAATCATTATACATTTCAACAAATGTACTAGTAAAAAATGAAAATAATTTTGAAAATTATGTACATTTGTTCTTACACTTGGCAATTATCCATTCATCACTTCCATCACAACAATCACAAACTCCATCGTTCACCCTGCTGCTTGGCACGAAAACATCGAGTCCTCTGCCAGTGATATGACGTTTTTGATACTTGCAATAAAAGCGCCCTGCATTGCAAGCATTTGTACTTGGTTCATCGCTGCCATCTTTCTCACAGTCACAATAATCATCATTTACTCTGTCAAATGGAATATCTATGCTTCCATCAAGACATCTGAATTTTCCTTCAAAATTTGGTTTATACGCGTCATAATCGAAAAGTCGTATACCTCTACATTATATGCATTATTATTATAATTGCGAAAATAGATATTTGCCGCACATACCTTATAATTTTTATTTGATCTGCATCGTCAACAAGATTATGAGAATCAAAGCTATCAGATTCCTTCTTACCTAGTGAAAGAACAAGTTGCTTATGCGTTTTCTTTAAATCTTGCATTGTATTTTCTAAACTCCATGGTGTGCTCGAATTTGGCAATTTATTGATGGTTAACGCTTGGTATGTAAAAAAGATAATACCTAACAAAAAAATTCCTAGTAACAGAAGTTTTGATTTTTGTTTGTAAAACGGCTTGTAATAAATATTTTCGCGTTTTATCCACGTCTTCTTCATGACATTTGTAACAGTTTTGTATCTTAAAGATACAACAATTCTATGATAAATAAATGGCTAAATTCTTGAGTACACAGAAAAGCTATATATTTTATCCTGATAAACTCTATAAAACTAATTAAAATAAATTTAATTTAATTTTGTTTACGCATCCCACAATATACGTAGCTTAACGACCGAATGTCAAATGAAAAGTAATGCCTACTTTTATTGCAGATGGAATAAAAGGGATTTTTAAATTTTCTTGCTGATCAACACTAGAAAAATTATTGTAGAGAAAATAATAATTTAATATAATATAAAATTATTCGCATAATATAAATTTTTAAATTACAGAAACAAATTTCAATTAATTTAAATTTGTATTATTTAGGCCGTGTATGAGTTCGAGTAAACTGATGGTAAATTGAGCGAAATAGTAAATTATGTCGGTATGGCAGCGAATATTGGTATTTACCAGAATATCATGTAGGGTAAATTTGATAAAAATTAGGTGAATTAGGTAAAAATTCTTCAGTGCTGCCAACTTCAAAAATCAATCTATTGTGAATGTGAGTTATCCGTTAAAATCGCATGAATGTGTAGTGGTTTTTTATGTTGGGGTTTATTTCGAATTTAACACTCCGTATTGGTAATGGATAAGTTAATTTAACACTCCGTATTGGTAATGGATAAGTTTATTTATTTCTTATACTTAGTTATTATAAAATATTCTTAAAGTTAAGATTTATGTTTTTACGTCTTATTCACGTGCTGCTTTTTCTTTTTCCAAACTACTACTGGCGGGAACTGCGGCTATTGTTGTCTCCTTTGTGCCTTGTTGACAGTTCTTTTATTTATATTTTTTGGTGCTGCCACAGTACTCCCCCCTAAGTGATGGAGTCACTAAATTTGGTTGGAAAGCGAACGTTGCGTCCTGATTTTGTCAGGTTAGCTGTTGTATTTGGTCGCACAGACTGGTCGCCATTAACGTTGTTTGGATGTGGTATACCATTGATTTGTTGTGGATGTCAATGTCTGTATCGGGACATATGAAAGCAGCTTTAAGACGATCTATGCTAACTGTTTGTTCTTTGTTTTCGATCAGTATTCTAAACGTCTTGTCATTTCGCTCTAGTATTTGGTAAGGACCATCGTAAGGTTGCGTCAATGGTGGTTTTACCTTGTCATTTCGTATAAATACATGCGTGGCTGAGCTTAGAGCCGGTTGGATGTGGTAGCCTCGGTCTATATGATGCGATACCAACGTTGCCTTGACGCTCTGCATTTGTTCTCTTAGCTTGGTTATGAAATCGTGTTGATTTATATTTCTGTGGCTAGGGTTGCTTACTATTTCGCCCGGTAAACGTAGAGTTTGGCCATATAGCATTTCAGCAGCAGAAGCTCCAATGTCTGGTTTAAAAGTCGTGCGTAGACCTAACAATACTATTGGTAAAACTTCTGTCCAAGAAGTTGTTTGGTGGCACATTAAGGCTGCTTTTAATGTGCGGTGAAATCGTTCCACCATTCCGTTACTTTGAGGATGGTAACTCGTAGTTCGTAAGTGTTTGCAACCGATAACTTCAGCTAGTTGGTTGAACAATGAAGATTCAAATTGTCTTCCTTGGTCTGTTGTGATACGTAAGGGTACGCCAAAACGTGCGATCCATTGAGTAATCAGTGCGTTTGCGATGGTTTCCGCTGTTTGATCTGGGATCGGAATTGCTTCTGGCCATCGGCTGAAACGGTCGATGATGGTTAATATATATGTGCAGTTGTTTGATGGTGGTAGCGGGCCGACGATATCTATGTTTATATGTTCGAATCTGTGTTCAGCGAGTTCATATTGACAAATAGGTGAACGGTTGTGACGTTGCACTTTAGAACGTTGGCATGGGATACATTGTCGGGTCCAGTTTCTGATATCAGCATTTATAGAAGGCCAGAAAAATTTTTCAGCTATCATTTTTGTTGTGCCCCGAATGCTGGGATGAGACAACCCATGCGTAGCTTTAAAGATATGTAGCCGGTATTTCTGCGGAATGTAAGGACGAATTCGCCCAGTTGAAACTTCGCAATAAATTTTATCTGATATTGTTGGTAAAGATAAAAGTTTGATTTCGATGGAATTGTTGTTTTTGATATCTTGTAGTTGTGGGCAACATCGTTGTAATCCAATTATACAATCGTAGTCGATTTTTGGGATGCTAATACTATCTATCCGCGAGAGAAAATCTGCTGGGATGTTGTCTTTTCCGCTGACATGAACGATATTCGTTGTAAATTGACCTATATAATCAAGCTGTCGGACTTGACGTGGTGAAGCCTTGTCGGACTTTTGCTGGAATGCGAACGTGAGTGGCTTGTGGTCAGTTATTAATACGAATTCACGACCTTCTAACATATGTCGAAAATGTTTTATGCCCTGATATGCGGCTAACAACTCACGATCGTATGTGCTGTATCGTTTTTGTGTATCTGTTAATCGTTTAGAGAAAAAACCGAGTGGTTGGAACGTGCTGTTTGTCACTTGATGAAGAACTGCGCCGAGAGCTTTATCCGAGGCGTCTACTTGTAATGCAAGCGTAGCAGTTTTTGACGGATGAACAAGTAGTGTCGAGTTTGTTAGTTCATCTTTACATTTTTGGAAGATTGTTTTGTTCACTTCGGTCCAGCATAACGGTGTGTTGTCGTTCTTCTTGTTTCCTTTTATCATTTGTTGTAGTGCAGTTTGAGAATCTACAGCGTTTGGTACGAAC
>NC_051847.1:240679223-240693617 GCF_002237135.1 Teleopsis dalmanni | reverse complement strand
CTTACGACGTTCATACATATACTGCTCCCAAAAACGTGTACGAGTATTTTCAGCATTCAATAATTCAGATCCAGAGTATGTTTATATTTTGTTTTTATTCTTAATTTAACTGATTACAAATAAGTTACTTATTGGTTCACTTAGGCATACCGATAAATTGTTCAGTGAGATAAATCATCTTCACACTACTTACAAAATATGCCGACCATTTGGTTCAAATGCTGTTGTGATTGTAAGTTAAATATTTTTGCTATAAATATTTACACTATTAAAAGCGTAAAATTTTGAAAAACAGTTTTACATACTATAACTTATAATCATTTAAACTAAAAATTGCATAGAAGTAAAATCCGTTTTATACTAATATATCGAATATTTAAATAATACTGGATCAAATATAGATAACATTGGTAGTGACATGTAAAACAAAATATTATTTTGCTTCCCAATTTATCTCTTAAAACTATGAAATTTAATTCCGCCAAATCCTAGAAGTTATCGTATATCTCATTTAACTCTTTTGGCATCCAAGATTTTACTTGTGATTAAATATTATTTTTTTTAATGTTTAAGTTTTTAATGTTTTTAATTTTTTTTTGTATAATTGCTACAACAAAAATTCATTTTTATATTATTTTCATTAATTGAATTTTTGGATGACCATACATCTGTTTCGAGTATTGCCAAATACACATCATCAGTGGTCTTGGAAAAAATTCTTGTATTTAAAGAATTTCATACTTCAGTTTGTTCTCAACTCACTGTTAACAGTCTTTATATAATGAATAAACCGACTAACAACTGCACTGAAGCAGTAATTTCACCACATTGCAGAAATGTGATTTAGAAATGTAATTAAATTAAATGTATATTAATATTTAACTTCCGCTTAGGAAAAATTTTAACCATTTTAACCATAAAAGGATGTAGTGAGTTTCAGTATAGAAGGACACCAATGCAAATTTTAGTAATTTTTTTAATATGTAATTTGTTATGGTTCAGTGGCCTATCTTAATGAAATGGACTATATTGTTTCATGAAAATATGCAAATCCAATAAATTGAACACATGGCTGTTGTCGATATGCAATGATGAAGCATTCTGTTTTAAGTATACTTCATCGTCATAATACTAAGTATTTTGATATTTTTCATTTTTTGATATAATATTGCCGTATTAACCAGATCAAGAAGACATATCTACTCTGATTTGCGTCATGTTCCAATAATTAGAGTCGTAACTGTTAGTCAAAACCTGATGAAATGCTAACTAAATCTCTATACAGTATAATAATCCTTCGAATATGTTTCCTCTTCAAGTGTAGATCAAAATGATCCAATAAAAGATATTATTCTTTAAATAAAAGAAGAAAATTAGTTTTTTAACCATATTGCCAGTTTGTTTAATGATATCACAATAACCTTGTCTTTTAAAATTAAGTTAGTACGGTCTGTCCGTTTGAACAGGCCACCATTAACAAAGAATTTCTTCCTTAATAAAGAAATTTATAACAAACGATCTATTAAAACCGAAATTAAATCCAAGTGGAAATATATATTATACTATATTATATAACATTATATTATATACTATAGGCCACAATAAGTCGTGTATTGAAGGCAGCCATTGTGTGCAAAGGTGTACTTATAGAATGGATAACTGTGAAGGGTTTCGACGAAACGTTAGATCCGGAAGATCTATGGACTGAATCTCGTTATGAAGTTTTTCGTAAAGTGCAAGATCATGCACATTCCGCCATGTTGCACTTCTTTTCACCTACATTACCCGATTTGGCAGTAAAAAGTTATATGGTATGTACGATAAATAAAAAAAAAATTTTCCTTTCAGAGTATAAATTGTTTTTTTTTTAGACTTGGTTAAATAGTTACAGCAAATTATTCTTAGAACCGTGTAAGCGTTGTAGTAAATACGTATCTAATGGCTTACCTCCCACCTGGCGTGATTTACGTACTTTGGAACCATTTCATGAAGAATGCAGAAATTGCTAATTAGAAACACGTTTTTCTGATTTTATTAATTAAAAATAACAATAAAACTTCTTCATTTCATATATAACAGATATTTTATTGTTTATTTATTTTCGCATATAGCATACATCAGAATACAACTTGAAACAAGTAAACAAAGGCATGATCAATATAATTGATACAATTGAATTCTGTGTAGCTTTTAGAATTGTATTGATAATGTTTTATTTACAAACAGAACGGCTCTTTTGCGCATATAAACGATCGAAGTTATCCTTTAAGGTTTTACGCAGCATTTGGATTTTTTGCTGTACCTTTTCTTCTTGACATTTAAATTCTAAGACTACTTCATTGGGAATGTAATAGTTTTCTTCATCTTCGTCGAAATATTCATCCTATAAATATATAAAAAAAAATATAATATTTAAAAAATTATTCTTATTTATGTAAATAGTATTTATTATTCTATGTTTATATTTAGTTTGAAATATAAGAATGTCGTATATCAGTTAATAATAAATAATATTTAATATAAATAAATGTTTGCGTTAACAAACATTAATGAAAAACATTAATGCTTTGAAATTTTTAACTATACATTAAATTATTTACATACATACAGTACAGTAATTTACTTTAATCATACAGTAACAGTTTGAACAAAACTAAACGTGGTAGAGAAGAATATTATTTTTCTATGAACTATTCATCTATACATCTATCATTTCAATATGTTTGCAATACATTAATAAGTCATTGGAGGCGGTAGAATATATATTCCTGATCAATTCTTAAAATTAAAGAATTGAATTAAAGTTTATAGTCTGTTCAAATAAAATTTATGTATATTATATATAATAATAATATTTACTTTATATAATGTAATATATAAACATATAATATAAACAAATTATTAGACATTTTCATAATCCAATAAAAATAATATCTGTAGGCATAGTTTAGCCAGAATTAAAAAATAATTAAATATATTTATATTAAACAGCTTATACTTATATGAACATATCATTTATATGACGCTGACATTGGGGACGTAAAACTACAGCGCCCGCTATCGTATACATGCTAAATAAAGAGAAGCCGTCTATGGAGAAGTATTTGTGTACTTGATTATTAAGTGTTTTCAATAATAATTGAATAATAATATGAAAAAATGATTGGAATTTGCAAGATTTAAATATATTTATTATATAAACTGATAACTCATATTAAGCTTCTTACACAACAACTCTTATATGAATGTAGAAAAATACATTTAAATTTTATTTATAATCGAACAGTTTTTTTTTACAATTCTAAAGATGTAGGCTTAGAAATGAACTGCGTCTTTAATTTATAGAAACTGTGGTGTTCGAATTCTTCATAACTCTATATGAACAGTTTTTTGTAGTATTTCTATATTTTGTTAATCTGTATTTTTCCAACTATTTCTACTCTTTGAAATCAATATTAACTGATTTTAATATTCATATTTATATTTTAATATAATTATGTATTAATTTCAACACTTACCACCATTTGTTGCAAGCTTAAATAACCACCGCGGCATAATAACTGTTCACTTAAATCAGTACCGCAATGCTGCAATGGCACATCATCCTCCAGTTCATGCCCATTAACATGTTCATGATTACAGAAACCCTCTGAACACGATACTTCTGAACCTTCAGGAGAAGACACTATACTCGACATACGGGAATTCTCCTGCGAATTTGGTTCGCTACCATAACCAGAATCCTTAATATCACGCCCACATGGACAATCTGGCGTCTGTATTAGACATTCAGTCCAGCACTTTTCAGTACTCACATTAATTATTAATTTATCTGGCTCCGGCGATGGTGAGGATACAGTTAGTTTTTTACAAGTATTATTAAATTGTACTTTTTGCTTTTTTTTATTTTTTTTCAGTACCAATTTAGGCATTTGTTGATTTTTACTTAAAATTGGTATAGAAGAATCGAAATTGTTTTCTTTGTCTACGGATAGTAACTCAAGTTTATCGTCATCCATATATAAAGTCTCATCTTTGATTGATTCGTTACCTATAGAAACATCATCGTCAATCAATTCATCTTCAGCCTTTGGTTCATCAGATTCCTCAAAACCACTCTCACTTTCACGACTAACATTTTTCTTTTCATCCTTCTTTTTCTTTCTTTTCAGTTTTTTAAGTTCTTTTTTATGTTCCTTTGCCTTTTCTGCACGACTTATTTCTTGATAAAGCAGTTCCAAATTGCTAATACCACGCTTTTTCTCAACAGACATATCGAAACTACGACATAAAGCATGTACGCCCACAGCCGCTAACACCTGACAGGCACGCTCCTCTTCTCTCAGACTTACATATACAAGTCTTAAACGTTCGTAAAGTATCATACCAACACAAGTTAAGACTTCCTCCTGTGCAATTTCCAATGTCTTTGCATGTCGCTCGCGTTGCTTAGAGTAACTGTAATTTAAAAAAAATATATGTAAATATATTAAATAAAATAAATATTTTCAATTTACCTTCCATTGACTTCGGGTTCGGCACGTCTTATTAATGCATCAAGAAAATCAACATTTCTAGTTGGTATATGTATGTGCTTTTCAGGATGGCACTTTTTAATATTCGCATAAAGCGCCGCGACAAATCCTTTTTCCTTTTGCGTAACTTCTCCAATGAGAAGTTTGTAGGCTTTTTCAATCTATAAAATAATTGTAATTTACACTTCCATTAATTATATTAATTCCGATAAAACATACTTTCGTGCGGCAGCCTTGACAAAACTTATGTTTCTTCAGATAATTTTCAAGCACATCATGTAATTCAACTGTATCTATTATAGCCAACTCATCGCGGCAATGATTTTTCATCATTGAGGCCCAAACCTCGCGCCAGGTTTCCGAAAATGGTTTGGTGCGAAACGTGTCCAAAGAGTGCAACACACAACGTGTTTTATTACGCAATTTATTTTCAATCAAATTATTAAGCACCTCGTGATGTCGATGCAATAAAGTGCCAAGGAACTGCGGTGTTTTTAATTTCTCTTCCGACACAGTCAAAATGCATGAATTCTTAAATACTAAAGGATCAAGCGTTGGATGACCAGAAAGAGTTAACTGATAAAAAAGTCTTTCAACTCTACGACGACAACCCACACACTGCACGCATTGATTAAGAACAGAAACAAATGTGGAACCATCAATTTCTAAAGACTCGCGAAGTTCGTCACTGCTTAGCAGCTTAAATTTTCGTTTAAACTCGTCAAGCTCCTTACCAAATATGTATGGCTTATCGAAGCAAAGACCTTTATGATTTAAATCCATAAGCATCTATAAATATACAACAACAACAAAATAATTAGTTTCATTAAGACTAATTTCATCAAAACTTTAGTTCACTAAATTGTTTAAAGAACAATATATATATTTTTTGTTATAATGTTTATTAAGACTTTAAAATGTGGGAAATGTCACGGGATTAAGACTCAGATATGCGCGAGACGAGACGAATTATTGTGATATGTTGCCATACTAAATGTTATATTAATGTATAATCGTAACTGGTAAAAATTCTACATAATTTTGAGAAATTCAATATATTCCATATATGCACCTTTGTTATAAATGTAGATAGATTTTAATGTATAGTTTTTATATTGAATTTTATGGCATCAAAGTTCATGATTTTATTTAATCACATGGCACTTACACTATTTTTGTATGCGGATTTTCAATTAGTGTATTTTTAATACAAATTTAACAATATTTTTACATATACGTATATATTTTAGAAATATTAAAAACTCTTTGTAAATTATGAAGCAAAAGAAATTACGCAAAAAGTGCGTGCTCAGTAAAAGTGAAATCAAGAATTTTATTAAATAAATTAAATTTTATATAGAGTTTATTTCTTTATCAATATACGTATAAGATCCGAACTCAAGTCAAATAGTATCGTTCACAGAAAGCACATAATAATATTAAGTTTATTGTTTATAAGAAATATTTTAAGATTTCTACAAACACATTATAACACTAATACGTGCAGAGAGGGGTGAGGCTGTTTGTATTTCGATTCACATGGCGACATACGTTAAACAAAGAATTTGTTTATAATATTGAGATATTTTAATATCTACAAATGAAATAATATTAATCTTACCATTAGATTTTCTTGAACAAGCACTGGAAGTTGTCTACGACCAATGCCTACTTCACCAGCATCGGGCCGATAGACCAAAGCAAGTCTTGCCATTTTTCCGCTTAAATATCCTCAACTCGTAACTTTGTATTATAAAAATATTTTATTTATCGGTTTGATTTTTAACCTGATTAGCTTAATAATCTTCTTTTTTCTTTATATTTTAATAATTTATTAGTAGAAATTTTTCCACACACGTAGTAAATTCGCCATTAAAAAATCGAAGTGCTACCAAATCGCGCACATCCCATATATTTATAAAATCTTCTTCTTCTTCCCTAAAATAGTAATTGCGAATAAATTCGAATAAGCTTAAAATAGTGAAGGATACTTTAATTGTAGTTCTTTACGTATACCGTACGCAATGTATGTAATATATGTATTTATAAAAAATGTTAAAACTTTTTGCCGTTTTTAAATATTTAATTTTTATAAATGTATTTTTTTTTATTTTTAGTAATATAATAGTTCAGTAACATTTTATTTCAATTTTGGCTATGAGTTTACGAAAATGACAGGTAAAATCGGACACCAAATACAAATATATATTTCTAACCTTAGGGATAATTTCAAATAATACTTGTTTTTTATAATACAATGCTTCTAAACAATTGTAATAAATAATTTTATATATACAAGACAAAATCATATTATAACTATTTAATTCAATTTGGGGCGCAACAAGTTTTTATGTTTATCGTAATATTAATTAGAGATAACAATATGATTAAGAACAACTGTTTAACCTTATTTGCTACTTAATACACGCTTGTAATATTTATTATAAACAATACTCTTATTATAAATACATAAGAATACTCACGAAAGTCAAAATTTACTTAACTCAAAATGATAAACAAAACTAATATAAAAAAAATTTATGTGTTTAGCACGTGTGTGAGTTTGGTTAAATTGCCTTCTAAATAAGGGAAATTCTAAGTTGTGCTATGTAAAAAATCCCAAAAAATCTCCCATTTGGTTTAGCATCAACTTAGCCTACCTCGCACACGTCCTTAAATTCAATTATTAAAATGAATAAAATTGTTCACTTATGATGCAAATTTTACACCAAAAATAAACAGAGTTAAATGAGCTCCAGAGTTAAGTAATTTATAACTTTTAAATGTAGAGTTCACAGTCAACTGTGTTTGCTGCTTAAATTTAATCAATGAAAATTAACGATAAAAAAAATTCGCTTGTTATTAAAATTAAACGATTTCAGTAATTAAAAACTCTGAACAACTTTTTGAATAATTTGAGTCCTTTGATTGGTGTTTAGTAAATATGATGAAAGATATGTCAGAAATATTTGTAATGTTGCTATTTTATGAAAATATGGCAACGAATATTTCAATAGGCCTCTTTACTTCTTTTAATTAGCAGGTTAAGCTCGTGCTAAAATGCTAATGTTACATTGCTCAATAAAACAATTGTTAACGTGTATCTTGTGATTAGCATAACTCACTAAAACTTTAGAAACCACACGAAAAAATATTCCTGCGTCTACACTACTTATATTGTATACACCTCTCATTTTTATATACCTCTCAGTTTTTCACTGACACAAATTTTTGTTCACAAACAAAATTCGAAAATAATACTCATTTGCATTTGAATATAAAAATCTTGCCAAATTTTATTCAGTGCAGATGCCGAGTAAATTTTTAACATCTGATGCGACAGTACGAAATAAACAATTTATATGTTCTGTGGCAATACTCAGATCAATTAGTACAAGTTTAGCATGTTAAATACAAACCGTAAATAGCACTTATATATATATACACAATGTATCATTACGTTATTCAGTACGCATTAAATATATATGCCCACTGTTCTGCAGAATGAAATTTCAGGTTTACGCTATTGTGACTTTACACTTTTGTCTGTTGCAAATATTTATACATTATTTTCAGAAAGGAAGAGTATTTAAGGATTATATGTAAACAGTTATATTAATTATGTTGGAACTGAATTAATTCAAGACTCTAGTGATTAAATTAATAAAAATATATCATATATAATTTAATTCATATCATAATTTTTGAAAGTGATGTTCCTTGTTTCTAATTGAGGCATCACATACATACATTATTAATATTATTAAACTGCAAATTATTGTTGATATTAAAAATGAAACCGTCCAAAAATCGTGCTGGGCGCTTATCAAGTTTAGCAGAGGATATGGATGTGCCATTTCGTTCCCGATTGCATATGCTATTTGCACAAATTGAGAAAGAGTTCGAGCTGCTGTACATTGAAAATTTAAACTGTATGTTACGCATATAAATAAATTGTTATTTATTATACTATATTTTATTATAGTGCAGGACAAATTAGAAAACTGTACCAACAAGGACTCTAATATTTCATGTGAACGTTCTGGTGCCAGCATTAATGTTGGAGGAACTTGTGCAGCAGCGGCGATGATTGTTCCTACTGCTTCTAGCCATGATGACGTTGAATCTGCTACTGGTTCTAAAAGTCTCAAAGCAAAATTAACTGCGACGGGAAATAAAGTAAAGGCGAGTCATAAAATTAAAGCGCAAACAAGTCGCATTGTATCAAGTTTCAAGCCAAATCAATCGGTTGTCAGCACAACAGTGCGTGAATTTTGTGGCCATAAAGATGGAGTGTGGCATGTAGCAGCTAAAGTTGGACAACCAATAATCGGTACCGCATCAGCTGATCATACAGCTTGTATTTGGAGCATAGAAAGTGGTCGTTGCCTTTTACAATATCAAGGACATGCTGGTTCAGTGAATTCAATTAAATTCCATCAAAATCGAGATTTAGTGCTAACTGGCAGTGGAGATGGTACAGCACATATTTGGCAAGCAGCAGTCAACTGGGAGATTTCAAAGTATGTAAATTAAATGAAACAAATTTAGAAGTATATACGCTATTAAATAAATTAATTCTAATTACATTCGATATTTAAACGATTCATTGTTTTGTTAAGGAAAGGACATTCATCTGAAGAAGAATTGGACGATAGCGAAGAACAAGTAGAAGATCGAGATCGTTTGGATACATTACGCACACCAGTATGTGAGTTTGCAGGACCTGGCGGTCATACATCGGTCGTTGTTGCTGCTGACTGGTTACCTAATTTAGACCAAATCATTACCGGTAGTTGGGACCGCACTGCTATACTTTGGGACGTTGAAACTCGTGAACCATTGCAACCACTTACAGGACATGACCATGAACTAACTCATGTTTCTTCACATCCCACGCAAAGGTTAGTGGTAACTGCGTCACGAGATTCAACATTTCGCTTATGGGATTTCAGAGATTCTATACCAGCTGTCTCTGTTTTCCAGGGACACACAGAGTAATATCAAATTTAAGAAAGAAAAAATGAAAATTATGTAAACTTATTTTTATCTATAAAAAATAGAAGTGTGACTTCGACAGTATTTACAAGAGATGATAAAGTTGTTTCGGGCTCTGATGATCGAACAGTAAAAGTGTGGGAGTTGCGTAATATGAGATCGGCACTTGTTACTATACGTACAGATGATTCAGTCAACCGTTTGGCGATATCAACAGGTGGCATTATAGCTATTCCACATGATAACAGACAAATAAGGTTGTTCGACTTAAATGGTCAACGTATAGCGCGTTTACCTAGAACGAGCAGACAAGTAAGTAATTTTATAAAATTAATTTAATTATTAATATAAATAAAATCTGTAAATTTTTAGGGTCATAGACGTATGGTATCAGCCGTTGCATGGGCTGAAGAACCCCTGCTTAATTGTGACCTATTTTCTTGCGGTTTTGACAGGCGCGTATATGGCTGGTCTATTATAATACCAAAAGACAATTAAAATTTGATATTGAACAAAGTATTAGAAAAATATCGTCCCCTTGAATATCACGTTAAAAATAATTTATAAGGTGTTTTAATAGTATTAAAAGATTTGTTGATGTTAACACATAGAATCATTTAGAAGAATTCTTACATATTATTTATAACATATTTTATTAATTATAAAAGTTAATTTGTTACACTTATTGAAACAGAATTTTGTTGATAAATAAGATAAGTTTTTTGATTACCACAGCGTTTTGTCAAAAAACTTATTGTAATTTAGTCGTAATAACAATTATTTATAAATCAGATTATATTTAATTCGTTGTTAGCGGAATGAACAATTTGTTATTAAAAACCCGTAAAATAAATACTCTTTAATAGGTAAAGAAAAATTATAAAAAAAATTTGATCACACTTAGAGTATATACAACAATATTGATATTTTCACCTTATTATTGGTGCTTAAATCCAAATTGAGAATTTATGAATATAATTTATAATATTTTTAATGCCAAATATTTTTCCTTTTCGTAATTTAGTGTTTCAATGTTTAATTTTGTTCACACACACGTAATTTAGTATAAGGGTAAAATTATATATCGAATAACTTTTAGTAATTTTATTTATTAAAAACTGTCATAAAGTTATAAAATATTCAATATATATATACACATATATATATAAATATACACACTCATATAAAATACTATAAATACATATTTACGTTTAACATAGTTAAATAAAGAATATATGATTCTTTTAAAAATATACACAAATATACATTTTAAATTTATTTACATTAACGAGCTAGACTGCTATGAATTATTTGAAAACATGAAGTTTTATCAATATTAAACCAATTAAAATGGCTATTTCAATAATGATTATTAATATAAGATAAATTTTGTTTATAACAAATTGACGCCGTATACGCCTAATAATGGCACGTGATTTGGACAAGTCATCATTGGCATTTTGTAAACGACGCGTGGAACGTAGTAAAGATTCACGTTGTTCACTTAATTCAGAAAGAACCTGGAATATAAGAATTTAGTTTAGTTGAAAATACCAAAATATATATACACAGTTATGATAGAATTTAGAGCTAATATCACAAAGTTTTTAGTCCCCAAAATAATTGTCTATTTGAGAAATATAAAAGTTACTAAAAACTTTTTTTATTTTTAGTGTACATGAACGAAAACAGAAAAAAAGCCAATTGATAAATAAATCGTAAAAATAAAGTATGTATGGTTGGGACACACTACGCAAACCCTTCAGTGAAATCGCACATGCTTCTCGCTCAAAGGCTGCGTGTAGAAGGACAATCAACAGAGAGTCGGGCAAATCTTTCAGTGAACTAAGAGCTATAGCGCGTGTTAGAAATAATTGGAAATCTTTTGTGATTAGACTAAGTTCTTGAATTTATATTTTTAAACATGTCAATAATAATAATAATAATATAAACACATGAATGAACATAATTTTATAAAAAATTAAAATAATATAATCTCCACGAATTTTACTTATAGGATGATCAATAGAAAAGCTTTTAAAAGAAATCAGAGGCACTAAAAATTTATAATAAGGGGAATAATTATTATTCTTTGATCAATATGTATACAATGTAACATATATAGTTACATATATATATATCTGAAACATCAGATGGCGTTCTGTTATAAGGCATTCATACAAGAGCGATTCAAAAGGTCAATAAAAAACTAGCGTCAAAAGCAGAATTGCGAAAATGATAGAAGAAATAAATAAAATCGAATAGTTACACCTTGTAAGTCACTGGCTGAAGTTGGAAGAAGTTAAACAATTGAAAAGGGATAGAGAGGTGTGGTCGAAGAGAACTCAACAAAATAGTAACGGAAACTTAGAAGATTAATGTATGAAAGAAACAATAAATTTTTGTTATATATATATAATTGAATAACTAATACAGATAATAACAAATTGTAAATACAAACATTGTTGTACTACTTATAAGGATCTTGCCGAGTAGGTAAACCAGCCTTAAAATAGGTTAATTTAAACAGGATTCAAAAATTTCGACAACAAATAATATTATCATATGCAAAAACGAACCTATAAGGTTGACTATTTATTTTGTTGACTAGGTATACCGGCCTTAACACGGAAAAGATATAAACAAAATACAGGAATTTCGAAACAAATAATATCATATGCCATAACGGATATATGAGACAAAGCGAAAGTTTTAAATCAGAACAGTTGACATCGGACACCTCGTGTTCATAGTCGAATGAAACACTCTATTTGGACTTTCACAATACACGTACGTCCAACTTAATTAAAAAAAAAGTAAAGTTTTCGCATAAACATGCGGGTATATGGAGAAACAATCACAACTTCGCACAAAACAGTACATACATACAACCTACACTCTATATAAGTTCTAAGAACGGGTCTATGTCCCGCAGCCACTTTTCAATAACGACGTTCAAATGCCTTTCAACGCCTGCCAAAGAGGCAAATCAAGCAGATCCTAGCGGGTTACAAAAACACTATATATAATATAATATTTTTTTATTATACTATATTTAATATAAAAGCAAGAATAAAGCTAATTTTTTTCTAAATAAAACAATATTCTAAACAGCATTTCTAAATAAATTCAATTCGGAATAAATTAATTGGCTCTTTAAATCTTGACACCAATTCTAGTAAAGTATATGGTTTGTAGAAAATCGTTCATTCATTAATTTAATTATGAAACTCCTCACAAATATATTTCAATTAATGTCATAATATTAATTTAAGTTCATTACAAACCTCAGTGCCCAATTCCTCTGACTCTATAGCAAATTGATTGGAACGCTGAAGGCTGGCGCTTGTTCTTTCCAAAACATCGTATGTGTTTTCAATCAACTGTTCTTGTTGCTGTATTGCCTGATTATCATGTTGTGCCGGAACATTTTGCCAATAAGACATATTAAACTAAATTATGCTTTTTTATCAACTGTATAAAAATAAATGCGCACACAAAAATATTCATTTAATGTCAATCAGCTGTTCGAAGAAAACACAAAGACCGTTATTCACAATAGAAAATCATATGTAAAAATTTTATTAACAAATACAAAAACAAGTACAGAAGTAAATAAAAACAACAGTAAATTCATTCAGCAGAAAAAGCGTATGATGTTTCATTGCTTTTCATCAGTTTTGTTGCATTTTCGGTGCCGAGTATATTATTTAGCTGTAGGGTATCGTATTTTGTGTATAACACAGTTATACTCATGGATCCTTCCAATCCGTCACGAGAGTTTTGATTGCTTCTATGCATCAAATTAATTACTTCGGAGTAGAAATTTGGCCATATTGGCGGTTGATACATGATAAGATGACGTATGCCTTTGATACGAGTGCGTCGAAAGAAATGCGATCTTTCCGAATAGAGTAGGAAGTGTGCACCACTATGGTAGAACATATCACGGGAACGTGCTATTTTTGCGTCCTTGGTGTACTCACAAATTTGTACAAATGATACCGTTTCCGACTTAAAATAATTGCGCAAACGTACATAATCGAAGTAGCTTGGCACATATATCATACAATGTGCATGAGACGGATTCCGATAGCGTGGCAATATTTCATTTATAAAATAATCAAATCGTTTATCAAATGAACTTTCCAAACTGTTGACATCTACACGATGAAATATTTGTGGAATATTAATTATAACATTACTTATACTGCCAGAAATGACTGGATTTGTTACGCGTATTTTGCCCTGGTAGTTTGTACATTTATGATTGAAAATGCTACGAAATTCTGGAAGATCGTGTGAAGTTAGTAGCACTGTTTGTCGGTAAAAATTTGAATATCCATTTAAACACCAAGGCCGTACTCGTTGAAAATCAGTATTATGCAAAGATTTTAAAGGTAAATGCATATGTTCCATTACATGCAGTAAATTTTCCCAATTTTGTGCGAGTATTAATTCCGCTTGATCAATTATCAACATTTCAATTGAGTTAAGAAAATCATAATCCCGTTCAGGAGTGCCTGCAGCACCTACAATCATGCGAAGACCTAGCGGAGATGCAATCAAAATGTCTGATGCATAGAATTCGGTGTAAAGCTTTAAACACTTTTTCGTAATAGTTATCCCAATCCGAAAATTGTCATCTGTATTGCCACTAAAGGTTTTAACATAATCTTCAGGTTTAGGATTCGTTTTGGGAAAGCTTATAGTGTTACCCGTATATTCCTGAACAAACCTTTCGTAGTTTATAACTGACTTGCTTTTATCTCCAGTTTCGCCAAGTAAAAGTGTAGTTAAAGTATTTACAATGCCAAATGCCGTTTCGCGGAAAGGTACAATGAATAGTATTTTTGGACGC
>NC_051847.1:240661370-240679123 GCF_002237135.1 Teleopsis dalmanni | reverse complement strand
TTCACAGTCAACTGTGTTTGCTGCTTAAATTTAATCAATGAAAATTAACGATAAAAAAAATTCGCTTGTTATTAAAATTAAACGATTTCAGTAATTAAAAACTCTGAACAACTTTTTGAATAATTTGAGTCCTTTGATTGGTGTTTAGTAAATATGATGAAAGATATGTCAGAAATATTTGTAATGTTGCTATTTTATGAAAATATGGCAACGAATATTTCAATAGGCCTCTTTACTTCTTTTAATTAGCAGGTTAAGCTCGTGCTAAAATGCTAATGTTACATTGCTCAATAAAACAATTGTTAACGTGTATCTTGTGATTAGCATAACTCACTAAAACTTTAGAAACCACACGAAAAAATATTCCTGCGTCTACACTATTTATATTTTAGAGGTGATTTTTATATACCTCTCAGTTTTTCACTGACACAAATTTTTGTTCACAAACAAAATTCGAAAATAATACTCATTTACATTCAAATATAAAAATCTTGCCAAAGTTTATTCAGTGCAGATGCCAAGTAAATTTATAACATCTGATGCGACAGTACGAAATAAACAATTTATATGTTCTGTGGCAATACTCAGATCAATTAGTACAAGTTTAGCATGTTAAATACAAACCGTAAATAGCATTTATATATATATACACAATATATCATTACGTTATTCAGTACGCATTAAATATATATGCCCACTGGCAATACTCAGATCAATTAGTACAAGTTTAGCATGTTAAATACAAACCGTAAAGAGCACTAATATATATACACAATATATCATTACGTTATTCAGTACGCATTAAACATATATACCCACTGTTATGCAGAATGAAATTTCAGCTTTACACTATTGTGACTTTACACTTTTGTCTGTTGCAAATATTTATACATTATTTTCAGAAAGGAAGAGTATTTAAGGATTATATGTAAACAGTTATATTAATTATGTTGGAACTGAATTAATTCAAGACTCTAGTGATTAAATTAATAAAAATATATCATATATAATTTAATTCATATCATAATTTTTGAAAGTGATGTTCCTTGTTTCTAATTGAGGCATCACATACATACATTATTAATATTATTAAACTGCAAATTATTGTTGATATTAAAAATGAAACCGTCCAAAAATCGTGCTGGGCGCTTGTCAAGTTTAGCAGAGGATATGGATGTGCCATTTCGTTCCCGATTGCATATGCTATTTGCACAAATTGAGAAAGAGTTCGAGCTGCTGTACATTGAAAATTTAAACTGTATGTTACGCATATAAATAAATTGTTATTTATTATACTATATTTTATTATAGTGCAGGACAAATTAGAAAACTGTACCAACAAGGACTCTAATATTTCATGTGAACGTTCTGGTGCCAGCATTAATGTTGGAGGAACTTGTGCAGCAGCGGCGATGATTGTTCCTACTGCTTCTAGCCATGATGACGTTGAATCTGCTACTGGTTCTAAAAGTCTCAAAGCAAAATTAACTGCGACGGGAAATAAAGTAAAGGCGAGTCATAAAATTAAAGCGCAAACAAGTCGCATTGTATCAAGTTTCAAGCCAAATCAATCGGTTGTCAGCACAACAGTGCGTGAATTTTGTGGCCATAAAGATGGAGTGTGGCATGTAGCAGCTAAAGTTGGACAACCAATAATCGGTACCGCATCAGCTGATCATACAGCTTGTATTTGGAGCATAGAAAGTGGTCGTTGCCTTTTACAATATCAAGGACATGCTGGTTCAGTGAATTCAATTAAATTCCATCAAAATCGAGATTTAGTGCTAACTGGCAGTGGAGATGGTACAGCACATATTTGGCAAGCAGCAGTCAACTGGGAGATTTCAAAGTATGTAAATTAAATGAAACAAATTTAGAAGTATATACGCTATTAAATAAATTAATTCTAATTACATTCGATATTTAAACGATTCATTGTTTTGTTAAGGAAAGGACATTCATCTGAAGAAGAATTGGACGATAGCGAAGAACAAGTAGAAGATCGAGATCGTTTGGATACATTACGCACACCAGTATGTGAGTTTGCAGGACCTGGCGGTCATACATCGGTCGTTGTTGCTGCTGACTGGTTACCTAATTTAGACCAAATCATTACCGGTAGTTGGGACCGCACTGCTATACTTTGGGACGTTGAAACTCGTGAACCATTGCAACCACTTACAGGACATGACCATGAACTAACTCATGTTTCTTCACATCCCACGCAAAGGTTAGTGGTAACTGCGTCACGAGATTCAACATTTCGCTTATGGGATTTCAGAGATTCTATACCAGCTGTCTCTGTTTTCCAGGGACACACAGAGTAATATCAAATTTAAGAAAGAAAAAATGAAAATTATGTAAACTTATTTTTATCTATAAAAAATAGAAGTGTGACTTCGACAGTATTTACAAGAGATGATAAAGTTGTTTCGGGCTCTGATGATCGAACAGTAAAAGTGTGGGAGTTGCGTAATATGAGATCGGCACTTGTTACTATACGTACGGATGATTCAGTCAACCGTTTGGCGATATCAACAGGTGGCATTATAGCTATCCCACATGATAACAGACAAATAAGGTTGTTCGATTTAAATGGTCAACGTATAGCGCGTTTACCTAGAACGAGCAGACAAGTAAGTAATTTTATAAAAATAGTTTAATTATTAATATATATAAAATCTTTAAATTTTTAGGGTCATAGACGCATGGTATCAGCCGTTGCATGGGCTGAAGAACCCCTGCTTAATTGTGACCTATTTTCTTGCGGTTTTGACAGGCGCGTATATGGCTGGTCTATTATAATACCAAAAGACAATTAAAATTTGATATTGAACAAAGTATTAGAAAAATATCGTCCCCTTGAATATCACGTTAAAAATAATTTATAAGGTGTTTTAATAGTATTAAAAGATTTGTTGATGTTAACACATAGAATCATTTAGAAGAATTCTTACATATTATTTATAACATATTTTATTAATTATAAAAGTTAATTTGTTACACTTATTGAAACAGAATTTTGTTGATAAATAAGATAAGTTTTTTGATTACCACAGGGTTTTGTCAAAAAACTTATTGTAATTTAGTCGTAATAACAATTATTTATAAATCAGATTATATTTAATTCCTTGTTAGCGGAATGAACAATTTGTTATTAAAAAACCGTAAAATAAATACTCTTTAATAGGTAAAGAAAAATTATAAAAAAAATTTGATCACACTTAGAGTATATACAACAATATTGATATTTTCACCTTATTATTGGTGCTTAAATCCAAATTGAGAATTTATGAATATAATTTATAATATTTTTAATGCCAAATATTTTTCCTTTTCGTAATTTAGTGTTTCAATGTTTAATTTTGTTCACACACACGTAATTTAGTATAAGGGTAAAATTATATATCGAATAACTTTTAGTAATTTTATTTATTAAAAACTGTCATAAAGTTATAAAATATTCAATATATATATACACATATATATATAAATATACACACTCATATAAAATACTATAAATACATATTTACGTTTAACATAGTTAAATAAAGAATATATGATTCTTTTAAAAATATACACAAATATACATTTTAAATTTATTTACATTAACGAGCTAGACTGCTATGAATTATTTGAAAACATGAAGTTTTATCAATATTAAACCAATTAAAATGGCTATTTCAATAATGATTATTAATATAAGATAAATTTTGTTTATAACAAATTGACGCCGTATACGCCTAATAATGGCACGTGATTTGGACAAGTCATCATTGGCATTTTGTAAACGACGCGTGGAACGTAGTAAAGATTCACGTTGTTCACTTAATTCAGAAAGAACCTGGAATATAAGAATTTAGTTTAGTTGAAAATACCAAAATATATATACACAGTTATGATAGAATTTAGAGCTAATATCACAAAGTTTTTAGTCCCCAAAATAATTGTCTATTTGAGAAATATAAAAGTTACTAAAAACTTTTTTTATTTTTAGTGTACATGAACGAAAACAGAAAAAAAGCCAATTGATAAATAAATCGTAAAAATAAAGTATGTATGGTTGGGACACACTACGCAAACCCTTCAGTGAAATCGCACATGCTTCTCGCTCAAAGGCTGCGTGTAGAAGGACAATCAACAGAGAGTCGGGCAAATCTTTCAGTGAACTAAGAGCTATAGCGCGTGTTAGAAATAATTGGAAATCTTTTGTGATTAGACTAAGTTCTTGAATTTATATTTTTAAACATGTCAATAATAATAATAATAATATAAACACATGAATGAACATAATTTTATAAAAAATTAAAATAATATAATCTCCACGAATTTTACTTATAGGATGATCAATAGAAAAGCTTTTAAAAGAAATCAGAGGCACTAAAAATTTATAATAAGGGGAATAATTATTATTCTTTGATCAATATGTATACAATGTAACATATATAGTTACATATATATATATCTGAAACATCAGATGGCGTTCTGTTATAAGGCATTCATACAAGAGCGATTCAAAAGGTCAATAAAAAACTAGCGTCAAAAGCAGAATTGCGAAAATGATAGAAGAAATAAATAAAATCGAATAGTTACACCTTGTAAGTCACTGGCTGAAGTTGGAAGAAGTTAAACAATTGAAAAGGGATAGAGAGGTGTGGTCGAAGAGAACTCAACAAAATAGTAACGGAAACTTAGAAGATTAATGTATGAAAGAAACAATAAATTTTTGTTATATATATATAATTGAATAACTAATACAGATAATAACAAATTGTAAATACAAACATTGTTGTACTACTTATAAGGATCTTGCCGAGTAGGTAAACCAGCCTTAAAATAGGTTAATTTAAACAGGATTCAAAAATTTCGACAACAAATAATATTATCATATGCAAAAACGAACCTATAAGGTTGACTATTTATTTTGTTGACTAGGTATACCGGCCTTAACACGGAAAAGATATAAACAAAATACAGGAATTTCGAAACAAATAATATCATATGCCATAACGGATATATGAGACAAAGCGAAAGTTTTAAATCAGAACAGTTGACATCGGACACCTCGTGTTCATAGTCGAATGAAACACTCTATTTGGACTTTCACAATACACGTACGTCCAACTTAATTAAAAAAAAAGTAAAGTTTTCGCATAAACATGCGGGTATATGGAGAAACAATCACAACTTCGCACAAAACAGTACATACATACAACCTACACTCTATATAAGTTCTAAGAACGGGTCTATGTCCCGCAGCCACTTTTCAATAACGACGTTCAAATGCCTTTCAACGCCTGCCAAAGAGGCAAATCAAGCAGATCCTAGCGGGTTACAAAAACACTATATATAATATAATATTTTTTTATTATACTATATTTAATATAAAAGCAAGAATAAAGCTAATTTTTTTCTAAATAAAACAATATTCTAAACAGCATTTCTAAATAAATTCAATTCGGAATAAATTAATTGGCTCTTTAAATCTTGACACCAATTCTAGTAAAGTATATGGTTTGTAGAAAATCGTTCATTCATTAATTTAATTATGAAACTCCTCACAAATATATTTCAATTAATGTCATAATATTAATTTAAGTTCATTACAAACCTCAGTGCCCAATTCCTCTGACTCTATAGCAAATTGATTGGAACGCTGAAGGCTGGCGCTTGTTCTTTCCAAAACATCGTATGTGTTTTCAATCAACTGTTCTTGTTGCTGTATTGCCTGATTATCATGTTGTGCCGGAACATTTTGCCAATAAGACATATTAAACTAAATTATGCTTTTTTATCAACTGTATAAAAATAAATGCGCACACAAAAATATTCATTTAATGTCAATCAGCTGTTCGAAGAAAACACAAAGACCGTTATTCACAATAGAAAATCATATGTAAAAATTTTATTAACAAATACAAAAACAAGTACAGAAGTAAATAAAAACAACAGTAAATTCATTCAGCAGAAAAAGCGTATGATGTTTCATTGCTTTTCATCAGTTTTGTTGCATTTTCGGTGCCGAGTATATTATTTAGCTGTAGGGTATCGTATTTTGTGTATAACACAGTTATACTCATGGATCCTTCCAATCCGTCACGAGAGTTTTGATTGCTTCTATGCATCAAATTAATTACTTCGGAGTAGAAATTTGGCCATATTGGCGGTTGATACATGATAAGATGACGTATGCCTTTGATACGAGTGCGTCGAAAGAAATGCGATCTTTCCGAATAGAGTAGGAAGTGTGCACCACTATGGTAGAACATATCACGGGAACGTGCTATTTTTGCGTCCTTGGTGTACTCACAAATTTGTACAAATGATACCGTTTCCGACTTAAAATAATTGCGCAAACGTACATAATCGAAGTAGCTTGGCACATATATCATACAATGTGCATGAGACGGATTCCGATAGCGTGGCAATATTTCATTTATAAAATAATCAAATCGTTTATCAAATGAACTTTCCAAACTGTTGACATCTACACGATGAAATATTTGTGGAATATTAATTATAACATTACTTATACTGCCAGAAATGACTGGATTTGTTACGCGTATTTTGCCCTGGTAGTTTGTACATTTATGATTGAAAATGCTACGAAATTCTGGAAGATCGTGTGAAGTTAGTAGCACTGTTTGTCGGTAAAAATTTGAATATCCATTTAAACACCAAGGCCGTACTCGTTGAAAATCAGTATTATGCAAAGATTTTAAAGGTAAATGCATATGTTCCATTACATGCAGTAAATTTTCCCAATTTTGTGCGAGTATTAATTCCGCTTGATCAATTATCAACATTTCAATTGAGTTAAGAAAATCATAATCCCGTTCAGGAGTGCCTGCAGCACCTACAATCATGCGAAGACCTAGCGGAGATGCAATCAAAATGTCTGATGCATAGAATTCGGTGTAAAGCTTTAAACACTTTTTCGTAATAGTTATCCCAATCCGAAAATTGTCATCTGTATTGCCACTAAAGGTTTTAACATAATCTTCAGGTTTAGGATTCGTTTTGGGAAAGCTTATAGTGTTACCCGTATATTCCTGAACAAACCTTTCGTAGTTTATAACTGACTTGCTTTTATCTCCAGTTTCGCCAAGTAAAAGTGTAGTTAAAGTATTTACAATGCCAAATGCCGTTTCGCGGAAAGGTACAATGAATAGTATTTTTGGACGCACTAATCCTTGATCACGGTAACTATCAGGCACTATATAACCGCTTTTTGCTTTCTTCTTATCCTGAGTAAGAGCAGTAATTTTGGCGTTATGATGTACAATACGTGAACGAGTTTTTAGCATATGATTAAGCGCATGTAAGCAGAACACTTGTCTTAACTCGTCACCATTTTCTAGAGATCGATGTGGAAAAAAAATGTCTTGGTAATTATTTAATATTGTGAACACTTCAGTTTGCAATTGCGAAAGTGGGAGATTGATATGAGAGCTTAGAACTGTTTTTACACACATTTTATCTAAGGTTTCCACATCTTTTATTCGCTTCAGTTTGTTTTGCAAACCAGTGTAAGATTGTTGTATTTTAGTAATTGCTTCATTTGAATTTGATTCTTGCCCTACTTTATTAAAGTATGGAACTTCCAAATTGATATTCTTCATTGCAGGCCACATCAGTTTTTGTTTATATAATGCCGGTGGAGTAGCTAACAAATTTTCCACATGATCAGCAGTCAATTCATACTCAAGACGGTCTGATAGTACATCAAAAATTTGTTTATTTTCATGAATTTCTTTTTCGTTATCATCATCGTCTTCATCTTCACTTTCATCAGTATCGAATTCATCAATATCTTCTGGAACCTTCTCATCTTCGTGTTTATCACTTTCAGCTTCACTTAAATCAGAATCCTCAGATTTACTATCCATTTCAGAGCTCTCATTGTCATCGCTTTCAGTGTCATCGTCACTTAACACATTATTCTTAGTGTCTGTATTTGAAACAGCAGTTACAAGTGCTTCAAAATGATCTTCATCCTCTTCATCAGTGCTGCCTAAATCTTGTAAAGCTAAGTCGTTGTACATTGTTGAGGAAGGCATATTTGCATATTTGTCTTCATATACCTTTTGTTTACGATGAAACTCCTCCATTTCTTTTCCTCGCTGTATAAACTTATAGTTTTTTCGTTTCTTATCAACAATACCATTTTTAATTTTATTTGTTGGTTGTTTTTTATAATTCTTTGATTTTTTCCACTTATTCGGATTTTTTTGTTTTGAACGTGGTGCCATTTCTTTAACCTGCATAAAATGACATGTTCTTCCTTCTTTTTATTATAAAACTATTCACAATAAAACAAACCTAGTATTTGCTTCGCTTCTAAGAAAATATATGGCTATATATGTATGTGCAACACATATTGAATAGAATGTTTTAACAGTATAACAGAAGTCGTAATTTTTTCTTTCAGGGTAGCAAAGAAATACTCACAACTTACGAAAGAAAACATTTGAAGCAACAACAATGCTATTAAAATCTTAAGTCTCAAGTTTCAGTGCAGCTAAATTCAAAAATCAATCTTTTATGAGTGTTCACTGGAAAGATGTTTCAAAATTGCAATCTCCGTTTAAATTATATGAGTATTTCATTATTAATAAATTCAAATACATAAATATACAAATTAATTTAAATATTTAAAATAAAAATGTTTACCACTGCCCTTCTAATAATTATTTTGTTTTCTTTTATTTATATTAATTAATTTTTTTTTCAAATTAATTAACATACACTACGTTTACGCGAGTCTTAAAATCAGTTTTAAAATTGATTTTAAAATTTGTTCTTAGAGCGTTTACGCACAAAAATTAAAAGCACTTTTAAGGTAGCTGTTAATCAATCAGCTGTTTAACAGTAAACAGAAATGTTGATTTTAAACATTTTTAAAATGAATAGAGTAAAACTACAAATTGTTTTACTTTTATTGCGAAAAAGAAATATTATAACCAAAATTGTAGAAAATAATAATGAAGCAACAATGCAGATTTTTAAAACATCTCGTAAAAAATTTACAAAATTACGAGAAATGCGATTGCAGCTCTTTAATAAAATGGCAATAAGTTCCGCTAATGAGGCTTTAAGGAATGTAAGTGTTTTTATAAAGTTTTTCATAAAATATTTAGAATGCATTTTTGTTTTTAGCTTCCACCACGTATAAGAACTTTTAGCAAAAGGAAGAGAAGTTCGGAATGGTGGGATGTTGAAGTTCTGTAGTTCTATGACGACATCTCCGGACATCTTATGCGAGATCATATATGCACGTACTTGGCGAGAAAATTTTCACTTCTACATAGAAGCAATTAAAAAAATAATGTAGAAAAAACCAATTTTAAATTAATTAATTTATACTTTTTTATTTATAACAATTTGAGCTTAATGACAAATTTAAATAATTGAAAATAATAAACTTAACTTAAACTAAACTAAAATGTTTTAAATATAAAGTCATCATTACGGTAAAGTTAAGATTTTCAAATAGAGAATAAAAAATAAACAAGTTTAATTAATTTAGATTCTGGGATGCAATTAGGCTTTTTCTATATTTTTTGCCGTCTAACTATTTAATTATTTGTTTTTCTGCAAATATTTTAATTAAACATTTTTTCTCCTCTCTCATCCAATTTTTTCTTTTCATTTCCCTTTTCTCCATATTTTTAGTTATTTGGTTAGTGTTATTTGTAATAAAATTCAAATTATTTGTACCTATTTACTGTTAACAGCTGATAATTCAAATCTTAAACTGCTTTTAAGGTGTTTACGCAAAGCTTAAAAGTGACATTTCTTACTAAAAGTGATGTTAAACTACATTTAGTAAGCTAAAAGTGCTTTTAAGCAAAATTCAATTTAGGGTGTTTACGCGATCTTAAAATCAATTTTAAGAGCCTTAAAACAACTTTTAAGGCTCGCGTAAACGTAGTGATATTTACACAACACAACAAAAAACATGAGTCAAAAAAAGCATTTAACATATTTTAAATGATGCTAATTTGTTCCAAACAGACTTAATGTTGTTTCTTTACAACTCTGAAGAACTCTGAAATATCAAATTAAAGCAATTTGTTTTATTGTTTGCAAAAATACTCTCAAAATATTTTATATTAATAATTAAAAGATTTTTCAAAAGAAAAGAGATTATTAATATTAATTTTTCCATCGTATTAAATTCTGAATAAACCCACTTTAGTTTTATTTTAAAGTTTTAATTGTAGTGATTTTATTGATCCAGTTTGCTTTGCTGAAAACTTGACACACTCCAAATCTTAATTTATTGCTTTTGTTGCGTATGTTAATGAACATATTATTCATTGTAATTTGTTTGTCAGATTTATCACACGTTCACACTTTTTAAGTATTTTCACAAAATATATACATTGCACATATGATATATATATATATATATATATATATATATATATATATACATATACATATATGAATAGTAACAGTTCTGTTTCATTTTGTATGAAGATTTCATGCATTCCTCAAAAGTATTCACAATAACACAAGTTTGCACCGTACAATACTGTACCTTAAATTAACTTGATTTTGTAATAATTACAAATCAATTCTATTTTCAGCTGTTAAAATACTCATACAAATCTACCTGATTTGAATTTGATTTGCTGTCGAAATCAAGAATAATTTGAAATATCAGCTAAAATTACAAATAAAACTCTCATGTGAAACAAATATTATTGTTATAAATAACATAGATCGCATAGAATGAAATATGTATAAAAAAATTATATATATTGTTAAATAATTGAAAAAACAAAAATTATTTTATATAATTTCATCAAAACGAACGTATTTATAGTATTCATAAAAATAACTTTTTTTTTGTGTATTTATAGATTAAAAAGAAGAACATTTAATTTGTACTGTTTACATGTTAAACATGTTTAATAAACAATAGAATTTTTTTTATCACAGATTAACCAATTTATATTACTTTTTTATATTAAATGACATACTTTCAAAGTAAATGTGTGATATAGAAATTTCGAAATTCTGAAACATAGCAACTCTACAAATATAACGACTCTGTTAAACAAAAAAGCCAATATGGCGGGTGCGTAAAATTTTTGCGATATTATTTGCTAGCCGTGTTCTTAGGTTATAAGTGTTTAACTAATATGAATAAAATTTCAGATCTTTTCACAAAATATAGTTGCACAAATTGCCAAGATGATATTAATGGGATTCGGGTTCACTGCGCTGAATGTGAAAATTTTGATTTGTGTTTACAGGTGAATCATATTTTTTAATTTTTTCTCTTTAGAATAAATTATCTTTTTTGCTTGTTCTCCGAAAAATTGTGATCTTCGAAAATGGTAAAATTTTCGAATAAACAAAAAATCGATGATTCTAAATTCTTATTTTTTTATTTAACAACAAATAAATATAGTCTTTAATTATTATACATACATATGTATATGTATATAATAATAATCAATATAAAAGTCAATAATTGCAAACATTTTTTTTAATAACAAGTTATTTTTAATATTACTTCGAGATATATATATATATGCATTTATAATAATAGTAATAATGGAATATATTTTCGAATAAACAATTAATCAAATATTTTTTTAACAACAAAAAAGTTTACTTTAATTTTTTTCTCTACATATATATATGATATATGTATATATATATATTTATGTTTATGTTTATAGTGATAACAGTAAATATTTTAAATCTAAAAAGTCAATAATGAACTATTGATTATTATTGTTGTTTAAACAACAAAACAAACAAAACTTGTTTTTAATTTTTAACTTATTAATAGAAACTAGTAAATTAAATAACACTATTATATTTTGAACAAAAATTTTTAAAATATATTATAATTTAAGTTTGAAATTTTTTGCCGGGCTTTAACAAACTTTGTTTTTTATACAATACAAGTTATTATATAAAAATATAAATTTTAAAACCACGACCTAAAGCCCGGCAAAAAATTTAAAATATAAACATTGAGGTCGTCACCAATACGAACATTATTATAATTTAAGCAATTATTTATTATCATATTAATATTAGTAATATTAATAAGAAATTTCTAATGTAATAATAAATTATATAAAAATTTATTTTTTATAAAATGCAATAAATAGTGTTTCGCAACGGGTGCTGAAATAGGTACTCACCAAAATAATCATGCATATCAGTTCATGGACACAGGAACAGCTGTGTTGTCTGTATATCGAGGAAAAGGTGCTTGGACAGCTCGAGAAGAAATTCGATTACTAGATGCTGTCGAAAAGTATGGTTACGGCAATTGGGAAGATGTTAGCAAACATATTGAAACGAAATCGCCCGAAGATTCGAAGGAAGAGTATGCAAATAAATTTGTAAAAGGCACTATGGGACGTCATACATGGATACCAGCACAGGCACAACGTCCAAAACTTGTTGATCATACAACTGACGATACGGGTCCATTGGGCGAAACAACTGTACAACGCATTCCTCCACTTGATATATCAAATGAGGAAGCAGCTCAGTTGGGCTATATGCCAAATCGAGATAGTTTTGAACGTGAATATGACCCTGCTGCTGAACAACTTATCTCTTCAATATCCTTAAGTTCTGATGATAGCGAAGCAGATTATCTCTTAAAATTGGCACATGTTGATATGTATACACGTAGACGACGTGAACGTGTAAGACGCAAACGTCTTGTACGAGACTATCAATTGGTGACAAACTTTTTTCGTAATCGTAATTATGCACTCCACCCAAGGCTGACGAGAGAACAAAAAGATTTTCGGGATCGCTTTAGAGTTTTTGCACAATTTTATACGTGCAACGAGTATGATCGCTTGTTAGCCTCACTCGAGAGGGAAAAAGAATTACGTATACGCTTGTCCGAATTATTTCGTTATCGTTACAATGGACTCACAAAGATTGAAGATTGTCGCCATTTTGAGCAACATGTTGCTGTTACCTCACGCCGCCCCGCTGGTCCTTCAGGTCATGCAAAAACTGTGAGTTACATAATTTTAAGTTACCTTTGTAAATAATAAATCCTCAAAATATTTAGGAAAATATTTGAAATGTACCTTGTATCAAGCTACAAATGCAATTATGAATCTGTTTTTTTATGCCAGTGATAAAACATAAAAACTTACATTGCATTCTAGTCATAAAAAAACAATTGCCTTAGCCCAAATAGAGAGCCAATAAATAAATTGTAGTTTTAAAACGTCAAACGTTTATTAATTTAAGAAGTTAAAGTTAAAGTTGTATTTCAAAGAAATAAAAATAAGTCTGTACTAATATTGATATTCGCATTTTTAAATGACATTTACACTGGTTAATTATAACACTAATATATGTTAACTTTTCGATATAAATCAATTTAATTTTTAATAAAGTAGTTTTTTAAAAATGATTTATTAACCATAAGAATTGTTATTGCATTTAAATTTATTTACTTCAAGCAATTATTATTATTCAAAGGAATTATAACTGTGATTATGCATACGAGATATGTAAGATTCGTAATAACATATTGAGAGAATATAAAAATCTTACTTAATTAATAAAAAAATAATATAGTATCTTTTAATATTAGCTTTTGTGAGCTCTATGCAATGATATTTATTCACTTTAAAACAATATTTTATCCTTATAAATATGAAAATATGAATCTATAAGGATTTTATATTTGTTTTGTATGTTACGTATGAGACGTAATATTTTTGCTTGTTACCCTGATATTGCACGAAAGCTTGAATATCGCGTATGAAATAAATTATAATTGTGAAATATTTATCAAAATTTTTTTGTCTTTTCAATTTCGCGATATTCAGCTTCCGTGCATTATTGGAATACCAAACGGAAATCGATTGAATGGTTGCTATAGACAATGTTTAACTGTAGGACAACATCACACTCAACACTGGAAATCCTCAGCAGCAAGGCTCTTCCGTACTATCTCTTCCGTGCAACAACAACAGCAACAACAAAAAGGCGTAAGTATTCCAAACATATACAGATAACTTTACTTTTTAAATCCATATACTTATAATAATATATTTCTTTATATTTTTATAGCGACCAGGTAAAAGGAAACGTAAACTCAAATTTCATCGTACCAAAAAGCATGCCCCGCACAGGCGTCCAGATCTCCTCCGCCGCATTATTGCACAGCAAAAACTTTTTGGGTAGCTATCGGGGATCGTCGACTCCTATGAAGACGTCGGCGATACAATCGAAGGCAATGATAAAAGCAGCGAACCTAAACAAACGCAAACAACAACTAATACAGCAACTACGAACAGTCACGGCACACACAACACCCCTAAAGCAGTTACTAGTCACAAAAAAGGTTCATCAACAAAATCACGTTGCAATCGTAAGCCAAGCAATAGCAAACAAGCAACAGTTACAACTAAAACTTCAACAGCACATAAAACAAATAACACAACTGCAACAAATGCATCAAAGTCAACACATAAAACAAATGCAGCAAATTCAACAAATGCAACAAATACAGCAATTAAAAAAGATAATAAATAATAATACTCAATTGAAGCCAAATTTAAATGTTGTTAAACAAGCTCCTGCTATGATTACAAACGCGCCAGTATCAGTTAGTAACATTCTACGCTCACAATTAGATGAACTAAAGACACTTAAAGAACCGCTCGGTGCAGATTTGCTAACAACCAATGAAAAGCAATTATGTAAACTATTTAATCTACCTCCGACCAGATATCTATCTCTTAAGACATTATTTTTAAGTGGTGCACCAGTTTCTTCTAATCTATCGCTTGTTGAAAATTCTCTGCGCAGATATTTTATAAAAGTTGGTTGGTTAAGTCAGTAACTGAACAGAAGGTATTAAACTTAAGTTAAGATAGGAACTCAGAATACACTAAATTAAATTGGTTTATTATCGAAAAGGTTGTTAAAATCTATTAAATTTAAGAAAAAATAAAAAACAAGTTAAGTCTTTGTAACAGTTGCTAGTTACAATTATTAATTAAACGACAAACGAAAATCAATTTCATATATTTAATTGTAACAATAATAATTATATATTTATTTTAGATTTAATCAATAATAACAAAATAATAATGAAAATATGCCTGAAATAAAAAAAAGATTATAATTATAAATTCACATTTGGACTTTCCCATAAAAAAACTATTTTATTTTAAATTATGCTTTTTAAAATTTATGCATATATATATATATATATATTCATTTATTAAAAATTAAGATTAGTAAAATTTCGGCGAATAATTTAAAAGACACTTGTATCAAGTTTATGTTGGAATAATATGAAGACATTGTATTTAGTCATATAAATAATAAATTGAATTGAATTGCTTTGCTTGATTTTAGAAATATAAAAATACAAAATATATAATATTAATAAAGTTTAAATAAATATGTATATCAATATATATATAAACAAATAAAATATTAATATTTAATAAATTGTTAATATCTAAAATATATACATTATTTGTTCTCTTCTTCAGAATACTTAAAAACTTTATATTCTCACTATTTTCAAGCTTTAAAAATATATTTTGAATGCTAAAGCCCGGTCTTTGAGAAATTTAAATTTGTTCGTCGAAATATTTCCTTGAAAACTTATGCATTCATTCCAATGCTTCTCTAACTTTTGGTTACATTTTTTGTAGAACGTTATGTCTTTACACTCAATTTTAGTAAACACTTTTTCACTTGAGTCGAATGTCTTTTTGATTTCTGTAAAACGTCAGTAGTCGATGTGAAACAGATCTGGAGAGTATGTTGGGTGAGGAAGCAATTCGCAGCATAAATCATACAATTTAAAGATCGTCTTCACCGGCTTGTGAGATAGGATATTGTTTTCGTGAAACAGCACTTTTTTCTATTACCTATGAATAATATATTTCATATATATATTAATGAATTATATATCATTAAGAAATATATATAGCACTTTTTTTCTTGATTTCTACATTCAATAATATCATGTAATATAGGCTATTGATAGTATGTTTTTTAATATGTAGATGAATTAGACACCATATTCGTTACAAAATACCGATGCCATAACCTTGCCAGCTAGCTTTTGATCGCTTCGGGATACTTTTATTGTTTGTTGTCTATCAAGGCGTGTAGTAGTGGTATCATACCATTGTTAATAATCCTTTATTGTTTACGGTCCAGTATAAGCAAACACGACACTCAACACGAAAGCAAATTTCTCATGAATAAATGTTTCTATAAAATTAACTCCAGAAATACCTGCGATATTTTTCAGTAGTTTTTAATTATCTTTCGTAACTTCACTTTAAGGTTTTCAAAAACGAATTTTTAAACTTTTTTGACCTATTTTCTGGTACAACTGGCTTATTTGGACGTCTAGAATGTTCTGCCACATCAGTGTTTGTACCGTCATGTTTAAAGTCTGAAAACTTCAACGGTTGCTTTCGATTGAGCAGACGTCGGATAACACTTCAAGCTCTTGAAATGTCAGAGCTTTTTCATTGAAAAATAATAATAAATTATCACTTGAAATTGTTTAAAGAATTAGCGTCGCTAAAACCACTGTAATTATTAACCCACATCGCACAGTTTTAACTTGCTATTCCAAAAGGCTCAGATGTCTAGAAGAAATACGTGTTGCAGATTTGAGTTTAACAAACCGTAAATTAACGTAAGATCATTGAAAAATCAAATAAGGAGAGTTTAGTGTCGCACAGTGTTATATATTCATTTATGTATAAACTTTTATACATCAATTTAGAATAGTTTAGTAAATTTATAGTATATAACCGTCGTTTATGCGTTAGTACTAAAAATAAAACTGTGAGCGCGACTGTTATTTGCAAATATATAAGAATTAAGAAAATTTTAAATTTAAATAAAGCAAATCAAGTGTATGCTGGCTTTATCTGTTAACACACGAATCCGCCGTGCAAATTTGACAGGGTTTGATTTCCGATAGTTTCAGGCTAAAAATTATAGCAATAGCTGTTTCCAAAAGACCACTAATGATGATTACTTAGAAGTACCGAAACACCTGTATAGTTAGCTCTAGATTTCACTTGATTAACAATTAATTTTTTGGATTCGAATTATCCTCTTTTTTGGATTATCCTCTTTTCTATTCTAAATGCAAAAAATTATTTGTATTTAGATACTTCATATAATCAAAAGTGCAATACAAAAAAGTCTTATATTTTTAAATTTCGAAATTTTTCCCGATTTTTATTTAAAAAAATGAAAAACAAATATTCAGGGAACAAGTGATCTTTGCAGATGCTAATCAAAATTTATTTCGCATGTTTACATATTCATTAAACTAAATAATGTTTAATATGTATATTTGAGGGAAATTATTTGAAAGCTACAATTATTTATATAAAAGGCTGAGTAAATGCTAAGTGGTGTTGTAGGTCGAAACACTGTTCTTTTTAATCTAAAGCAGTCCGACTTACTTCAAACAATGATTCTAAAAGTGGTTGACTCTACGATAAACATTATTCCCACAAGGGAGCCATTATAGTGTCTAATGATTTTCATAATATAAATTGAGCTTAACATAACTTGTTAGAATACACTACACCATAAAAGGATGACATATCTATGGAGTCTTAATTTCAAACCAAACCAAATTTCATATCACAAATATTTAATTTTTATATTACATAAATAATTTATTTAAAAAATACATCAAGGCAGAATTTGTGTATATGTAGAATTTTAATAAAATATAA
>NC_051847.1:240648057-240661270 GCF_002237135.1 Teleopsis dalmanni | reverse complement strand
TCCCTCTGAAACAGTATATTCCCTGTAGCTCAAATCAAAACCAAAAAGTAACAAAAAAAAGGAATGAGATGTCTCATTCCTTTTTACATAGGGATAGCAATTTGTTACTTCAGATAGAATGACTCTATCTATTAGAGATGGTAACAGATACGTTATCAATTAGTATTCCAGCATCCACAACATTTTTCTTAACAGATGTTAAGATGGCTCATAAGTTTCTGCAGTTCCAGCTCAATCTGATTAGTTGGTGACTTAAAATGCTGAACCAAAGTAGCATCTTTTGGTTTTTAACCATTTATTGATCAAAAATTTGTTGTTGGTGGTTTAATTGTAGATTAATTATATCCACAATACAGAAATGGGTGTAGCCAATTCATAAACAAATCTTTAAGAGCAAGTATGGGTGGTTGGGCCACACTCAACGCAAACCCTTCAGCGAAATCGCACATGCCGAATGGCATCTGTAAAGAAGAAGAAATCGCGGTCGACCAAAGGCTACATGGAGAAGGACAATAAGCAGAGAATCGGGCATATCTTTCAGTTAACTAAGAGCTATAGCACTAGCGCGTAATAGAAACAGTTTGAAATCTTTTGCGATTAAACTAAATTCTTTAATTTGTTTTTTTGAACATGACAATAATAATAATAATAATAATACAGAATTGGATTCATGCTAGAGTCATCAGATATTCAGTAAATTATAATTCTGCTCCGGTTTATTAGCGATTGCAGTAAATCGTAACAGTCTAACAGAAGTTTCAAGAAAAGAGATAAATAATTTATTAATTTTAATTTCAATTTAATTAAATATAATTTTAACTTTTTAACTCATTTATTATTGACATTCAGGTATTTTTATAAATTTCATGAAAAGAAATTCTGTACTTAAATAAATAATAAAATAATGTCTTCATAAAAGAGTATGAGGAAAGGTGAAAAAAAATTAATTTCTCTGAAGACTTTTGTGAGATCTTTTATTTTTAATTTTATTTGAATTAAACCACAAATTGAATCAAAGACGTTGAAATTGAAATGTCTTGAGCAACTTTTTGATTTCCACGCTTGTATGTATTTAAATTAAATTTTCTTTTGTTTGTAGCCGCGGGTCTTTTGTGTTAAGAAGCAGTTCCGTCAATCCCAAGTAGCACAAAGGAAATGAAACCACAAAACCGTATAAACAGAAAGTTTGTACGATATTAAGATTCGTGGAATTCACTGGGAGATGGGAGACTGGGAGATATGTAGACATGCAGACACACTGACACTAAGACAGTAAGACAGAAGTTAGTAAGATACATTAAGCAAAATACTTGGTTACAAATAAATTAGCAAACACGTTGTAATAAGCGTCTGTAACGAGTATAATAAATATGTGCGTTCACAGTTAATTGTGTAAATACACTTTTCAGTTTCAGTTCAGTTCAGTTCACTTCGAAACTTCTATCCAAAGCAATAAGAGTACATATGTAAATGCATACTTAACTACAATTAAATATGTATAGATACCAGCATTTATTTTTGTATGTTTCGTTTTATATGTAGGCTAAAATGGATGAGTGTAAGAGTGTGTACATTGGCCGGAAGCTCCTGCAACTTTTATTTGACTTTAACTTCGTCTCATTAATTTTAACAAATACAAGAGTGAAATAGTTCGTAAAAGACAAAAGCCCTCTGAAACCCTAACCCCCACACATGATTTTTCATATGTAGAGTGAAATCCACTTGCACGCCCACACCTATTCAGATACCTGCTTAGCGAACATGGTAGGCACGGCACATTCATTTCGCATACGCATAGAAAACGTAAATCAGACGTAATTGTTCGGGACCTGAACATTTATGACCCGTTCCATTTGATATAAATGACAGCAGCCTGTTTGCTTTGCTTCGGAGGTTTCAGCCGGAATTGTGTGTGGTAATTATTTTAAATTTAAACAGCTTTGGGTGCTGTGGGATATGGCAAATTGGAAGTGGTAACAGCTAAAAAATATGCTACACATTATTAGCACCTGTGTGCAAATATTTGTTTCCCTCCAAGTTGAGAGTGCAAGATTTCCTTCCAATGCGTAGCATCTTAAGTAGAAATTAGGTTTTCTTTTTGGTAGCTTAGAGGCTAGGACGTTTAGACTTAGGTTTAGGTTATGTACACATTTGTAATGCAATGTAAATGATGTAAAAGATTAACTTAATGACTTTTTGTTGCCATCCGAAAGTATAAATAATTTTTTTTTATCAGAGTTCGGATCCTTTTTGAATACTTAGATAAAAATATTTTTTTATAATTACTTTAAGGAATATACATAAGAAAAATTGTTATAAGAATTCAAAAATTCTAGTCACATTCTCTATTACAGGTCAATATTTAAAAGATGTACAAGTAATTAGATTAGTTGCCTCTTGTAGAGAGCTGTCAGGATTACAGTATAATCTTGAATATTGAAGATAATATTGAATATTAAAGATAATATTGAATATTGAAGATAATATTGAATATTTATTGCGCCACTGGCGTATTCTTTCCAGACAACTTCAATTTCTCTTTTCATTTTCTGAGAGAATTTCATTTGATGTATTAAAACTTATAGGAGTTATGGTTAGCCAAAAATGCAATTAGTTGAAAATAATAAAATTTTGTTGTTGCAATTCACTATTGTTCGAAAAGAAAACTCTGTTGAAACAGTAGTTTTTATTAATAAAATAGTTGCTACCGACAAATCATAATTGGCTTTAAAATCAAATTTAATAATAATAAGAATTATCAATGAAATTAAATGATTTGGGAGTTAATGCTCTTCCAACTAGACTAAGGTCAATTGACCATAGTGAGTTCCTAAAAAAAGTTTAGGGAGCATATGAAGAGCGATGTTTTGAGAGAAACCAAAATAATGACTTTTGCAAATAATTGTAAAGTATACTTAAAAAATCCGCTAATAAAGTGGAGTAAAAGAGTAAAAATTTTACTCTGAAATTAATTATTTTCATTAATTATATTTTTAAGTAATTTTAATGTGGTGTGAAATATTTTCTCCATTGGGAATTTGCTCATAATACCTGTAGACAGTAGCAACTGTAGACCTGTAAAAAGTGATAAAATATCATTGTTGGAAGCTTGAGATCGCCTACAAGAAAGCATTTGGGTTATTATTCCTTGATTACTCATTAGATATTTTAAAGATCGGGGTAAAGATCAGTTTAAAGATCAGGTTTTACCACAAAAACTTAATGTTTAATTATATGAATTTTTGGGCGGGTTCGGACACCGCTTAATATCCAACAATAGTGATTTTTAAAATGTCTATTGCTTTATTTTTACGTATATAATTTTTTTGGAGAAGATCTGACAGGTAAAGAACCTATTAAATTGAAGTTATGGTGTTAGGTGCTAACAAAAAAATTCAACAAAACTTAAGTTAATTTTTTTAGTTTGTATGTATAATTTTTGGAACTTTTCTATTTTAAGGTAAATTTCTTTTTAAAAAATAAAAAAGTATTAATATATTTTGAATATATATAAAGTTACCATAAGATATTGGAAAAATCCTTATTATTGCATACTTGTGAAATTATTAAAAATCATACCTTTATGTTAATATCTATTTTATAGTTATATAGAAAATATATTAGGTAGGGAGGTTTCGAAAAGTATTAAACTAAAACAAAAATTATTCTTATATTATTTTAATTAACTAAATACTATTGTATTCAATTAATCATAAATAAATTTTTGAGACTGCAAGTACCAAGAGCTGAACTCCGACCCTACCAAATTTGAGGCTTAGAGTCAGCATTCATTAGCCAATTGACCCAAAGCCATACTTGATTTGTATGTACGCACTTTTTTCCTGGAGTTTTGTTAATTTGCTGTGAAAGTTTATCAACAAATTTACTTTCCTTGTTATATAAGAAGTATATAATATATTACAAAATATACATGTAATATACATACATTAAAAAAAACCTAAAGAAAACATTTTTAGGTATGTAGAGAATATAGTTAATCTACACGTAAAATTTGTCCGGAATGTGCAATCTGCCCGACTTTTAAATAGTAAGGATTTAATTCAATTATTAAAAAAGTGAATTTAAAAAAATGGATTAATATGAAATAAAATATAAAAAAACATTAAGTAAAATATACTGAAGTAAAATGGAATCAAATATACAAAACAAATTGAAAAAATAAAAAAAATTTATTAAACCTTTAAAAAGTTTTAATTTTTTCTGTTTCTCGAATCCTTTCAAAAGCAGCTGTTGAAACTTACATGATTTGAGGTATTACGAAACTAGCTTTGAAGGATATTATACTAAGTCCACCTGACCGACGTTGTTTAATCTGAGGTTTTTATTTTATGTACTGACATCAGTGTTTATGTATTTGTTGAGTGGGTTCGTAGGCAATAATATCAGATAATTAAAAGTAGCCCAAGTTTGCTTCTTTTCCATAGGTTTTTCTCTTTTCTTTAACTGACACTAACTGACAAGAATGAAATCCTGCCGGCGACAACTCGGCAAAAAACATGTAAGCAAATAGAAGAAGTGAACAAGGACGCTTTCACAGTCTTACAATGCCTACGGGTTTAATAACCATAATAACGCAAACATCATCGCATCAAGGTTAAATTAGGTCAAAGACAGCGCGGTAGTAGGACAAGTTGAGCTGGACGGCGAATCTAGTCCACCAAAGTGACAGAATAAAAAAGACAATACGAAAATTACAGAAATGTGAAAAACCAACAAAATATGGAGGAGAAAAACTTAAGATTTAAGAATATAAGTGATATGAAAGGGGGAAACTTTTTTCCAAATAAAAAAATAAAAACAAAATAAAACGTTTTTGCAAAGGCGAAAGGCAACTTCTATTCGGGAAATCCCTCATCAGACAAAGGAAAAAGGAAAATGCTTTTATTTTATTTGCGCAATGTTTTTTATTTTATGTGTTTCTTCTTCTAATATTATTGCCTGCTACATTGTGTTCGTATGAGTGTGTGATTGTGTGAGTGTGCTGTTAAGTGCATGTGTGTGATGTGTCCTGCCTAATGAAATTGTCAAATTGTATTCGTAAGAGCTTAAAGTGTTGCTTTAACTTTACGGAATTAGTATGTAACTGTCAACCACACAAAAATGGCGTCATATTGTCTTTAGTTTCACTTTGTGTGTCATGTCCTCTCTCTCTCTCTCCCTCTCTACCCAGAAGTATTCACACTTCAGATTAAACAATTAGAATTTTACTCTGAGATTAATTCCTTTTATTATTTCGTATTTTTAATTAATTTTAATTTGCTGCGAAATACATTCTCCATTGGGGATAATTTAGTTTCATTTTAAAACAATTTTCGGACAGTTTTTATGGAAAGGCTTCAGTATATATACGAATAGGTATGTGATTGAGGTAAATAAAAAACCTATAAAAAATGTTTAATTTAAATTTCAGGATTCATCTATATTATTATAAAATGTTGTATTAAATACTTAGTCTTCGAAAATAATTTGCTCTTCTGCTTAAAATTTTAATTAATTATGTTGAGGCTAGTTGAGTCAGTGCACTTTTATTCTCTATTAACTGCGAGGTTTCTTCAAAAGCCCTCTTTGCGCTTTGATTAGATTATTGTTTATCACTTCATCAGACTAAGCAATAATTGACCTCAGTCAGATCTGCATACTTCCTCGAGGAGCCTGTAATCATTCTGAGATTTGATAACGCGGTGTTGGTAAGTCTTTCAGATTTCGCAAATAATTTTAGGGCTCTATCCTTTATGTATTTTTTGATGGGAGAAATTTCATGAAATTTAAGAAATTCAATGATTTATTAACAAATACATATAAAAGCAAGCTATTTCGACAATTTTAGTATTTACCAATCGTGGTAATTATGATTTTACTACGGCTTATAAGCTCAGTCATTTAGCTTATAAATATATGACTGATATGAAAAGCATGCCGCGAATCTAACCTCAAAATTTATAAAAATTAAAGCCTTCCTATAAGTTTAAAAGCTGTTACTGAGCATGTTGTTAAATAAGTTGAATAAAAGAGAATAAATATTAGATACGAACTATCTAATAGTATATAACAGCAAATAGTGTTTTTGATATTATAAAATAAAGTATATAGTATTTATATAGCAACACTAAACTTTGTAAAAGAAAGAGAAGTTAAGTGGAAGATGGAACAAAACCTCTTCAATTAGCTAAAAAAGCGGTTTTGATTCCACAATTCCTCATTATTTTATAGTTTTATATTTATGCAATACTTTAAAATCAAATACCTTATGTTCTAAGACAAGAATATCTCTGTATAAAAAAATTGAAGATTAGTCGGTATAGTTGACCAATTTACTTAGAACAATGGTGTTCACTGTGACACCATTGTTTAACGTGGAATTTTAACTTTTTATTTTTGAATCCGTTTTATTAAATGATGATCAATCCCAGCACTCGAGAACAAGAAAAACAATAACATCAGACTACTATTGCATGTTGTTGAATCGATTGAATAAGGAAATCAAGTAAAATATGCCAACATATGTCGAAAAAAAAAATTTTGTGTAGGATGACGCACCCGCTCACACTTTAATGAAAACTACGCAAAATTAAATGAATTATTGCTTCCTCACCTATTCTCGGCAGAAGCGGTTTTTGTAATAGCAGGTGTAATTCCAATAGATCTTCAAGCAAAGGAGCGCCAAAGAGTATACAACAGGAAAACAAACGGTGATTATACTCAACAAATGGCAAGAGAAGATCAGGACCAAACCATCGAAATGTGGCAACAAAGATGGAACAATAGCACGAAAGGAAGATGGACAGCTAGATTGATACCAAATATAACCACTTGGCTCAAACGGAAATCGGGAGACACAAATAACTATCTCATTCAGATGCTGACCGGACATGGATACTTTTGTAAGTACCTGTGCCGTATGGGAAAAATGGATTTGCCCGACTGCATTTATAGTGATGGGGACTGTGACGACGCAGAGCACACCTTCTTTTACTGTAACAGATGGCTCACAAATAAAGAAGAGATAATAGCGCAGATTGGACATATAAGTCCCGAAAACATAGTGGAAAAGATGAAAGCGAACTCAGAGAGTTGGCGAACGATAGAGTTATATGTGATTCAAGTTCTCAAAACGAAGAAATTAGATCTAGAAAGGAGAACTAGAAACTAGAATAAGAAATATAATAAATAGAGTGGACACCAAGAAAATGCGGTGAAAAGTGGTGGTCTGGACGCAGATCGAAAATCAAGAGAGCATGGCTTGAAATGTCAACATAAAAGAGACCCTCCTCGAAGTAATGCGAAAGCGGTTCCGAGGGGGAATAAGCCTCGCTGAAGAGGGGGTGTTTTAGTCCGTATACTACATATTAATGTTAGGGAGTCGGGCACACCATTCCGACGACGGTCGGTTAGACGGTGCATAAAGCATTCCACCTCCTCACCACAAAAAAAAAAAAAAAAAAAAAAAATTATTTCCTCACCCATCGTATTCTCCAAATTTGGCTCCCAGTGACTATTACCGATTTTCAAACTTGAAAAGGTGGCTCTAGGGAAAGAGATTTGTATCAAATGATGAAGTGGAATGGGAAGCTGAGGTATATTTTGGGGGCCTTAATAAATCGTATTATTTAAAAGGTCTCCAAATATTGAAAGCTCATTGAACTCGGTGTGTCGAACTAAAATATGACTATATTGAAGCATAAAATATAATTTTCAAAAAAAATGCGTAGGCTGGGTATTTATAAATCCGCCTAGTAGATATTTGGCAATATCATAGATGGTATGCTCAACCCTAGAAATACTTTTCCTATTATTGTTCATTTACAAAATAAGTTAAATATTTCTACTGTATTATATAAAAGAATATGATGATGGGTATTTGGCAATACTCGAAATAGCTATATATAAAAAATAAAATTTTTGTTGTTGTAGTTCACTACTGTTCGAAAAACTTCATTATAAAAGAATATAGTATTATTTAAAATATCTTCATATTAAGAAATTAAATAAAATTAATCAAGAAAAGTTAGCGTACAAGACGAGTAATAAAATAAAATGACATTGTTCCAGATCTCCAAGAAGATATTCTCTTTTCCAAATCCTTAGGTGTGCAATTTTTTTTTATTCCAATCCTAAAGGAATACAAAAACGCTCTTATTTAAATTCTTATCATAACGGGCTCAACGTGCTGTACTAAGAATTGAATAAATTTTTAACTTATCTTATCAGTGAGTTGGACGTAATAAGGTTATTTGAGCATCAATTGCCAAAGGAGCTCGTTCCAAGTATAACTACTCAGAGTAGCCAATATTTCACTGAAATGAAAATGTTTTCTACCTCCTGGTACGCTCTTTTGAAATTGAATTTTAACGCTACATTGACAGCAGTGCACTGTAAAAAATATTTAATATTTGACATGAAAACACTTGACGCGTGCTGGCAAAGTGAGTATATTTTTCATTGCTTGCAGTGCAGTTTGGGTTTGAAGAGAAACGATTTTTTCGATTTTTTCGCTGGATGAAGGATTGTAAAGAATGGTTGAGATATTTTTAAATAAAGCGCATAAAATATGCAACAATATTTGCTGTGCGAAATGAAAATAAAAAGATATAAAAGAAAAATATATAAAATAGCTGAAATAAATCCAAAAAAACCTAAAGAAATTGAAATTGATGAGCGAAAGATAAACTTAATAATTTAAAAAAAAATTGTATTTCACTGTAATAAATCTTGGAAAAAAGTTTTAATTTATTCATGTTGTTCTGCCTTGCTTTTGGTAGAGTTTTTACGTTTTATTACTTTTTCTTGATTGGCACAAAAAAGGGATTTTGCATGTTCTGGCGAGCAAAAACTTTCTTTCCCATGGATTACATGTTATTTTTGGCAACAAAATTTGCTTTGAAGCAACATGTGCTTTTATTACATACATTTTTTAGAAAGTATCTTTCTTCTTTTCAGTGGAAATATAAAAAAGTTTAGTTTGAAACTATTACAAGTACTAACATTATACATAATGATGAAATCATCGTGAAATAAGTGTCAGCAGTTTTTTCGTTTTCAAATTTGTCGAAAGAAGTTTTGGGCATGGGATATATGGATATAGGTCTAAAACAAAAAAATAAACTGGTTTTGGATTTGCCAAACATCTAGTAGTTTTTGTAAGTTCATTATTGATATATCACTAATATTTACTGATAAAAAAAATAGTTTGTTGATTTAGATATTTCTTATTGTTTTTAAACATAGATAGAGATTAGAAGTATACCATTTAATCAAAAAAGAACGAGAAGTTAAAAGACACCCAAAATTTTAAATTTTAATAATTTCCTTTATTATCGCCTTCAAAGTACTCTCCTGCGGCAATACATGCACGCCAACGCTTGATCCAATTTTCCATACAAGTTTTATAGGCCGCCGAAGGTATGGCCTTAAGTTCACGCAGCGAATTCTCTTTTATAGCCTCTATGGTCTCAAAACGCGTTCCTCGCAATGGCAATTTGAGTCGTTTGATTCTGGGGAAAAGGAAGAAAGTCACACGGGGCTATATCTGGAGAGTACGGTGCTTGGTTGATGATATTGGTGCAGTTGTTGGCCAAAAACTGCGACACAACCAACGCTGTGTGAGTCAGTGCATTACCGTGGTGTAAAATCCATGAGTTTTCCTTCCATAAATCTGGCCTCTTTTTGCGAATGGCCTCACGCAAACGACGCATAACGGCAAAATAATACGACCGGAAGGAATTCATAGTGATTTTGGACCGACTTTGGCATTCTTTTCGGTTTCGGCTCATCTTCGAAGCACTATTCTGTCAATTGTTGTTTAGTGGGCATGTCAAATTCGTAGATCCATGCCTCATCACCAGTTATGATGCGTTCAATGAATGTGGGGTCACCATCTGCGTTGGAAATCATCCTTTTGGCAACATCACAACAACGCTTTTTTTGAATGAAATTCAGCTAAAAATTGCCACACGATAGTTTTTCGACTTCTTTGTATAGACGCCGAACAAAAACTAATCGTACGATATGCGTTAAACTTTTACAGAATGTGTATAATAGTGTTGCCAATGCGAAAATAAAAAAATTTACCGATTGGATAAGCGGGGGAATTCAAAAAGAGAACGAATAAGTTCTTTTTTGATCACAAGGTATATGGTTCACACGGTGTCCCATGCTTTTTCCATAGCTTTAAAAATATATGACAAATTTATATATGCAAAAATAATATAAAAAAATGTTTTATTTAAAATTATATTTAGTTTTCAAATTTTTGAGAGAACTGTACACTTGCAGTAATAGTATGTTTCCATTGCTTACTTAGAAAGTGTAACTTACTAAGTAAATTTCATTAACCATAAATAGAGCTTCTATGCTTTCTCCTAAACAAATTTTTAAACAATATATAATAGTAAATATTTCTTATTGTAAAGTGAGTTCACAAAATTAGCTTTAATTCATCTTTAATTGCTAGATAGGTACTACAATATCTTTAATATTTCAAAGTGTGTCTATTAAGCATTAGAAGAAACATAAAACAAAATGGCTTTGAATCTAAAGTTAATTATATTCCTCTCTCCATACTTTATCATTCAATACAGAGTACCTTTATATTAAATTAAACCAAAAAAAAGTGGTATTAGAAAACTTATTAAAGTAAAATAAAAATAAAAAGAATTTTAAAAATAAAATTTTACTTCAAATTGTGGTAAATTTTTCGTTTTGAGTTTTATTACAAATTTCTAAGAATGCAGCTTAAAGATATTTCAGTATCTTTATAAATTGACTAAAATTAACTTCCTCTTCGTAAGTGAATTAAATGCTTTCACTAAAATCCTTTATAAGACCAAATTAGAGCAATACGACATATGTATATAAATTTGTATTAAGAACAACTGCATAATACTACGTACGAGTATATAACTATCCATCTACTACTACTCTGCCCGTATATGACCTGACCATGAATGAATCTCACAATATGTCAGCACACACAATAATATGTTCGTATGTGTTCACAAGTAAGCTCATCACTTAGTTTAGCATATCTCTTTATACCATTTTTATATGAAATTAGAAAGTATCTTTTTCAAAATTAAACAAATTTCTAAAACACTTTATGAGAAATGAATAAAATGGTTAAATTCAATTTTGTTCTTATATTAAAAAAGAACCAAAATCGCATGAAGAATTAAGTTAAGAAAATTTTGTAGACACACGAGTAACCCTAATCCTGTTGTGCTCTATATTTCTGTATTCTGCCTTGTCATACACTGGGCATAAAGAAAATCGAATTTCTAATCCTAAGAAAAACATTACTGGTAGGAATAGTAAGTTTTGGAATTTGGACAAAAGAAGCTTAACGTCTTATACACACTAGAGAAATACAATATACGTCCAGGCAACTTTTATAATATCTTCTTTTAGGTGATAAAACTAAATAATCCTTAGAACACGCACATACCCTAAAGGATATTATTTCAACAAAAAAGTTTTTGGGGTATTAATTTTATTTTACGTTTATTTTATGTGATGGAAAATTTATTATTTCAAAAATTTTATAGTTTGAGTAAAATCGTGTTTTTTTTTACTACCGCAAACTTAGCACTTGTGTGATTTTCACTTTGAAAGGATTATATCATTTCATTTGAAATACTTAATTTATTAAAATTGTAGAGGATTAATTGTTGATAGCAGTATTTTAAGGATTACTTTATTAAAAGGCATGACTTAGTCATATGATATTTAAAAGTACTTAAAGTTATTTAATTAAAATAATATATTGACTTTGACTTCGATGTATATTGATATAATGTCAAATTTGTTTAATGTTTAATTTTAAAATATTTACAATTTTTATATATAAGAATATATAAAATTTTAATAAGAAATGGTTTAAAAGTTTTTAATTTAATTCTATAATATATATAATAATTAATCTAATCAATTGTGAAGGTTTGGAGCAAATTGAAAACCACAAGAACATGGCTTGAAATTCCAATGTAAAAGAGACCCACATCGAAGTAATGCGAAAGTGGTTCCAAGAGAGAATAAATATTCACGAAGAGTAAGTGTTTTAGTCTGCAAACTACATATTAATGTTAGGGAATTGGGCACACCATTCCAACAACGGTCGGTCTGATGGCGTATAAAGCATCTACCACCTTACCACAAAAAAAAAAAATAAAAATAAAAAATAAAATAAATTAAATATAATTTTTCACAATTCGACAAGTGGTCTCCCTGACGCTACTTACTTTTTGTCTACTTGTACAATTCTTTGGTGAACTAAAAACATAGTTTTTCATGAAAGGGAATACTTCCCACAGAAGTGTATGTAGATGCACCAAATAGTAGTTAATTAAAATCTGTTGGCTGGATTTACTAACGTTTAAAATATAAAAATAATATTATAAATCAAATCTTTTAATTAGAATTCGTAGAGTAATGGACTTAGGAATTAGGAAATGAAATCCTACTCTCCATTTCCTTCTTCCAGTACTGTACACTTTGAGTTTACCGTATTCATGTAGGGACTTTTTTTAAATTTTATTTGCTTCCCACTGATTTTAAATATTACCCATTGCTTTTTCAATATAGAATATTACAATTAAAGTTTTAAAGAATTAAATATTCATTTTTTTGTAATAAATTTATAAAATAAACTGAAACATATAGATATTCCACAAATTTTTTAAAAAGTAATAAACACAAATGCATTTTTTTTTATTTTTTTGATTTATAGACATTGGTGGTCTCGTACTTCTAATACCAATGGGTTGTATTTACCCTGATCTAATGGGACAACTTAAAAGCATTAGTCCCTCCTTTGATTCTGAATATTGCCTATTGGTTTTGGTTTTTCAACACAGAACCTTTAGAATTGAAGGTGTAAAGAATAAAATATTAATTTATTTGTTTCAAATTGATAAAATAAATTGAAACATATGGAAGTTCTACAAATTTCTAAAAAATAATAAGCTCAAATAAATTTTTTTAATTTTTTTGATTTATAGTCCTTGGTACTCCCGATCTAATGCGACAATTTAGAAGCAACCTAGATTTAATCAATTTCAAAGTATATTTCAAAGTATATTTATCAACTCTGTTCTTAATATAACCTTAATTTCCGGTTTGCAGCCCGGAAAATATTTTTAATATATTTATTTATATAAATAATATATAATATTGTATATTTAAATAATATTTACAAAAA
>NC_051847.1:240644131-240647957 GCF_002237135.1 Teleopsis dalmanni | reverse complement strand
AATAAAAATAGTTTTAGTCTTTAGAATTATAATAATAATTTTATATTACATGTATTAATTATTATGAATTTTCTATTAATTAATTCAGAAGTGCAAAATTCATAGTGTCATCTTACAATAGTTTTAAATAAATTTACTATTATTTTTATAAGAAATTATATCTTAATTATTCTAACTTGACACAATTTATCATCAGTACAAATCAAGATATTCAACTTAAGTTTAAAATTAATTCAACTGCGTCCGCATCTTTGAAATATGCGCTCGAACCGCATTTCATTACTTGATCAGTTAAATCCGTCATCGTGTCTGGCACTTGTTAACCTTTAAATAAAATATCACAAACTCATTATGCTAAGGCCGTATATAGATAATGTCCGCCACGTTGTACATAATATTGACGACGTTGGCTATGACATGCCAGACCAGGATGCAATTTCTACTGCATTAATCCTATTCAAAATATGCCCAATAAAAAGTAAAGATTTTTTCGAAAATGTTGTTTTGCTATAATTTATGCACATTTTTATTGAAAACTTATGTAAGTTTAATTATTTATATTTTAAAGGCAAACTATTTTCGCTGCTTCATAGCACACTGGCTCAGCTGGCTCACTGCCAGCTGCAGTTGCTGCATTTGCTGGAAATGCATGCTGCAATTGAGCCGATATCTGTGATGATACGTGTAATGATGCTCAAGCTGCTCTCAGCAAGAAGATCATTTTTCCTGTATTGTTGGCTTTTTAACTGCTTGTAGTTAAGGTGCCAAAGGTTATTTATTTCTTTTATTTTTTTTTTGTTATTTGGATTTATAAAAATTACTTATTTTTAGAAAAAAATTACTAAAATCTTTTTAAAGTATGTTTTTTATTATTAAATCGTTTGTTTTGTCACATTTACTATAACTTCATCATTCAATTGGCAAAAAGTAGTTGCATTTAAATATTTTTTTTCTCGAATTTATTTCCATTTTTATAATTTAAGCTTCTTTTATTGTTGATGAGAAATTTTTAAGGTGCGCCACACTTGTTGGCATTATAGAGGAATTCTCGTAAACAGAAATAAATTTGAAATAATAAAAATATGATTAAAAATAAAAATTTTGATTTATAATTTTTGCTAGATTTTAAATGTTTTTATGTCAAATTAAATTTAAGAAAAAAATATTCTAACGCAAACAGACCACGGATTTTGTATATTGGGTCAAATGGTTTGTGTTCCTAGTTAATTCAATAAATCTCTACGACTTGAAAAATATTTGCTAAGTTGAAGTGATTATCAATTACATTTTCAGTAATCATAAAAACGCTTCAAGCATTTAAAGTATCAAATATGATATTTAAAAGAAAAATCCTTTCTCGTTTTTCAAAATAACAAAACTACACTACACTACATAATTATAATATATATTTAACAATGGGCACATTGTTTGAAGTATTGTAAGATCAATTTAATATGATAATTGCATGGTTGGTTGGTTAGTTGGTTGCAGTGGCAGGCCATTAGATAACTTCCATATATCTGAATCAGCGATTTTTCGCCGTTTTGCTACCACATTCCTCGCAAGAACCCTAGTATACAAGAGTAGAGACTAAATCCAACCCACCGAATTTAGATAATTTAATAGGTCTTTCGTGTTCACTTATGAACAGTCTGATAAACTTCTAAAAAAGTATCTCCCTAAGAACCTATATCTTCTAGACGCCAAAGCCGGGCATTCACAAAGAAAATGTATAGTTTCTTTCTCCTACGGGTTTCCGCAACTTCTGCAGTGAGGATTATGGGAAATGCGCAGTTTGTCTGCGTGGGTTCATACACATCAATGACCAGAAAGAACTGCAGTAAGCCTTGCAGTGTTCACGCGGTCTTTTTTGTTGAGTTCCGAGGATCAATTTTTATTATAGTTGGCCCATGTTAACCTGGAATTTGCATATATTTAAGTGCTTTCCATCTGTTATTGGCAAGTAACAGAAAGTAAAGGAAGGTATTTCTCTTAAAGTTCTCTAGGGTAATATAAACCGGTATCGCCAGTGACATATCCAGGGAAACACCAGAGCGGACTAAACTGTCGTTTAGTTTCCTTCGATGTTTCATCTGTTCAGGAACCCAGATGAGGATGATATCAGCCAACCGATTTAGTTCATTGATTGTCGATTGATAATTACAATTACAATGCATAATTACAACATTTTTAATCCATTTTATATATGCTAACTTTTTTCTTTCGTTTTGATAAACTTTATTATAGATGAGTGTTGGACTATTAGCCAGATTTTTTGATTTGGTTTTTTAATAATTTTCATTTATTTAATATATATTTCACAATTACGACTTTATCATATTGAAAAACAGATATTTAGATTGCAAATTTCAGTTTCTTAAAGTAAACTGGCCTTTTCTGACAGCTAGAATAACTGCATCATATATAGATTTCCAGAAGCTTGTCCCAAATGAAATGTAAATGTGGGTTTTTACTATTACGCTTAATTATTACGCTTAACTTTTATTCTAAATTTCGCTATTAAATCCTTATATTATAATTTAATAATCTAAACGCTTCTGCGAACTTTTCTTTGATTCTTTAAAATGAACAAAACATTATATTAAAAATATAAATTATATTTCTTATTCAATAATTGAACATTTATATAGCAAACTTGATGTGAAGATTTTATTTTAGTGCTGTTAATAGTAATTAATGTTTGTTAAAAGCACTATTTGTTTAAATATAGTGATTTTTAGTGATATAATGAATAAATTAAAACCACGTGGAAATGTTGATTTTTTTTTTATATACTTTAATAATTTTTGTACAGATGTTTGTAAACAAATAATTTTAATTTTTTTTCTAATTGCTAAATTTTAACAATTATATGTAAAACATTGATTAATCAGAAACTTTGATTTATTGCAAATAAATAGCAATATAAATATTATATACAAATATATTAATATAATTAATTTGTTCTAATATTAATATATTAAAATACATTTGCACAAATATTTTATATGGGAACTATAGTAAGATGCCTTTCACCTACTGCAAAAAAGAAAAAAGGCACTACATGATAGTAAATAAATTTCTTTTATATTTTATATTTTTTTATATTCTTTTATATTTTATTTTATTATAATATTTTATGTTCTATTACATTATATTTATATTCTTTTATATTTATTTAACTGCATTCACAAAAATTTCAAGTATATGATTTTATACAATTAGATCAACAACTAGATATCGAAATTTGACAGTCAGACAGATATCAGTCTATCGATTCATTTTGTCATGGACATCTAGAATCCATACGGTTAGATAGAAAATATGGAAGTGCACGATATTTTTCTTTCTAAGAACTAATGAGAAAGAATAGCTTATTCAAATGAAGAAATATAACTTGTTATTGCTCAATAACTAATATTATATCATATGTTATACTAAAAATAAGATAAAATAAGAAATCTAGTTTCCGACTGTTTGCATATACACATGTCCTTATCTTCGCTATCGTACTCTTATGTAGCGTGAAACCGTTACCTATTGGTCTCCATATATTCCCCTCTCTTTTTCTACACCGTTAGTAGCGTTCCCTTCACCATATTACCAACATTTTGACAAACCTAATAAAAAAATCCCTTATTCACAAAAGTTCGAAAAAAGAGCTTAAGAATTAAATTTTATTTTTTAATTTTAATTTTTGTTTTCTTTTAATTTAATTATTGGTCTGTGGAACCTATTAGTCCCTCTATATCCCCCTCTTTTTTTTTACACCATTAGTAGTGTCCCCTTCACCATATTACGAACATTTTGACAAACCTAATAAAAA
>NC_051847.1:240624906-240644031 GCF_002237135.1 Teleopsis dalmanni | reverse complement strand
TGCTAAAAATTATTAGACAATTGTGTCATTAATGCGAATTTGAAATCGTTGAAGTTAATATGGCAGTATGCGCAAAATGCAGCTGCATTTTTTATCTATCAGTGGGGAAGACTGTTAATTTTGCAGGTCTTATAGAAAAATACTCGTACTTGCAGAATATTGTCATAATAAATTATTCTAAAAGTTTTAATATAATTTTTATTTCCATTACACGTTCAATTTATTTAATAAAATTAATTAAATTTTAACTTACATTTACGAGTATTTAGTTTAACTCAAGATAAAGACATGGCAAATGCAAATTGCATAAAGACTCTTTTACGATTCATATAGTTAAGGTGATAAATAATGAGGTGATAATTATTTTCAAATATCAACTCAAACTAATTAAGTTTTATTGCTCCATTAATATTAACTTCTTATGTTTAAATGCTATATGGCACTTCTTTTCATTATATTGTTTTTAGCATATATCCACAGTCCGATGCCATTAATTTATAGAGATTACATAAATATATTACTATTTTTATAGAAAACAAGCGTGTATAAGAAGATGAAGTTAATAAAATGTTTAGTTTTTTTAATTAAGTTCTAAGGTTGTTATAATCTAATATCTATTCCATATTATTTTTATATCTAACGTCAAATTCAGTACTTTACAGATTTATTGCTTTTGTAGTATAGTTATTCTGCGTTTTTCAACTGCGAGTACCAAATCAAACGTCTTTCTGCAACATTTTCTTCCATTCGCACGACATGACCCAAACTAGTGAAGCCGCTGAATTTTTATACGCCAATATCTCGGTATCGACCATACAGCTTATCACTCCATCTATTGGTAATTGTCCAAGCTTCTTCACCATACAGCAGGACAGGATTGATAAGAGATTTGTAGCGTGTGATTTTTTTTTTGTCGAGAGAAGGCTTTATTCTCAATTGCCTACTTAGTCCGAAGTAGCATCTACCTATTGGCAAGAGTGATTATTCCTTGAATATTTACGCTGATGTCATTTTTGGTGTTTACGTTGGTTCCCACAAGAAACAAAATCTTTCACAAATTCGAACTTATAATTGTTAACAGTGACGTGGGTCCCAAGATGCTTAGGAGATTTGTTTGTTGACAAAAAGTACTTTGTTTTGTCCTCATTTACCACTAGACGTATTTGTTTCGCTTGTTTTTCTATGTTAGAAAATGCCGCATTGACGACGGGGTATTCAGGCCAATGATATCAATATCATTGGCATACGCAAGCAGCATTACACTTTTCTAGAATATTGTGACAGTGCTGTTTAAATTTGCTGCCCGAATTATTGTTTCCAACATTACGTTAAAGTAGTCACACCACAAGGAGTCTTCCTGTCTGAAACCTCGTTTGGTATCAAACAGCTCGGAAAAGTTCTTGCCGATTCTAACGGAGCTAATGGTGTTGCTCAACGTCATTTTACATAGCCGCTATGATATAGCAGCATAGAGTGTAATTCTAGTCGTAGTGTCAAAAGTCGCTTTGATGTTGACAAATAGGTAGTGCGTCTCAACTTGCTTTTCTTGGATCTTTGATCGTGTTATTAGGATACTAATATTATATATATAATATATAACTTATAAATTTATAATATAATTTATATTTATAATATAAATATACATTAATCTTCTTATTTAAATATACATATGCGTTCTTCAAACTTAATTTTTTATGCCTTTATCCACTTATATTAACTTTCAGAATCGAACCATAAAATGAATAATTCGACTGTAAAAATGTATTGTAGAACTTTAACTTTTGCTTGCTGAAGTTAATTTTTAAATAATTTCTTTGATAGTTAATTAAGACTTCGGCAAATATTTTATTTATATTTTATTTATTCACTATTTACAAGAATTTTTTCCAAGACCATTGATGATAGGTATTTGACAATACTCGAAACAGCTGTATGGTCAGCCAAAAATTAAATTAATTAATATAATATAAAATGATTTTTTGTTGTTGTAGTTCACTACTGTTCGAAAAACCTATTTATAAAATTTGAATAGTAAGAATGTTTTTTTTAGAGTTACTTTCAGTAACTTTTGCTTGTTGAAGTTCATTTTTAAATTCTTTCTCTGGTAGTTAATTAAGGCTTCGGCAAGCATTTCATTTATTTTTCATTTATGCATTACTTACATTAAAATAATTATAAAGTAATTTTAATTGCAAAAGTATGCCGATTTCAATTCATAAATTATTTGATCTCAATTTCAAGTTTTCTGCTTTCAGTCTTTGAAGTCAGTTTAACGAAGGTGATCGTGGTATTAGTACACTTTAATAAACATAAATTTATAATAAAATATTTTAATTTATGTAATTCAGATATCAAATATAAATAGCATAAAGATTTAAAATGTGTAATTTAATTTAATTTCATCTATAATTGAGTTGAAGTAGGTATCAAAAAAAAAAACATCGTGTTGCATTTAAAAAAATTTCACATGATAGTCTTCAGCAGTAGTTTAATCCTTTAAACTAGTCAAAAATATATCTCAAATTAAAATTTAATAAAAACTTTGATAAGTAATTTAGTTGGCAGACAGCGTGGATTATGAATGCTGACATGCAATCCGTTCAATAATAAATCCATTAAATTCAATTGCTGCAGCATTCAACCGCAACTCGCGATGAAACCCCAACAAAGCAGTTGACACGTTTCTGTAAATGCTGAGATTTTCTTAGGTTTAGCTGTGGTTTTCTCGTTTTCAATTGAAAGTGTATGAATTTATTTGCAAACATTTTGGTAAAATAAAAAAAAATTAAATTTTTTTTCAAAAATTGTAAGTTAAAATTAGAAGAAAAAAATATCTATCACATTGCACTAGTGACTGGTCGCATCCTTAATGCATGCTTCTTCATGTTGGCATTTACTGTATAATTTGTTGACACAAATGCTGCATGCAGTCGAAAGCAGATGCAATGCATTGCATTTACTTTTACTCGAATTAAGTCGTTTTGACTGGTTTCGTATATTTTTCGCCGTCTTGTTTTCTGTATTTGTAATTTTAGATATTTTTTAACAATTGTTCAAATGCCACTCAAAGGCACATCTTCAAATTATTTGAATTGGATTTTTTTTTTGCTTTTTGGAAGATTCAAACTAAAAGGCAACGTTTGGTGCACAGATTTGCTGTGGGACTGTTGCCTTTGTGTGTATGTCGCGGTTTTTAATTTTCACATTACATAATTCCGCAAATCTCTGACGACTGGAAATATCTTACAAATCTTGCGTGTTACAGCATTTGTGCGGTTTTATAATTTTCATGTTTGGCACACATTTTTTATTGTTAGTGTAAAGTCTAAATAAAATTATTTCTAAAATTATTTCCAAAATTATTTTGAAGTGGTTTAAGAAATTCCTTCAGTTAGCTGTGATTGATTATTAAAATTGAAGTCATTACATTCGATTGACTAATTTAGTCTAGGACACAAAAGAATGCATCAATTTTAATAAATTAAATTTATTTATTTTATTAAAATAAATTCACTGCATAAGTACCTCAATTTTATATAACTATTTAGAAAGGTAAGCTTTGGACAACAATTTTAATAGACTTCTGTTGATATGTTATATACCAAGGAGAACTAATGGCCAGCAAATTTGTAAGTAAAAATTTTATATTCGTGACATTTTGGAAATGTGCATAGTACTTTTAGGTAAAAAGCCTGAGAAGTCTATAGAACATCAAACTTGGGAGAAATAAACTTATATAACATATTGAAAATATCCATAATACCTCTAACTAAAAAACCTAAAAACTCTTGTAAGATATAAACTCATATATTCCCCTGATGTCTCTACTACTAACACCCTCCCTGATGACCTTGTTCTAGTCTTGTGCTTTAAATCCCCTCAATACCTGTCCCACTACTTCGATGAGTGGGAACGTAAACTCCATTCCATCCCCCCTAAATAACTGCGGCTTTTGTGAACGCCAGTCACAAAGTTTACAGCTAACCTCACCCCCGCGCATCTGCTCTAAACCCACTCCTTTCTCTATAACCCAGTTTCCCTAATGTATGTCTTTGCTTTCTGGCTTAGATAAATCTAGCTCACTAGGTATTAAGTCTATTTTTTTTTCTCTCTCCCCTTATTACTGGAATAAAGTTTTCACAATGCTGTGGACATCTTCTCAATTCGTTTCTAAGAGGTGGTTTAGTGGGTTCAAGTCTCTTACGGTAAAAACTCATACACAGACGTTATGCGATTGAAATGTTATCTATTCAAGTGACCATTTCTTTTATTATTTTTTATTGACAAAAATATTTTGTATTTTTATATAATATTTTATATTATAAAAATTTGTAGAAATAATCGAGAAAAGCTCGATATGGCCATCTTTTGCTTTGACTATGACCTTCAAACAGTTAAGAAATGAGGTGCATGCTTTACAAATGTAAACTTCCGGTATTTTGGTCCACTTCTGAACAATGGCTTTCTTCAGCGTATCCATACTGACATATTTTTTAGTCTTCTTACCATACTATATAAAAGGGCTTAAATGTAATAGTCCATCGGATTTGCATCTAGCGAATTCTAAAATCATTATATGGACGAAATGAAGTATGGAATATGATGTTTCAACCATTCTTGGTTCACACGAGCTTTATGAGACGCTGACGAGTCTTGTTAGAACGTCCATGGTCAACGACCGAAATGTTTGTGAGTGCACCGCTCGCGAATTTCGTAGTTGGGTTAGGTCAATCCCTTAACCCTGTATATGACGTATTGGAAATGTACATAGTATTTATAGGTAAAAAGTATAAGAACTTTAAGCAAAGTAATACTAATGACGTTTTCGATTGGTGAATCTGAGGTAACATTTTTAATCGAGATTCACCCTTAGTGTAAATTTCATTTTCGATTGGTAAATCTTGGGCAAAATGTATAACAATCTATGTAAATATTTTTCCAGAGTAGCAAGATTACTCTGAAATTATACAGCTGTTTTATATAACATGACAAATAAAGTGTGATTTGATTCGAAAAATGTATTTATGAAAAGTATAAAAATCTACGAAAACTACTCCAAAACTGTTAAATTACTATAAAAAAGTTTGATTGGGCAACAAAATTTGACAGATCGAAAGTAAATCTAGATTGAATTTAGATTTACCAATCTAAAATGGCATCAGCTTAAAATTATAATGAATTTTCATACAACATCTTTAAGCTGAACTTTAAAAGAGACAAATTACCTGTTATCAACTTACACAATATTTCGTTTTTTTATTCATAGTTTTAAATTCAAAAGTGTCGATTAGTTTTTTTTACTTTGTTAAATGAAATTGTTAAAATTAGTTTATCTTCTTTTAATTTTTAAGCCATGGACAATTGCAAAATGTTTTATAAATTAATTATCTGTACATATTTTTTGTGAACATATCTCCAGTTATATTAACCGAACAGTTCCATATATAATAAAGGTGATAGGAACTTTACAGTTTTTTTTTAATATTAGTAATTGAACAGTTCACCTAATTCCTTTTCTTTAGTTTTTTTTTTGCACTAATTAAAAAAACCTTGTATGAAGTTTTAACAGCAGATCTTGTACTAAATTAAAAAAAAAAGACAATATAAATAGTAAAAATTTATAATTAAAATACTAGCTTTGCCCTAAAAGCTTGAACTGTTTAATTAAATTAATCAGTAATTATTTTATTTTGGTTTTTCATTTATTGCATTGTATTTCTTGAATACTTTAACCAGTTGTACAATTGTATCTTCTCTATGAAGGGAAGATTTTTAAAGCATGTTATTATAACGTTTGGAAGGATTATCAACAATCCCTGCAAGTCTGGAATGTCCTGATTCTAGAATATCTTTTCGTTTTGGAAGGTTCTTACGACGCATAACCTCATGTCATGTGAACATCTGTAAACTATGCGCTGATGATTGGAGCTATCCAGAAAAACCTACGCGTTTCATTTAAGAGAAAACAGTAACAAGGATTATCACACACTTTGTAGTGTATGCTCACTTACTACATTGTTTTTTAAATTTCAATTATAAATTTTGTCATAAAGTTCACTTTTAGTATATCTATTGTATTATTAATGTACTACTTTTGTTAAAAGAGAATAAAGAAAAAATGTTTAACCTATAATGATATTTCATTTTTAAAGCACAATTCTCTGCAATATCTGTCATACGTGAATAAAACTGGAAATATGCTCACTTTCATCCCACTTATCTTTACTTTCTGTAACTTGCCAATAACAGATGGAAAGCACTTAAGTCATGTCCAATTTCCAGGTTAACAGTTATAAAAAAAATTGATATTCGGAACTTATCAAAACAGACCACGTGAACACTACAAGGCTTACTGCAGTTCTTTCTGGTCATTGGTGTATTGGAACACACAGAGAGAAAGAAACCATAATACAGTTTCTCTGTGAATACCCGGCTTTTGGCGTCTAGAAGATATAGGTTCTTAGAAAGATACTTCTTTGATAGTTTTTAGACTGTTCATTGGTGGAGACGAAAGATTTATTAAATTATCTAAATTCGGCGGGATAGATTTAGTCTTTACTCTTCTATATTAGGGTTCCTGCGAGAAATGGGGTAAAAACCTTAATATAAATTAAGGTACATGGAAGTTATCTAATGGCTTGCCACTGCAACCAACCAACCAACCATACCACTTATTTGCAGTAATATTAATTATAAATCAATTATTTTTTACGTCCATATCTTCTAGTTGTATGGTACAAAAATAGATACTTAGTTTATCAAAATAGTTCTAACACAGTGATACACGTATATTAGATCTAATTAAGCATTTATATATATTGTTTATAAATATAAAAAGAACAGTCTATTTAGCAATGCCCGTTTATTAGCCATCTAACAGAGCTAATTAAAAAAACTTTATATGTGGATTTTTTTTTATATTCCTCTAAAAAATTATTGCACCCTATCATGTACGAACCATGCAAAATAATTGTTAAAAATTATTTAAATTTATTTTAATATATTCAATTTCTTCAGGTTTATATCTCAAAAAAATTAGGAAGAATAGCTTAAAAATTTACTAAACAAATAGTAAATAAATTATGCGTAACAAAAATATATGTATGGAATAAGGTCCGTCATCAACTAAAAGACAAATAAATGATATGATTTCTTAGCCTAGTAAAGCCCTAGTGTGGGGTAGAGATAAGCCCCGCAGCCATTATAGAGTAAAAGTACGTAATAGCCCTAACTCAAGAAGAAGAATCAAGAATGTATGGAATTATGAAAGCTTTGTCACAGCTCTCCTCTATTGTCCTTTATTGTTTAATATTCTCAGTATATTTCTTTGCATTAAAAAAAGTGCTTTTAACAGGCATTAACATTGGAACAGCAGCACCAAAATTAACTTTTTGACTCATATTTGCTATATAAGTATTGCAAATCAATTGTTTTTTACATCTTTTTAATATAATGTTTGTACTAAAATAATTTCTATGAAGAAATTGTAATAGACACTTAAGCTTACCTTTCGAAGTATGACGTATTATTTAAATTTTGAGTAGAACTTAAGTGTCCATATGGACGGATTTCTGTAACAATGTTATTTTAAATTAAAAAAAATATTTACATAAAAATTTAGATATTAATTAATTTAAAAATATTTTTTAAACAAGTAAAGTAGAAATAGCAATTATTGAAAGTATTTTTTTGTTGAAGAAATTTTTTTCTTCTAGCTATTATAGGACTTAAGAAACCTATAATATTTTATATATATAAGAAAAAAGGGGTACACTCATTTTTATTTAATCTATAATACACTAAAAAGCCTTAAAATAAGTAGAATAATTTAGATCTTCAACGTATTTACTTAATCCAATATTGAGAGTATGTCACGTTCATTCCCGACATATGAGATAGAAATAAGGCTGAGATTTGTGATATAGAACAATTAACTAAAAGAATAAGCACTAGCGCACACTGATGAAATATTTAATATAAAAAATGTAAAATGTAATAATAAATATATATGTAAAAGGCAAAGTTCGTATATTCAAGTAAACGACTAAAGATAAATTAACTTTGATTTATTACTAATGAAGTTAATTTGGTTTTTTCAGTTTTATAGATAATTGTCAATGAAACCTAGATACATAGAAAGAAAGCTGACTCTTTCTACTCTAAATGGATCCAAAGTGTTATCAGTAAGAGATGTTAAGTCTCTAGCAGATTGTAGGCTTTTTGTAGCCTGACTGTGAGCATACCTTTAATCTCATGTAAACACTACAAAACGTAGGGGTAAAATCACAATGTTGTTTTAAACAAGCTAATAATATTTTTATTGCACATATTGGAGATGTGAGGGAAAAAACTTAGGAAGTAGCAACCAATCGTGGGTAAGTGTAGTAAGTGCCGAGCTGTCAGAGTAGTTGAGTAACATTTTTATATTTTATATCTGATCTACAACAGGACTATTAGTCATTATAGGGAGACCATAATCGATCGGCCTACCTATCTATTAAACAGTGTCGTGTTAGTGTACATAGAGTAAATTGAGGTAAAGTAAATTGAACTTTCCTAGGATTTTTTGCACTGCGCTTATGTAAATATTTATTTATTTTTTGCACTTATTTATTATTTTTTGTTAAAAGTTTTCAAATTTATTTATTAAATATCTTATAAAGTTTTCGCAATGATAACACCTCATTTACCTAATTTTTAACTAATTTACCCTACTCGAAATTCTGCTAAATAACAACATTCGCTGCCGTACCGACATAATTTAGTATTTGCCTCAATTTACCATAAATTTACTCGAACTCGCACACGGCCTATATTGTAATATTATGTACTATATTAAATTGATTCGATCTAGACCAATTAGTCGCTTTGTTCATATGTAATTTTAAAATTAAATGTTTAATAAATTTAATATTTAATAAATGAAGAATTCTAAATTGTGACTGAAGTGATTAATATTTCTGTTATATGCAGACAGTATAAGATACGAACCTATCCATTATAAAACAAATATTTTAGCTCACCAACTGTTATTTGAAAGTGAGCATCGGCTTGTGTTTATATAATACTTGAGAAGATACTTATAGTATTTGAGAAGGTACTTATTCTATTAACAACAAACACATAAATGGAAAACTATGTCTCTAGGACCGCCTGTTTTAATAACAATTTTTCTAATGTGGCTGGTTAACAGTGTCAATATCTTCAGTTTAAACAGCTAAATAAAGTTTAAAATTATAAATTGCACTATTAAAATGAGTCGTAAATTATTTTTTAATTTATGTTTATTTTTGAAGTTTAGTCAAAAGTTTATTATCTTGTGTGATATGTAATATTTCAAGCTTATTAAAGCAATAACTTTTAAAAATTTTTGAATATTGTAATATGTTTCAACAAGTTAGTATTAAAAAAATATATGACGTGCATGTAATTTTTATTTATATATCATAATTCTGCGAATTTTGGAATGTTTATGTTTTCGTCACAAATATAATCGCTTGCCTGGTTTCCTCATTAAATATACATTAATGCTTTTATAAACGTTATTACTAACTGATAAACAACATATCATAAATAATTTTATAACAAAAACGTGATTACAGTGATTTATAGTAAGATACTTGGTATTACAAGCTTCGCTGGATTAGGGGCACACATTTTAATAATTGCATTGTTGCCGAAATGTTTGGAGCAATCATAGCGTCGACAAAGCTTCCAGACAGTTGCAATTCTTCGTCTTCAACTTTCAAGTAACATTGATAAATTTTATTTAAAATATTAAAATACAACTTAAATGCATTTAAATGTAACTTTACATTCTAAATATAATTTAAAACCAGAATACGTGCAATTAAATGGATAATGTACGAGTATTTTGAAAGTATGCCGAGCTTGCAACTTTAATTTCGAAATGCTTTTAGGATAAATTTAACTTAGCCACTAAACTCTTTAACTTACTTGCGGAAAAAATATACTAGACATAAATAAAATATTTATAAATAATTGTTTTATATTATTTTTTGATAGATTCTCGTGTGTAATCAAATTATAAAGAGTTTCTTCATGCCAATAAGATTTACTCACTTGTCGTACTCTTTAAGTTTCAAACTATATATAAACTTACATTTCTTACAAAGGAAAATATATAGCATGGACTCTATGAGTGCTCTACGAAGAGTGTAAACATAAATTATTATAATTATGTTAAAGCTATTTGAGCCACTGCACTTGAGCACTTTTAATCTTTATCAACTACGAGGTGTCTTCAGAACCCCTCTTTACACCTTGGCTGGATTATTGTTTATCATTTCATCAGACATAATAATAAATTATTATAATCTATACACTTTTATTATGTGAAAAGCAGAAAATAAATTTTGAAAACAAACATGGAAGGAAGATACCAATTACATCAATGGTGAATTAACTAGCTAGAACGAATAAAAGTTCGAATGGAATACTAATAAAAAAGTACTGGAAATATAGTGAAATACGGCGACAATGATAGGTCTTTTGTGCTGTTAATTGACTCTAACTAAACAGACAACATTAAAATTTTTGAAAAAAAGCTAAAATTTCATTTATATATGATTTCCTAATATCAGATAGTGATACAAACTTCACCATGGCAAAATTTCACCTGTTAAAAATTTCCAAATATCAGTTGCTAATAGGAACCCTAAACTTTGCAATCTATTCCTGAGCATAATCAAAGCCGAACAACGAACAATAAATATCAAAGGTCTTTTCTGTTTTCTGGCGTTTTCTGCTTCCAGGTAGAGTCAACATTTTATTGTTTCAGATATACTTATCTTAGTGAGATTGTTAGACCTTCCTTAGCTGTGTTTTACTACAGACTTAATTGTGTTGAAATTAAACATATATATTACTTACTCACATTTTTGATCATATCATCCCGTTACTGGGTTTCGGTCTGAAGGTTCATGTTTCTTCAGGTGCCTTTGCTTCTCTTCTGCAAGTGCACGCCTTCTCCAGTTTCATGCACCAAGTTCGGTTAGTGCTCTCATAACTTGATCTCTCCATCGGAGACACGGTCTACAACTGATTTCATTCTCTAACTACATCTAAACACATTCATACATCCTTACAACATGATCAAACCAGTGAAACCGCTGAATGTTAGTCCGGTGAATTTTATCAATGTTGTAATAAAGCTTATACAGCTGAAAGTTTATTTGGATGTAGTAGTTGTCGCCAACGCGTAGAGGACCAAATATGTCATTAAGAACTTTTAAGATTCGCGACCTAAAGAGCATAAATTTTGTTTGTCGAATAAAAACTACACATTTCAATTGCCTACTGAGTCCATAGTAGCACCTATGGGTAATTGTAATTCTTTGTCTGATCTCTAGGCTGATATAAATATTATTCGTTACGGTGGCGCCAAGGTAGCTAAAATTCTTGACAGATTCGAAAATATAGTCCCCAACCTCTTCTAGTGGAACGAAATGATTAATCTGGTTTCGTGTTGATTGATCGAGAGGAGGTCACGTTGCTTTATGAATATCGGGGTGAAAAATCTAGTGCTACATACTTACATGTTGTAGGCCACAGCGAATTCAATCAGTATTGGACTGTTGTTGAAGGTGGATTTATGGATGCTGAATTTTCTGGTTGAAATATTTATACTTGGTAAAAAATTCAAGAAGAACTTACAATAAAATCAAATTAAATCAATTAATTTCTGAGTTAATTCAACAAATTTAGGAAATCAAACAAAAATAATATTTCAAGATGTTATATGACATATTTTTCTCGCAACCAAATCTGTCAAAGAAATTGGCTTGTAAATATTGTCGTGTCATGTATTTTTGAAATCTTTAGGAAATATAGTATCTGTGTGCTTCGGTTGATTGACTTAACTTTATGATACTTGTTTGACACTTAAAACTACTGTATTTAATTGCTGTGCTAGGTAAGCTCTGGAAATAACGTTTATAGAACATCAGTAGCACAATTATTTTCCAATAAACATTTTAAATCATCAACAGTCAACTGTGGGCGTAAGTAGGCACATCGCTACTATTATTTTAAATATACGAATATATTTGAAATGTTGGTCTACTTACATGACTTAACATAATTTGATCCTAGATTTTATTGCTATTCAATACATTTTAAAAGCTAGTCAAATGTATTTATACAATGTATATACATGTATACACTTTATATGACAAACTATTATTCGAGTGTTGTACTACAAAGTTGTTTGATCATACGGCGTAGTTTAATAAGTCAGTCGTCCATAGAGTTTCTGTAAACTACTATTTTATAACAATACTATATACATATATTAAAAGTAATAAATAGTACCATTCGATGTTAGAAGTTTTTGGTTAATTATGGAAGATCAATTGAATTGCTATATATATTATGTTAATTTTTAAAAAAAAATATCGCACAATATTAGATTGATGAACCACTTAGTGCTCTCCAATCAGTCGGTATCTGATAACCTTTTGAAACTATGTTATTAAAATCATACTTTTTGCGAATTATGAGAATTAGAGCTGTATATAACGGTTTTAGGGTATGTAAAATTTGTTTACAATATTTATAGAAATTTATTAAGTTGACTCTTCAATGTACGAAAATGTTTTGTTTTTTTTTTAACGATGTTTTTGGGTTTTGGATTAGGTTAAGGACCCTATGCACTGCGACCATTGTGATCTATTGAGCACCCCTTTGTATTTAGATGTTTAGTATCTTGACGAATCGAATCAGCTCTTTCGGACGGAGTTTGCGAAGATCTTCATCCTCTAGTTGGTGTGCACCTAGGAATATGTTAGTAAAACGTGTATGTTTAATCATTAATAAAGTAGAAAGTTTAAATGCAGTAGAAATGTTCATTGTTGTAGCTCAAATCTGAGTTTAATTTGAAGTATTAAATGTATTTAAGTGGATTTGTTTGCCGATTTCAAGAAATTAATTGTTATATTACATTTATGTATATAATATATAAGTAGTGTTTCATATGGCTTCAGTGAAGACAATAGAACTGACTGTTACAATAACTTAATCTTACCTTACCTAAGCTAACCTTACATATATATAAGTTAAGGATAAACTAAATGTAAATATTTATTTTCAAACCACTATTAATAATATCAGCATAAATCAAATTTTATTTGAAATAAATTTATTTGAAATAAATTTTTATAAAATCAAACTGCCATCATAAAACCACGATAATAAATTATATGTAGAAAAGGAAAAATTTGTTGGATTGTTGCATATTAGTAATGTTAATATAATCATTCACTCTAATCAAACCTACTCAAAGCCTATATTGGCTCTGGTTATATAAGACCTATGCATTTATTACCGTGTTATTAAATAACTTCAGCTTTGCTTCCTTGTGCTTTCATAAACCATTAATCTTTAAACATCTGAAACACTTTAACATGGTACTCCCTATATTAGCTAATCAATTTCGTAGTTATATAAAATGTACATCAATCTGAAGTCATAACAACTTCAATAATTCAATATCAATAAATCACTACCATAACTAATCGAAATGGGTAACTAATAAACAATGACATGGAAAACTAATAATATATAAAAATTGTAAATAAACAATTAAAGTCACATTTTCTCCCACGCAAGGTCTCATCTTCCGGATGCAAATAACGTCATTTAATATCAAACTTAATATCATGCAAGACCTAAGAAACCTATTAAGTGCGCGTGATATGCAACAACTTTTCTCGTCACTATCGTCATGATCAATAGCAGAAAAGAAATTGAACATTTATTACTTCAAGCAAACATACTAACTGACTAACATAAAATTACCAAAAGCAACCTAGGCTTCATAACCTAAGCAAATTATGAACAGAAACGGCTTCGCCATATGCCCAGTCATTTCCCACATTTTCAGGTAATCGACAGCAGAGCCAATTGCAGGAATTATACAAAATAAAGAAGACATAAACAGAAAATTTCTCATAGCGAACCCGAAAGTTAAAATTGGTTAAGGATTGTCAAACGCCAAGATGATGGTGCGCACAGTTGAACTCTGTATAGTTCAGCATGGTTTGGGTTGGTACATAAGCCAGGCTCGATCTGCCTCTATACCCGTAGCTAGAGTGCCATTGATTCGTGAGATTGTCAATTACTGTAAATTATTTTCGATTTTTGTACAAAACTGCACATGAAACACTGTAAAGGGTTAAACTGCAGATAACGAAATGGAAACTCTTGTGAAGCTCACATGCTGTTGGGCAGAGCACTAATTGTTGCACATGCTCAATCGTGCATGGTGTGTATCTTATATTTTATTATAACCAATAGACATCTTTTCACAGTATCACGTTTCAATCCAGTAAAATTAATGTTCGGTAATTTTTATTTTTATTGTCGAAAATATCCAGATAAACGCAATTTTCCAGTAAAATCCGTTGCTGGACATAAAGGTGTCAAAATCCACGCTCAAAATATTTATGCAAATGTGCAATGGGAGTTGCTCTATGGCTATGTGCAAAATGTTGAAGCCATCAAAAATGCTGTTTACTACTTTGTTAAGCCGTTGACATTTCTCTTTTTGTGCAACATCAGTTTTTTGCAAAATTGATTTTTCCGGCAACCTCAACTTTGAAATGGCAAAGTCGAGTTTTTTTTGCTGATATTACCTTTTAGCTTTGGTTATGGCCTTACAGAGATCTTTGTAAAGGGCTTAAAGGTGTGTATTACAAATTTTTCATGCTAAAACTTTAGATTTGTCATTTTTTCAAACTAATAAACATCATTACGAAATATTTTAGTGGCAACCAAGATAAATACTTAAAATTAGATACTAAATTAAAGTAATTAATCATTTTTAAAATCTTTTAAATTGTTAGAATTTAATTAAATTTAAATGATAACAACTTTAATCAATAAAAGTTTGAAATGTTATTATTATATTTTTTATATTATTGTAATTTTATGAAGATATTTATTGTACAACACAAAGGAAAGGTGCCTTTTAAATATCGACATATATTTTCCTATCGAAATTGAGAGTCAGGAAGAAATGTGATCAATAGGACTGAAAAAATGGAACTGTGTCGTAGTCACTATATACACAGTAATTTTAAGTCTAAGAGCAGATAATGCTGTCATTTATTTATTTATAAGAACAATCATTAAGTAAAACATTAGGTTGAACGCAATGGATGGTGTGATACTCAAGTCAACACTAATATAAAGTTTAGCCCTACTTTGAACCCTGTTGAGAGTACCACACATTGCAAAAATTTATCTGAGACTGTCCACTATACTGTGACATTGAAGAGGTTAATAGACTCCTAAAAACAGTACGAGTGAGTTACATTTTCGGATAGTCCTGCGGCAAATAACTGAATAATTTTTAGGAAATTCTTAACTACTTCCACAATTTCGCTAAATTGGGTGGGGAAATAAAATAAATTATTATTTTAAAATTTAAATTAAATTTTTAACATTTAATTAAATTTAAATTTTAAATTTATACAGCTTTGAATAGCTATTTATTAAAATTCAGAAAATATAAGACGTAATGAATGTATTGCTGACTGCATATAAAATAAAATTTTAAATTTGAGAAAATAATTTATTTACTGCAATTACTTAAGATCATAGAATCTTCTTAATCACCTGCTTAAAAAAGTATAGTTTCATAGAATCACATTAAACCAAAAACTCAATCACATATAGTATATAAGTTTATTGAAAACACTAGAACTAATATATATAGTCAATGTGAAAAACTTTTAGATGGCAAATAAAAAAAGCTTTAAAGTTACCATTTGTATTTGTTAATTATATATACATAAAATTAAGTTTACTATGATCTAATATTGGTTTAGGTAAATAATACATTTTTAAAATATACATATTGTCCTTTAAGGATACTTGATAAGACATTTTAATCTGCTGTGATGTGACGCAATGTCGTCTGTGTGTAAAAGGCAATGCACCGTCTCGTTACACTCTAGCACGGCTTTGCTACCGGTTAGGTGGGAAGTTTTTGTTCTTGTTCTTGATCAAGAACCAAAAAAGTATTTCTATCAAACAGAATCATCTAGAATACTGTCTGTGTAATTTATATTTTTCTTCATATTAAAGACCTTTTACAGTTTATGTACATAACATAATAGTGTAATAATAAAATTTTGACAATGTTGAGGAAGTATCAAAAACCAACGATGCATTTTTTTCAACAGAAGTGGTTATATCAAATTCTAAGAAATGTTGAAACTATAAGAATGGAACCAAAACTAATATTTAATTAATGTTTTTTAAAATATTACTTATTCATGTTTGAATATATATATTTTTTATTAATATATAAAAATCAGTAAGTGGCAGTTTATATCAATCATACGTCACCGCTGTCAGCTTTACTTGAATAAACTCAGGTATTGTTGCATCATTGTAAGTGTGTTTTTCGATGAGTATCAAAACATTAGAAAAAAAGATATGTTGTAATATATATTTTTTTTTTTTAAAAAACCAGGCGCCTCACTTACGACTTTGGGCGTTTAGAAAAAACAACTCATTTCTACTTTTACAATTTTTTAAATGAAATTTAAACTTAAAAGTTAAAATAAGTTGACAGCTCAAATTCCACAATTAAAACACAATAACTCGGAAATTCCACACAGGTTTTAACAATACCAATGTAATTATAATTATCCAAAGAAGAAAAAAAACAATGCTCAGTTACAATAAATACAATACAAGTATGCAACATGGTTTTGCCATTTGTGAGCATCATCACCACATGCCACACCAACTGCACTGCAGCTTCCATCAAGAAAAACGACAATATCAAGTAAAGTGACTACAATAACAATAATGAAAATAACGTAATGTGTATTTATACAAATATATGAATATGTAATGTGTGTACAATTTTCTATTTACAATTCTCATGCATCTTTACAAAATTCGAAATCCAACAACCAAAATCCAAAAATAAATATTTCAAGCAACACGAAGCGACAAATGTGGGAGTGCAATTTCCCACACTACCGACAAAGACAAATGCCTGACATTCTCACTCTGCGCTTCCAACCAACCAACCAGCAAGTCAAAAAACCAAACAGCCACTAACCGAGTAACCGACGACACAGTCACCTACATTTGCAATACAATACCAATATGAACATACCATATAAAAACAACAATAAAACGAACAAAATGATAAAGTATGGACCCACCGAACAAGATTCGCCTCTTGGCCCACAAAAGATGCAAGTTAACATGGAAACAAACTTTGACACACGCTATATTGGCGTGTCTTCCCCCCACCATGAAGACCCAAAATGAAACTTGCCACAACTAGAAAACGTAGCCGTTCTACAGCTGTGCGCGTGATATAATAGTGAAATTACTGAAGATGCACCAAGGTAGCACCAGTAACTGAGTAACACACACAGAGAGAGACCCATGAATTTGTAAGTCTGCAAACATAAGAAGGCACTCTATGCATACAAAGTAATTACAGTTGCTCCATGTGATCTTGCTAAAGATTTTTTGGTTGTTTTTTCTTTCTTTATTGCATTGCAGCACAGCACAGCGGTGCAAAGTGTTTGCCACTTTGTGCATTACCCAGTAAGTACCCTCTGGCATATATGCATAATCACTTAACCGCTTAACCATTCCCAAAATCCATGTGTCACTAGTATTCTCAGTGGCCTCCAGTAATGCAGCAGCACTCACGGAACTGCGCAGTGTACGTTACAGCACTGCATTAGTAGGCCTGATGGCGTCGAACTCAGTCGACACAATAACGAATGATGTAAGCGTTTTTGTTGTGGTGCATCACCCGCATCGTAGCAGTGCTTCAAGATGAAAAGCTAGCTTCATGCAATGCCTATGGTGGTGATAGCGCTAATCGCTGCTTTGGGAATTTAAAACAGCAATCGAATGGGCGACTGAGCAGGCAGACACTTTTCTTTGTTATTCTTGTTTATGGTAAATGTTGTCTCATGCCGGTTTGAGGCTTCCACCAGAGATTCAGAGATTAATATCTTTATGGCTGCACAGTGGGTTTGGATTTAATTAAAACTTTTTTGCCGATTAAATTTTAAATTAATTTAAGTTAACTTATTTAATATTTCTTAAGCAATTATTTTATTTTCTTTATGAAAATATTAGTTATGGGGAAAAACAACTTATTTTGGCAAAATTTTAAATTAAAATTTTGCTCCATTTATGTAAGTGAAATTTAACCGTATCATTGCAAAAAATTAATTTTTCAAATTTTTTTGTTTACAGTAAAATTAAAATTAAAAATATTAAAATTTAGTTGCAAAAAAAATGAACTCATTTATTATAACTGCCATGAGAAGGTATATAATATTTTTTAAACAAAAATTGTTGCACTTAAAACAGTTTCATCTTTTTTATTTTTTTTTTTCGTTCATTTTATTTAAAAAAAATAAATTACACATTTTTTTTAGTGCTTGAGGTGGCACATAAACTGTATATAATTTTATTATAAATGACTATTTTTTTATAAACAATTTCTTTGTATTAAAATTTTAAGGCATTTAAGTCACAAAATTTATATTTCTAATGATAAAATTATATATATTATAAATATTTCCTCATTCAAAATGGATTTATTAATTACAACAGAATAAGTCACCTTAACTCAACTTTTTTCAACAGACGCACTACGTTGTTCTGGTGTTTTACTTGCTTCGTCAAACGATTACTGATTTTTAAATTTTCTGAGCAAACCACAAGATATTCTAATATTTGAAAACTTTCCCATAAGTTGTCCAGTTTTCTATTTATAAATCTTATTTATAAAGATATTTTATTGAAATATATAGGCATTATAATATACATTCAAACATTTGTATAAAATTATGGTTACTACCTTTAATATAAAGATATCAACCATAGAAGGGAATAGTTTAAACCCAAAATGCATATGATATCAATAAATTCAACTAATTTTTCTGAGCTGTGGTCCCTGTAACATTATGAACTAATTTTTTAGGTTTAGGGGTACAGTTTAAGTCAAAAAAAATTACATTTAATGAGTATTGAAAATCTCTTCCTAAAATATTCCTTTAGTATTTCGTAGATCTGATTTAAGAGATCTTCAAAGTGCCATGATACATC
>NC_051847.1:240612567-240624806 GCF_002237135.1 Teleopsis dalmanni | reverse complement strand
AAGTAAGGTAATCCGAAAAATTTTAAATCATAAATTCTCAATATCCTATTGTGTATGAATAAACCATGGAAATATGGGAGATTCCATTTTTAATATTAAAAAAAATATACAGTATTAAAGAATGGTTTTCGAGAAAAACCATTCGGTAATACATACGCAATATCCATTTTTAATATTTACAAAGATAAATAGTATTGTAAAAAAGTCTACTCTCTCAGTCATAAACCTTTAACATATGAATAGATTTAAAAAAGCTATCAGAAATTAGAAGAATCCAATTTTAATATTAACAGAGATATATAATATTATAAAAAAATTATCTAAACCATCGATGATAAAACCTCATTATGTATGAAGAAATTATAGAAAAATTATGAATATTACCAATGATATAGCATATTAAAGAGAAGTTTACCTAGAAAATCCTCCGCTAATAAATCTTCAATATCTCAACAAGTATGAAAAAGCTACTGGAAAATGTGAGAACCAATTGTCAATATTAACAGAAATCTAAAGTTGTGTGAAACGAAGATATTCGAAAAAGGCTTCAGTCATAAACCCTCAATATTACATAGTCATGTGTACGTCGGTTAATCAGGCGATGGCATGGATCACACAATATGTTTTATTGGATAGTAGTTTTATTATTTATTATTATTATTATATTATTATATAAAATATAAAATATTAAAGAGGTTTCGAAAAGTAGTTAACTACAACAACAAAAATTATGCGAGTCTATTAATTGAACTCGTACCCTGCCAAATTTGAAGTTAAAGAAAATAAATTAAGTATTAAATTAAATTAAGTATTAAATAAATACTGACCGCGAAAAAGCGGATTTGTAGAATAACATAGCATAGCTTCTTTGTAAAAGCACCAGAATGGTCGCTTTACATATAGTAAGTAAAACAATATGCTTACAAAATGTCTCTACAAAAAGAGTAGCTTTGAAAAGAAATAAAGAATTAGCAAACCCAAAAAGTTAAACTTTCAATTCGTTGAACTTGTGTTTCCAAAATAAAGCTGTAGTTTTTAAGCTCGTTCTAATTTAAAGCACGGCAAGTGCTTTGGTTGTTGTCACTAATTAAATAAAAATAAGTGACAATAAAACCTGGAACTTGAGCATTGAAAGTTTGTGCAGCCTTGACTTCTTGTGGATAACACGATTAGTCATCGCTTCTAATTTGACAGGCACGAGTTCTAAGCCTGGCATTTGCAGTCTAAACAAATTATATACGGACTATAAACTAATTAAATAAAAATTCGATTAGTCCAAAGACCACTGATGAAGAGTACTTGGCAATACTCGAAACAGCGTTGTATGGTCAGCCGAACTTCAATAAAATTAAAAATAAATTTTTGTGTTTGTACTTTATTTCTTTCTTTGCTATTCGAAAAACTCCATTAAATAATTAAGCTATAGAAAAAGTTGTAGCTGTTACGCAATAAAAAGGCAATAAATCGTGAATGGAAATACGTTTAAATAATCTAATAAAAACTTTTTATATTAGAGGTATTCAGGCAACTGATTAGTTGCTTAGTAGTTGATTACGACAAAAATTTGCACACAAAAATGAAACTAAGCAGAGAATCAACTATTTCGGTGATTCTCAGATTAGTACAAATTTGATTAATAGTGCTGCCAGTCCCAAGTGTCGTAATAATAACTTAAAATGAACTTTTGTATAGAAATTTGTTAGCTATCTCTCTCAACTGTTTGAATTGTGTGTAAACAATTTTGCAACAACAAGTATGTTTCACTTTTGCTGTTGATGCGAGTGCTGCCAAGGCATTTACACACAACAAACTAATCAGATTACGCATCAAAATGCTAAATTTTTTTTATAAGAAGTTTTTGAATCAACTAAGCAACTAATCAGTTGCCTGAATACCCCTATTATATAATATAATATATAATAAATTTTAATTTAATTTTTGTACATTATTGTATGATAAAGCGAATTATTTTATAATACACCTTTTTTTTGTAAACATATCGCAAAAGACTAACATAAGCACTACTTTTGATGGTAACTCTAGAATAACCGGAAATTCTGTTAAGCTTATATATGCACAATACGTAATACAATATAAAGTTAAAATTTCGAAAATAAATAATAATTATTGCAATTATGGATAAAAATATTTTATATTTTACCGTGATTGTGAATAAAATTTATATTATCAGGCTTTTTTAATGTTAACAGAAAAAATTGTAAATTAAAATGAATTGAATATTATTCGTCAAATTTTTGTTGACAGTTAATTAGAAATTCTGTACGTACTTCCAAAAACCGTTTACAGTAAACGAATTTTTAGTCTTGGCAACCATACGATTTAAGCTGCTAATTAGTTAAGCGGTTCAAAAAGATTGGACTAAATAAGCCAGCAGTGTTGTTATTATTTTTAATTTGTTGTTTTATTTTTAAAATAAGAGGTTGTTTTTTTATAAATTGATAAAATCTATAAACTATATTTTTAACATAAATTTAGTGAAAATAAAGCAAAGTTCTATAAATATTAAGTACACACACTTTAAATAAATTTTAAAATTATAAATCGCATCAAGTTTAAATATGTTTTATTGTATATTTAATATGCACAATATAAGAAATACGTTTCTAGTGATTTTAATATGATTTTGTCTTCAGTGAAGTTTAATACTAAATATTTAGGTATAATTTGTTCATAAGTTATTTATACATAAATTTAAATTTGTAATGTGATTACGCAGATAAACGTAAAATCAAACATGTTTTCTCTCTAATATAATTTTATTTCTTGTAAAATTTAATAGTACATTTTATTTTAATTAATTAAATTATAATGATTTTAGTAAGATTTTCGGAATTAAGTATATCTTGCGAGTTTGTATAATTATTAAGAAATGTATATTTCTAATGTATATTACAATTATAATTCTCATCAAGTTTAAATTTGTTTTATTATATAAACATGAACAACATAAGTAACATTTATTCAGTATTTTTAATATAATTTTTTCTTCAGTAAAATTAAATTCTTCCATTTAATATTCTACTATTATTTTAAATAGTGAAAAAATATTTCATTTTAATTTATAATAAATTGTTGTTATGACCGATATTTATTTAGTTTTTATTTTTTTTTTTTACCGGTCTTAGGTCGTTTATTTAACACATTTATAGTATGGATTGTTAATTATGATTGTGGTTGATTGTGAATAGAGAACGACAATATTTTCAAAAGCCTTATATGTGTATATATTTAAAAGGATTATTAATATATGTTTCAACAATAGTTCTACTAATATGTAGATTTTAATATCTGCATTTATAAAAAATTTCCAATTTTTTATACATTTTAACAACACAGATTAGCCAGTCTTCCCTTATCAATTCGTGGCAAAAGTGTGCAATTATCACATTTTAGTAACCAAAATAATTATTATTTATAAAATTAATTAATATGTCAAATAATAATTAAACATATTATTAATTATTTGATAACACCAAACAAATAAAAGTATAAATAAGTTAATGAGTTGTTATATACTCAATTACCAACAAAGAAAATAAATTTGATATATTAAGTTCTATGATGGAAAAGCAGAAACAAAAAGATTATTAATATAAACAAATATAGATATGAGTAAATATTTGCTGTATAAAAATAATTTTTTTTTAAAATACTTAAAAAATATTGCAGCACCATGGCCATCCATAAGGGAAGATGATTAAATTTCAAGCTATTGAAGCCAGCATGTTTGCTAAAACCAAATGACTTAAAGAATTCTGCGTGATCTGGATTCTTCATGTCACAAAATGGTAACTCTTCGTATTCATATCCTCTACCTGGGTGTCTGCTTTGAAGGATTCGATCCTAAAACAAAAAAAAACCTGTAATAATAAAAATCATTATCAACAAATTTAAATATCAATTAATCATTAATTTCTCTTGAAACCAAACCTTTCAGAACGAAATAATTTTGAATTCGCTTTTTTGAATAATGTATTTCAAAGCGAAAAAATAAATTTCGGTTTCAAACGGTGCTCTATTAATTTTTTATATAAACTATTTTCTATTATTAATCTATTAATTGTAATCTATTTCCTATTTTTGAATTCTATTTTGTCAAGATTTTTGTTCACAGTATTGTGCAAAAATGTTGAAATAAGATATTAAAACAAGCCCCTTTATCGATACTATTATTCATACCAATAACAGAAATATAAATTTATTAACATTAACTAAATTTTTATATAATTAAATTAATTTAAATTAATAAAAAATAATATTAATGAATAATAATTATGCTATTGTAGAACTCTACATTTTTCTGTTTCTGTTAAAGTTCATAAAAACTATTCTTGATTTATTATTATTTACTATAAATTTATTAAATTCGCTCAGAAAAAGATTAAAATATAATAATGTTAATGAATAACAATTCTGTTAGAATTCAACATATTTCCATGTTTCTGTTAAAGTTTATATATTCCAATCATTAAGTAAATTTAATTTGCTCAGTAAAACATTAAGAATATTTTATATTAATAAATTAAAATAATATAAAAAAGAATTTTTGTTGTTGTAGTTCCCAAATTTTCGAAAACAAATCTACATTCTTCTATGTTTCTGTTAAAATTATATATAACACAATGTTAACATTTTTCTCTGCTGCATAAAAGCAAACATATAAAATCAAACATAGATGCGCATTCGGTCAGTGAGCATATCAACAGCAACATTGATGTTATATTTGTAGCATATCTGGTGAAATGATAAAAATTATTACATCAGCCAATTCGCTTCTTCCAGTTCCTATAACAAATGGCAGTGCCAAAAATCGAAGAAGAAATTTTTTGCACAGCAACTCAACACTTTATACTGTGCCTTTTTATGTCTGTTCGTATTCTGTTAACGTACTTTCCTAAGCATTTAACACACACGAACTCGTTTGTCGGTCGATTTCAAACATATCAGCAAATGCAGAGTTCAACGCAAGGGGGATTTATTGGTGTTAGTACCGACTCAACGTGATAACAGACAAACTTAGCGCTATGTTAAATATAACTTTATACTACAAAATGCTGAAAACCTTGACTTTGTTATACAATGTATGTACGTATAATGACTCATATCATGAGAAATATTTATTATCTCAATTTATATACAATTTCCAATATTTGAGAAACCCTATAAAAATTTAACTGTTGCGACCACGCTTTTGAGGTAGCAACTGATAATAATTAATTTTCAGGTTTAAAAATAATTTGAGTCGTGTGTCAACAGTTGAGAATCATACAATAACTCTTATTTATTATTGTTTAGTTATTGTACATATTTATGTATTTACATATATAATCTATTCCCTTTTAAAATGTTTAAAGCAATTGAAAAACAAGATGACAAGGCAGATTTAGCGTTTTTTAAATTTTATGATTAATACGTCAAAGTACAGGCGCACATGTACATGAAAACTCAACTTTACTTAGCGTATCGGTACATGTTAATATATTATAAACATGATTAATTTTATAAAATTGAATTATTTTTGTGAAATATTATTATTATTATATTATTTAATAATACTATTCGATTTATTATTTAAATTTATTATTAAATTTTGTTTTATTATTTAACGACGTTATATCGAAGACATTTATTGAACATTTAAGGCCGTGAGAGATTTTTAGTAAATTGAGGTAAAGTAAATTGAAATGTCTTACGGATTTTTTGCACTGCATTTATGTAAATATTTATTTATTTACTTATTGCGCTTATTAATTATTTTTTGTTAAAAGTTTTCAAATTTATTTATTTATTTATTAAACATCTTATAAACTTTTCATAATAGTAAGAACTAATTTACTTAATGTTTATCTAATTCACCTTACTGGAAATTCAGGTATATATCATGAATCAAAAAAAATCAAAAAATTGCAGTAGGGCAAACTGCAACTTTCGATTCTTTTTTTTAAATTCACAAAAGGCTTACTTAGAGCTATTTTTCCATTTAAATATGATTATCCCAATATTCTGTGAACGGTCTCAGAATGACACGTCTTTCCTAAGTCTTTTTTGTCCACGTCTTCCAACTTTGGAGTGCTTGTTGTTGTATTTTTCGAACTTAGTTTACTAACCATCTCGATTCTTTAACTTTAAAAATTTGATTGGGAGCTTTTCGACCCATATTTTGTACACAATTTTTAAGTAAAAAGTATTCAATTATGTGCTGAACTGTTGAAGAGCTTAGATTTATCATTTCAGCTATATTACGTTGGGAAATTCGCTTTTCAAATGCTCCAATGCCAAATCTCGCTTTCCAGTTGATGTACCGCGTACCATGGTTAATAAAATGCATGCACTTCAAGTTTTTAAATATTTTCCCTCAAAAATATGATTACAAATGATCGCAAAATAAGAATATTTTTATTTTCGTCTGAAATGACGACGATATTAACGGTACACTTAACTGCATAATTTAAGCTGTGATATGAATTTTTCATTTGTTTTTGGTTTTTGTTGCATTACTAAAGAATGGAAAAAGATTTTCGGGTTATTATTTTTGGAAATGAATTAGAACACTACAAATAATAACTTTGTATACTTTGTTTTTTTAATTTTGCCATATATTTTGATATAAAAAACACTTTTCAAAAAATTTTTGCTTGCATCAAATAAGCTGTGAGCCATTGTATATAGAAATAATATATGTGTACATGTAGAAACTCTATTGAATAGCATAAATAGCATGAGAACTTAAAACTTTCATTGAAATAGTCATCATCCGTGACTATGGACCTACGTGGACTGTAGGACCTAAGCCTATTTAACAACAGTCTTCCATTCTTCTCTGTTTTTTGCTTTTATTTTTCAATTTTTTATGTTCATTTCTTCTAAGTCCTGCTGCACACTGTCTTTCTATCACATTCTTGGTCGTCCTCTTCTGCTGTTAGTTCTTACTACGTTCCCATAAAATTTTAAGCGGTAATCTCGTATCCGGCATCCTTATCTAATCTGACAGACTGACTAACTCATCTGACAGATCTTTGAAATGTTAGACTGTGTATATATATATAAATTTTATTTTATATTATATACATAGAAATATATAGAAATAATTAATCATTTATCTGTATTTTATTTTATATATATAGAAATATATAGAAATAATTAATCATTTATCTGTATTTTATTTTATATATACAAATAATATGCATATGCTTAACGGTGTAATCACGTGCTTTCCATACTGTTCAGCCACTTCTGTTGAATTAAGCAGTGTAGCTCTCAAATAACATTAAGCATGTATGAATAAGCTCAGAAATGTTAAACAAAATGTTCTCTACATGACTCTTGCTCTCATAAGTAACAGCAAAAAATGAAACTGTTTGAAGAACGACAAAGCAAAATTAACACCATTTCGCTTTATCTGCCATACGTAACAGACACATTTTATACAAACGGGAATTTAATTTAGTGCAAAACGGCCAAGCATTTCTTGTGAATCTGTTAACTTATCAGCTGTGCGTCAAACGTTGAATTATTTAAAAATATTTCGCAAATTTGTGTTTATCTGCGTAACGTAAAAATTGTGTGAAATTTTCTGCAAGAAAATTGTTAAATTATAAAAATCTAATAACATTTTAGCTTAACCTAAATAAGGTTTAATAAGTGATTTCCACTTACTTGTATTATTACAAGCATTTCGAAGCAAGCGCTAATGGCATCGATCGCCTGTGAACATCGGTACAAAGATTTTATTTTCATAGCATTGTGATTTTTGAGTGTCTTTTCAAATAAAGAAAACAAAATTAAAATTGGTGTCGAAAAAAGTTTAAATTTGTCTGCTTAACTAAAACTGCGTTGAACGCATTTTAATATACTTTACATTATATATTATATTTGTTTATATAATCTTAAGTGTCTCTATTTGTCTGGATACAAAATATATTGTGCAAAACAGAAATTGTTTTATTTGAAAAATACTTTTTGTGGCATTGAAATTGGATTGCGTCAAGTTCGCGTCAAATAATTGATTTGTCCTAAAACTATGTTAGCTGAACCTTTAGCCAAACTCACCTTTTCAGCTGCAATCACAACAGAAACAGAAACAGTGAACCAAGTTAACTCCGCGACTGCTATGCAACGTTCGCTTACTTCTTGTCAGCAACATCGTCATTACCGTCATCTTCGTCAAGGCGTTTGTATGAAAACTATTTGTTGTATGTGCTCTCGTTGGCAACATTTAATCGGCAGTGGCGGCGGCTCAGAGTCGCACGATATAATAGCAAAGTTTAAAAACTGTGAGCATATTTTAAAGCGCAAAAGTATTTTATTTTGTAAAAAATCTAAAAAACTTAACCACTTTCGCAACTATTATTGGCACGTGAATTTTAAACGCCAAACGACGTCATTCATTTGCTTTGGACCAATGATGTCCGGCAAAATGATGCACGGTAAGTACTGCAGCATTACATCTCCCCCTATAATAAATAGACACGTAGTTTTTTCATATTAAAAAAAATTTATTATTTATTATTTTTTAATTTTTTTAAATTAAAAAAAAAAGATAATTCTAAATCTAACATATAAATACGTTACATAATTATATAATAAACTATTTTAATGGGTTCTTTTTAAAAAGCAAAAACAAAATATAAAATAAATACATGATGGATCATGTATTTACAATTTTATTCAAAAAAAACATTTATTTTTGAAAAATTATTATGTAATATTAACATAATGTTTCATTAATCTGAATGATGAAAGAAATTTATTTTTTTTTAATAACATTTAAATTGTTTTAAGAACATATTAATAACATATTCACATAGTTTAAGTTAGTCACAATTCTGAAATCACGATTTAATCGCTATTCACACGACATATGTATGTATATACCTTCTGTTCAAAAAGTACTCGGATTTTGTAAATAAAACACACAAATTTAAATTTTATTCCAAATTTATTTTATCTCCTTCAAAATATGCTCCTTCTGAAGCGATACACATATGCCAACACTTAACCCAATCTTCCATACACTTTTCGTAGGCCCGTGCAGGTATGGCTTTTAACATAGTTCCTTCGGCGAATTCTCTTTTACCGATTCAATCGACTCAAAACGCTTACCACGAAGGGGCAATTTGAGTTTCGGGAACAGCAAAAAGTCGCACGGCGCCAGATCTGGCGAATATGGTGCCTGAGCGATGACAGTGATGCCGTGTTTGGTCAAAAAATCACGTACAACAAGAATATTCTATAGTAAAAATCGCTAAATGCACTTGAGGTAGTCTCACATTAACAGCTGTTGTAAACAAACTAATTAACAGATGGCGCTCAAATTTGTACCATATGTCAAGAAAGGGTGTACCAACATAACAAAAAAAAATTTTTTGAAAACGGTCTATTACTTAAGGAGTAGTTAACAAACAACAAAATCCGGGTACTTTTTGAGCAGAAGGTATATGTGTATAAACGTGATTATAATGATTATACAGCGACAAAAATCGTTTTTTTTTTCTTGATTTTAACGGATAATGGTTTTAATTTAATTTGAATCTGTTAAGCTCAAAATCGTGACCTTGTAATCCTGATTAAACGATATACATACATAATCGTTTGGGGAATAATTACACTGCTACAAAAATAGTCTTATTTTCTCTTTCTCTATTTTAGAGATTTGCGTTTTTAATTTAATTTAAATCTGTTGAATTTAAATTTGCAACCAGTCTTTTCTTTACAAAACTGGGTTTCTGGTTGTATTGGATTCAACTTCTAAAATTGCGGTTTCGATTTTTTTGTAAACCATCAATCCCTATCTTCAAGTCATATCTTTTATAGTAGCTACATTATTGTTGATTAAGTTTATTACATCAATAATAGACAAAGACTTCTGTAGCATTATCTAAAAGAATGAGAATACCTAATCTGCGAAGAATGTGAAGTATTCTTGAAGGACGGTGTTGCAAAATCCCAAACGCACGCTTAAACTATAGTCTTTCGCTACAATAATTGACGAGTTTCACTGTAGTCCAAATGGAATATAATACAATACCACAGTTATGCACATCCTCGGAAATTCGGGAACATCTTTCCAAAGGACATATTGGCGTTCTTAACTGATACTCGTCTATGGAACTGAAGTGGGTATGTCACAATAATCCTGAAAAGATGCAGTGATGTGGTGACAAGTTCCCAACCCATCTTAAAATCTAATCTAATCTATGTATTTCTTCAATTGCATTTTTGAAATTTCTGGTTTTAGTTAGATCGAATTATAAATGATTCTAAAGATCCAGTTAGGCCTTTTGATCTATTGTATTACCATATAAGAAACTCTACGGCTTAGAAACCACATTGAAAATATGGCAAAACTTAAAATATTGTTTAGTAGGTGGACCTGGAGTTGGCTAAGATTCTCAAAGACAGAGTCCTCTAAAACGATATCTCGACTACACACATGCTCTCCAGGACACTAACAAAGCGATCAGAGACAGTTTCATCGTCCTCTCTACAATTGCGACAGGAATGATTAAAACGGAGATTTGATCTTATAGCATGATTCCCTAATCAGCTTTGACCTGTTAGCAAACCTATCACAGGACTAATACCTTTACAGAGCGTCTTAATGACAGTTCTTGGTTTTTTTTCCTAAGTTTCGAAATTTATAGTTACTGCAACCAGCTACTGCAGTTTAATTGTTGGTTAAAATCTTGCGAGTTATAGCGACTAACCGATGTGTTTTCATTAAATATGCATAACGTTAACATATGTGACACTAATATATTTAAAATGTACAGTTAAAATCAAGCATTTTGAAAAGAAGTTCGATCAAATGCACTACTAATCGTATGAGGTAGTAAGATCGCAAAATACAGAAATATGCAATCTGCTATAAAAGATAATCACAGGAGATGATCAAAAAAGACTACAATTTTTATTTGGTCCAAAACCTATTATTCTATTATGAATTGATAAATATGTAGGCGGGCAACCTCTGCTCATATATCTATTTGCCTCGTCGTGCTGCATTTATAAATCTGACGTGTTTTATCTTGTTTCGCATATTTTGAGACAGTGTGAAAAATTGATTAATTAATTAATGGTTTGTTGATATGTTAATTAATTTATTTTTTTAAATAAATTTTGTTAAATTTTATATATCATAAACTGGTGTAAAGTAATCCGGATTCTAACAAATATATATACCAGATATGGGCCAAATCCGTAATGAGTCTATGGAAAGTAAAATAAAAAACCATACAAACAAAATATTTGTAAAAAAAAATTTTTCGTGCCTCAAATTTTTTTATAAAAGTTACAAACAAAAAATTTAAATAATTAAAATGAAATTAACACCTGTCCACTAATAATAAATTTTTCATCAAGTTTTCGCAAACGTTAGTGATAATGATAGATTTTTACTATTTTCAATTCTATTTATTTATTATCTTATTAACACATTTAAGTATCATGGTAATTTCCATAACAAAATGGGTATGTCTGAGGTGACAGAGTAGCGTCTCTGTTTGTAAGGGGATGACACTACTAGCTGCATTTTTTATAAAGCTACCACTAAACACTAAAGTTACCACTTTGATAATGTCTACCTAATAAAAAGGATACTATACTGGAAACTATTGATTCTTTTCGATATTAGGTACTCTTCAACGAAGTACATTTTGAGGGACTGTGTGTTTTCAGCCCGGTAAGCGTTGGACTGAATATATAAGAAATCTATTATAGTCGGATAACTCTACTCCACTGACAACTATTCTACTGCTTAATATCATAATAACATTACTGAAATTAAATACATTTAGAATTAAAAAATATCCATTTTTACTATTATAATAAATCGAAATAAACTGCTTCAACTGCTATTTTGAAAAATTGTAATATTTCGATTAATTGTAATATCTACGCAAGCTTGATTCTACAATAACCTATTAAAAAAATATCAGTAAATATAATACATAATTAAATGTTTATTCAAATAGAAAAAAATGTCTATTACTGTCATCAAATAATTACGAAATGATTAAAATAATTAATGATTAAATTAATCTTCCATCCGACAATACATAGATAAACAAATTGTTTGAATAAACTCTCGAAAAAATCCACCTTTATGATGTGTAGATACTCGCACTTAGCTGCTACGTATCACTTGTACTAAACGTGATAGGAAATATTATATCTAAAAACATTCATACACAATCGAGGCAAACAGCTTAGCTTTTTAT
>NC_051847.1:240605879-240612467 GCF_002237135.1 Teleopsis dalmanni | reverse complement strand
ATATCCACAAATCAAATTAAGAGCGCCTACTGATACGTATAAATAAATAATACCTACCAGACTTGTGACGGATAAGACTGGTTTCTCTTATCTAACTTAATAAAACAAAATCTAATTTAATTTTTTTGATTTATTCTTTATTAAGTTAAAATTTCCTAACAAACCTAATAAATATTTTTCTCAATGTACTATTGATTAAGGGCAATGCTATGTAGACAGTCATGGTCACATCAAATATGAAATTTTTGTTTTTAAATATTTAAATAAATTTAGATAAATATCGATTTAAATCTATCCACATGAAAAGGCTTTCTGTACCTCGATACATTGATCAAACAAATGTCAAATATGCTGCTTGATAACAAATGTCAAAGTTTACGCCTATTAAAAGCTAATAAATTTATTTTTATGTGGACATGTTTCCATATCTATACAGATATTATTGCCCTTTAAATGTAGACACATTAATAAAATGTACTAAAATCGTAGTAGAGGTAGTAAATTGACTATCGTGATATGACTCCCTATATACCATGCTTTTTGGTCATGCCGAAAAAGAGTAGATAATTGCTATGACTGACCCTTATTGTATGTAAGATGTTTCAAAAATAAAAAAAATTATGTTGATAAAAATTTGATCCTTGCATTTTTGCAAAGAAATATATAATAATAAATATATATAATCCAAAAAATACAAAATAGTCTCTATTGTGTCATTTTTTCATGAAAGCAAATCGATAGAAACTTATCTGAACAGAAATGGAAACAGATTACCATACAAATATCATATTTTTATATTGTACAAAATAGATCTCATTATATTTTTTTATTGGATTCTCGTTAGGTGTTGCGTTCTTTAAAAAAAATAATTAGCTGAGAAATACCACGTTTCAAAAGTGCAGTGATCTGTTGACCATAAATACAGTGATCACTTTTAAGTATTCTTTATATATCTGGATACTGTTCTAATCGTTATAGAATATATAACAGATAGATACGTTTTAAAAGTACAGTAATGCACTTACCATACATACAGTCGATGCCAATCACTTTTAACTATTGTTTATGTATATATCTGAACAACATTTGAACCGTTATAGGCTTTGGACTTATAACCTTTAAGCCTATAAGTTTTATGTTTATAGGTATTAAATTTTTTATATTGACTTCATTGATAAAACTAAATTAATTGGAAGTAATTACTATTAATATTACTTTGATTTATATACAATCAAGAATTTTTATCTATTTCGTGTAAAAAAGGGTGGTAATAATGACATATTTTTTGGATTTGAAAATTTCCTCACTATTACCATAATATATTATTTAATTGAAATTTATTTGGTTTTAATAATAAAGTAATTACTCTTTTAAGTATCAAATTTAATTGACATATTTCTGAACGGAATGTGGTCAATTATTTAAATAACACACAACTTTTTAGATTACATTTGAAAGATATATTTTTTTGTCACTAATATTTCGACCTAAAACTACAGTCATCTATATAAACTATAGACTATAGTCGAAATATTCTTCGCCACTGTTTGTAAAATATGGTTCTTAGAGTATGTATAAGTATATATAGCATTTCAACTATAATCTGCAGTCATCTGTAGAGAGTGTGGACGGTAGATGACTGTAATCGAGACATTGGCAGTTATCTATATAGATCTATAGCTGACTATAGTCTAAAGCTATATTATTGGTGCAAATAACATATATTTTTTAGAGAGGTTTCGAAAAGTAGTAAGCTACAAAAACAAAAATGTTTTTATATTATTTCAATTAATTGATGTTTTAGCTGACGATATAACTCTTTCGAGTATTGCCAAATACCCATTATCAGTGGTCTGGGAATTATTTCTTATATTTAATAATTTGTAAATAATTTTCTGAGACTGCAAGTATGAAGGATTGATGTCATACTCCGCCAAATTTGAAGCTCAGAGTCAGCATAGTTTTTAAAAATAATTTAAAACATTTTTTATTATTTAAACAATTGACCAATTAGTCAGTTTAAAAATATATATAAAGTTATTTAATGTTAAAAATTTATGTATATTGTAGTTTTCTTCGTTAAGTAATATTATTGGGTTTTGGTGGAAAAAAGACACACTAACAGTAAAAGGTTAAGCGCAGATCATGAAGCACACGACACAGCTATCCTACATGATCAATTAAGCATTTCTTCTATGGACCAGAGGATGACAGCAGACAGCAAACAAAATTTGTTGTCATTTTAGTTTAGTATTCAATATGTTGACTCTCTAATTGCCACTTTATATGCCAACGTCATAAAAATTAACATATAAATTATTGCGAAGAAGCATTAATTTACTGCATTTATTCTGACTAATTCATTTTGCAGAAAGAACTTTGTGTGTACAAGTTGATTAAGTTGTTGCACAGAAGATAAAAACATATAAAAAATACAAAAGACTATAAATAAATTGCAGTTGTAATATAAGATAATGTGTTTATTAGAGATAAAAATAATTTACTTCAAAAAGCAAATTAATAGTGTCTAATTGCGATATTATTTTGATTAGATATTTATTTATACCACAGCAAACATCATTTGTTATATTTATAGTTGGAAATATTTTTTATTAATAATTAAGCGATAATTTATATACAATACACATATATTAGTATATTCATTTTTTTATTTTTATTTCAAGACAAAATATGTTTGCTAAAAGTCGCGCCACTCACTACATAATCAGCACATTGTTACTTTGGAATTATCTGGTATCGCAGACAATAGCTGCTAATTTACCACAATTAAAGAATCAACAAAATGCTATATTACACCATCAACAACAGCAACAACAACAACAGCAGCAGCAACAACAACAGCAACATCAACAATCACAACAGCAGCATTCACAATTGCAACATGCAGAATATGTGCATGAAAAGGATCCCATGTCGGATGTACTCAAAACTGTCAATTCTGAAGAAAATTTAAGTGACTCCTATCAACTGTTAAATGACTTTAAAACTGACTCTCATCCAACTGAATCATATTTTCCTTGGCAAATGCCATATCAATCCATGACACCACAAAATAATTTTATGCCTTTACCACGGTTCCCAGCTTTTCATCAAACTCATTTATTCGACAACTTTCTTCCAATGCATACACCAAAGTTTTTACCATTTTTTAGTTACCCACAACCTGTGCTTGTACCTTATCCTTTTTTGGTAACTCCTGATATGTTGTATCCAACTGCATTCCCTGTAACACCGACAAATGACAATGAGGAAAGTATGTCGCGTGCTGCTAATGGACGTCGTCCATCGTCATCAACATTATCCTCGTCTTATCCACGCAACTCACCAATTTACTACGTACGTTTACCACCAACTCCGTATATGTTCTTACCTAGCTTTAATTTTGGCGCTTTACCGCAACCTGGGTTTACTAGTGGAATTACTTCTATAATACCCCATCAAGCAATGCCTACATTCCCTACGCTGAGTTCAGTTCTTAACTTGCCAGTAAACTTTCTTGCTAATGGCAAACCAACGAATATTTATCAAATGGGTGGTTCACCAAGTGATATACAAAATCCATTCAGACCAGCACAGAATCCATATAGACCAAGTACTACTTCAAGTAGTTTCCAGCCACATATTCCCTCTTACAATTTGGGAGGATTGGGTGCTACGCAACAAGATTCAAAATTAAGCTCTCTTAAACGTCCTTTCATATTTAATGGTCGACCAGATGATATTTTCATATTACCAAACAATTTTAACCCAATTTCCGAATTTGGAGGTTACTTTTAGTTGGTTTTTTTAGATATGATAAAATAATTATCAGTGGATAGTTATCTAAATACAACATAAGACTTTTTACTTGGAAAGTATTAAAAATACGAGTAATAAAATTTTTATTTAATAATAATTATAAAATAAAAATTTAATTTAATTATAAATACTTTTTTAAGAATAATATTTTTAAATTAATGATTAAATAAAATTAAATTAAATGATAGGGAATTGCAAAAACAATTATTTATAAACTATAGAACTATAGAAATTTAATAAATGAATAAAGTTTAAAAATATTTTTATAACTATTTTAATGGATTATTGTTTTTTTTTATTTGCTGTATGAATTACTTAAGGCCTCTCATATTCTTAACAGTTTCTAGGAATTCAATTAAGAACTTTTAGAATTGTAGCTTTTCTCCATGATACGACTGAAATCTGCACAATATGTGATTTTTAATTCTTTAAATTACTCTTGGGCTATGAAGATCTTTTCTTCGAAATCCAAGTTTCGATGTATGCCTATCTATACTGCTCTAGATGATTGTATAAAATATATTTTCTTCTATATATAAATTAAAAATCTGGCAAAATCCATTGAAAAATCAATATACATTAAAATTAGAAGGCTAAGAAGAACTGTGTATGTCTGCCTCTATATATGCTATAATTATATACATTAAAATTGGAAGGATAAGAAAAACTGTGGATGTCTGTCTCTATATATGCTATAATTATATACATTAAAATTAGAAGGATAAGATAAACTATGTAGGTATGTATGCCTCTATATATGATATGATTATGATTATCTATAACATATGTATTACCATTTGTGAAATAATTTATAATCTGGCAAAATCGAAAGATGTCGTACCACCATTAGCCTAAAAGGACCACAAAGGATTCAAAAACACCAGGACCAAAGACCAAAAATAACTGCCAACCGGCAGTCCATTAACTCATATGAAAATTAGTCACAAAAAATAACTTTGTGTCACCTGTATTAGATTAGTAAGACATTTTGATCTGTTACTGATATTAATGACTTCGATTAACATCTGCTTCCATGCAATATATCAACTCAATTTAGAGATAGCATTGACCCCTTTGAAATGTATTACAATCGAAAGCGAAAATAATGAAAATGAAAGTAAAATCTGATTACACTCATTATGTATGCAATTCTCAACCATTCGCTGAATAAAAGCAATTATACTCATATCGACATTATAATCAAGTAATCGACTAGACATGAGGTGACAATAGGTTGGGTGTGGAAGGTTTTGCAATAGAGAAATGCATTTCAATATGCAGATATAATAGTAGCACATGGGGAAAAAAAGTAATTCGAATAGAAATTAAGAAAAAAATAATGTCATGCTTTATAGCTCTTATTAATTATTATTCTTTTTATTTCATGAAATGTATAATTAAGGATAGGAACTAGTATTAAGTTGACGGACAATACTTATTTTTTTCCGTACAAGTGTTAGTAATAAAAATAAATATTGGATATATTAAACAATATTGAATAATATATTCAGATTCTAAAGAATTTAATATTAATTTTTTTTATTTTTCCATATCCATTTTTTTCTAGAATTTTTCCTAAAAAAATGGGAAAATAACAATAATTTATAATGTCTGAAATCAAATTTAATTCAAAAAATATGGCATAAACGTATTTATTAGGTAAATGGTAAATACTAGGGGTAGCTTGTCTCAGTGACCTAGATCTAAAGAAGTACGCAGACTATTTTAACAGAAATAGTTTCTTAATCTATTCATCTAGAGCATAAAATCTACTTGTCGTCTTACTAAAGCGTATATTTTTTCATTATTTTTAATATCTATTATATTATGGAGACAGATATATAAAGAATGGTCCCGCGAAAGAGAGTGAGAAGAATTTTCTCCTATTATTACTGATTCGTAAGTATGAGAGTGGACATAGTTGAGGATCACTAGAGACAGATATATAAAGAATGGTTCCGCTAAAGAGAGTGAGAAGAATTTTCTCCTATTATTACTGATTCGTATGTATGAGAGTGGACATAGTTGAGGATCAGTAGTCTGGTCAACGTGGTAAATTAGTAATAGTGATGTTAGTAAAGTAATTGTACAACATAAAGCAACCAAAAATCGAAAACAATGATCCGGTTCTAAAAAGTATCACGCAAAGACAGAGCAAATGAGCACTACTTCCTTTTCTAATTAATAGTAATAACGATAGTTATTAAAAGACACAGTTTCCTAGTCGAAATATCTGTCTAAATGCGAATAGAATCAATTTGATCGTACAGCTAGAAGTTATATAAATAAAAGGTGATTATCGCTTTTTCTTCTTTTTCTTCTCAGTTGTGGTATTTGTTAATAATACAGTGTTGTTATTAACATAATAAAGGAATTGTATGGGAATAGCGAAAAATTTTCTAAAACAAGGTTTATCATTTGCTGTTCAGCCATCGCTACCCTGATTACGCTATCACTAGAGTAATACCTACAGTCCATCACTAGAGTTTTATGGTATTATTTTTTGGGAAGATATTTTTTTGGTACTCAATGCGTGAAGAAGAAACCACTTATTGATAATTTAATTTAAAATTAAAATAAAAATTAAAATAAATATTTTATGAACTTTAATGAATTTTATGGGGAACTCTTCCAGATATCCATTATCAGTGACGTTTTTATTGACTGATATTTTAATTATTATTATCAATAACTTTTTGTTCATATGTAATGTTTTCTAAATATTTTGTAAATACATAAAAAAATATTTTAATAAAGAAATCAATTTTT
>NC_051847.1:240599746-240605779 GCF_002237135.1 Teleopsis dalmanni | reverse complement strand
AAATAGATATTAACCTAGATACTTCTGATTTGCTTTTGCGCACCAAGTCAGACGTTCTACATTTGGAGTAAATTGGCAGATCTCGACCTGGCTGCTGAGGAAATATGAGTGCACTCCCTATTTACCTGTCGTAAAACATGGTAATAATTCAATCTTCGGCTGTGATCAAGAGAGTCGGAGATTGGAATAGGAGTTTCTATAGAACCAGGTAGATCTGCTTCAAAAATATAAGCATCCTGGATTAAAGTTTTTTCTATTTTAAAGGTACAGTGTACCCACAAGTATATTTCATATATCTATATTAGTGCTATATATGCTATATAGCATATGACGTTATACATAACTATATAAAGTAATAATAATATAGCATATTATAGGTATATGCTTTAAAGTTACAGTGCCCCACAAGTATATTTCATATATCTATATTAGTGCTATATATGCTATATAGGATATGACGTTATAAATAACTGTGTATAGTAATAATAATATAGCAGATTATAGGTATATGCTATATACAACTTTGTGTTCAATAACTTTATTTCAAGAACTGAATTCAGATCTTGAACCCAACAGACGGTATATTTTTTTTTGTTTTTAGATTAAATTACTTCGATGTGTTTTTGCCACATAAATTTTCTTATCTAAATGTATGTCGAGAAACCTTCCGAATCATTTTGAACCTATATTAAAAGCCGAACGATGTTATTAAAGATCGACAGAAAACAGATGATTTATTTGTTATCTAAATTTCGGAAATCGCTGTGGATTATAGGTAATTATGAAGAGCAATATCTGTTAATTACGATTTAATTGGTTTAGTTTATGTTAAAAACTTTACTAGAAACCATAGAACATCTTCAAAAATAAAATGAAATCATTAAAATAGAAAAGTAGATTTGATGTTGAAATGCACTAAATAATTAGTGAAACAAGCTTTTAATGAGGAACAATTTTTTAAGTAGTTCGTACTTATATGGAAGATATTATCTATACATAATTGACGCGGTTTGTTAGAAATTAAACCAAATTAACGGAGTCGGAACATGTGATTAGCTAATTTGTGACTCAAATTGTAGTGCGTTACTGTTTATTCAAGATATATCACAAGTGTTTACGGTAAGTTAAGTACTTTAAAGAAGTGAATAAATAAATAAAAAATTTTTTTTTTGAATAATTTTATTATAAATATTCTCTTTTACGTTTCTACGAAAATTTTTATGCTTCATAAAATAGCACTTTTTTATTGTTTATTGTTTTCTTTTTGTAAAAATTTATTGTCAACTTCAACATTTAATAAAAATAATATTGTTTACTCTGCACACACAAAGCATAAAACTATCTCAACCAACAATTAACAACAATTTTTTTTTTAAATTGCTTTAATAAATATTATATTTTTTATGTGGGTAAATATGATATTTATGTATGCTACTTGGGTTCTTGCGGAATTAAATATCAGTTTGTTATGTTGCGCAATTTCATTTCTTACAACAATTTTCTTTTTCTTTTGTTGGAAAGAATCAAATTTGCAACAATGGCTTTAAGATACTAGTATCTATCTAGTATCTCTTCGGTGAGATACTTTTTTCGTTATGCTTCAAGATTTAAATTATTTGCTGCGAAATTGCAAATGCAATAAGCAAAGTGCAACTGTCATAAAATGTTAACTAAGATTTTATAATTCGTAATATAATATAAATTTTAATTAAAACATAAAAATTCTAATATACCCTAATTTTTTTTGTTTAATCTGATTAGATTTTAATCTAGAACATAACATTTTTTAATGTAATGGATCTATAAAATAGATCCTCTGAACTCATCAAAAGAGACCGCGTGAACACTGCAATTCTTTCTTACTGCAGTTCTTTCAGGTCATTAGTGTATAGGAACCAACGAAGAGAAACTGCGTATTCCCCATAACCCTCACTACAGAAGTTGTGGAAACCCGCAGGAAACCATAACATATTTTCTCTGTGAATCCTCGGCTTTGGCGTCCAGAAGATATAGGTTCTTAGGAAGATACTGTTTTGATAGTTTATCAGACTGTTCATCGTGAAGTCGAAAGACCTATTAAATTATCTAAATTCAGCGGGATAGAATTAGTCTTTAATCTTCCATACTACGGTTTTTGCGAGGAATGTGGTAGCAAAATGTAAGTTATCTAAAGGCCTGCCAATGCAACCAACCAACATTATTTTTTTAATATTTATTTATTTTAACATATTTTTTACATTATTTTAAGTGCATTATTTTAACTTAAAGTAAAATTATTTATTTTTATTTAATACCGACAAAGATACTATTTTATCACAATCTGAAAGTGATTAATCCACTGAACTGGAATCTTGACCGATATTATTTCATTTAATTAATAAACATCTTTCATATCAAAATAACAAACGAAATTGTGAGAAGTAAAATTTTTGTTTACATTCGCCTTTTATGAGAAAATTGTTATATGTAAAAACAAGTAGCAATCATTACGCCAACAGATAAGGAGCAATCTTTAATAGCTCATAAACAGTAATATTAAAATCTTCAAACCTAATTTGTCTATTTGCTTATATATTCGAATTCGAATTACAAATGAATGAGAATTGTAAAATTTTTGAATATTGAAAATGATGCACTAAACTCCATTCTAGAAGTAAAATTTTTTTCCCAATTAATAGATATTATAATGTACCTTGAAATAAATTTAAAGTTGCCTTCTGTGAGGTAACTTATATTTTAAAAAACAAATAGCAATTATTACGCCAACAGATAAGGAGCAGTCTTTAACAGCTCATATATAGTAATATTAAAATCTTCAAACGCAATTCGTGTAGTTACATATGGAATGTAATTCCAATTTCAAATGAATGAGAATTATAATATATTTTAGCACTGAAACTGATTAATGCCTTGAACTTGAAACCTATTCAATTTCGTGTGCTGATAAAGCATTGTGGCCAAAATTCACGAATTGGGATACGAACTGCTACCCCATCTAATATATTCTCCAGATTCAGCCCCCTGCGACTTTCTGTTTCCAAACCTAAAGAAATGGCGAAATTCACTTTTTTCCATTTTATTAAAAATTCTCAAGGTTGTCTGCTTTGAACGGCTATCAAGCATCAATTGAACGACGTAGCTTGCTCAAAATTAAAAAGTTGCCCACTGGTAGATTATAGCTGACGGCAGCGCTGTTGCATTTGGAGTAACTGAGCGGGAAATTCAAAAAGTCACTGACTGATCAAACCACCCTCGTATTATTTTATTTATAAAAACTATAAACAAATAATAAAATTTAAAAATGAATATAAGTTTTTAAGAATAAAGATACAAAAACTCAGTAGAACACAATCTTAATCTTTCAATAGAATGAAGACTTTTAACGTTTAAATACGATTAAAAACGTTTAAAAAACATTTAAGTAAGATTAAATAGTATTTTTTATTAGTTGTCTATTTTTCTGAAACATCACTATATACAAAAGCTATCACTTTTAGTTTGGAGCGATTTTAAAGAAACTTTTTAGTTTGTGGCTTGCCTTTTATACTACATTTTAAGAGGTATATGAAATTCTATATAAGCTATTCTATATGCTATATGAAATTCATAGATTAAGGTCTCATCAGTAGTTATGATATGATCAGAATTAACATTATTCAGCATATCTGAAGCAATCTGCTCATGGATTGTTTTTTGAAAAAAATTTTGGAACAAGCTGTTTGCTGTCCATGTTTAATGTCCGAAATAACCACATAGCTTTATCTTCAATCTCCAATTTCTTTAATGCAAGAGGTCATAGATCTCCTAGGCTTCTCAAACGTTGAATATTACTCGTTAAGCCATATATTTGATCAAACTATACACCATCATTATAACAATTTCTGCAATTTCATAGAAGGAATTGTCATTAGAATTGTCAATTAGCTAATTCGCTGAAGTGGACTTATTCAATTAGCTGCTGCTGATATTTTGATTGTTAGATTATTCCTATATTTTGTATAGTAATTTTTAAAAAATTATTAGTATGGACTTTATAATCTATGTGTAAATTATTCTGATTGTATAGAAATGTGTAGAATAATAGAAATAAATTGTAATTAATTAAATTTAACTCAATAATAATTAAGAAAAAGCTATTTATATTTTCTTTTGGACTGTAAGTGCTTTAATATATTAATCCATATGTAATGCCTACGTAAGAATAAGGTTGATGTACGCTTTATGTCTCTAAGTAAATTTAGAAATTCACTTTAATCTTTACCTCATTAACCTCATTAACATTATTACCAGTACTGTCAGTACAGTATAGTACACATATATACTATATATACGCATGTATGACATTTGTGAAGCAACAATAATATGTACATATATTCATTTAAGATGATTAATTTTTTCTTTCTTTTGGTGACTAATTATAAAAAATGAAACACATATATATTTATAATTATCAAGCGATAGTGTTTTTGGTAATTTGGTAAATAAATAGTATCTAAGTAATTTATAAATTGGACAGGATTATCTAAAATTATTAACAAAACCGATTGATTTCATTTGATTGCAAAAGGCAGCACTTCACCTGTGATGAGTGATCCGTTCACTGCCTAATTCGATTAACTTCTTACGAGTTCTAAGCCTGCCACTTGCAGTCCAAATAAATTATCTCCGGACTTTTAACTAATTACAAAAATTTGAATACTTCCTAAGATCACCGATGATAAGGAACTGTCAATACTTCAAACAGCGTTGTATGGTTAGCCAAATTTCAATAAATTAATTAAACTTTTGTTGTTGTCTTTTTATTTCTATTCGAACTCTTCTTACTTTTAGACAGAAGATTCTCTTCGTCATAAAGACACGTCACTCTCGAAAAGAAAAAATCAACATTAGGAAATGTTATTACAATGTATAGCTGTCTCATTTTTTTACCAATTTATATATGCCTAAACTAGTGTATTAGATAAAGACGACAACAATTTTTTCACAAGTTCATGTGTGTTAAATGAATATGAACCCGTTATATAGCTAAATATTATTAATGTTTCATACATATTATTATTTAGTAAATACTATGTATATACTTAAATTTCTTTATTTAAAATTTTCGAAATACTTTCAATTCATAAAGAAAAAAAATTAAAAATTTAGATAATATTATTTTGTTTATATTCTCATTATCAATGCAATTTAACCAATTAAATAAAAAATCTGTTAAAATTAAAAACAGAGTTAAACCAGTTTTAAGTCGCTTAAATGTCATCAGCCTTGTATTAAAATTTAATGTTTTTTGAAATAATTTCATATATTATTTAAGTAAATTAAAATTCAACATACTTTAGTATAAATAAAATTTTCAATAAATAATATTATATTGTTAGAAATACATTGACTCTGACTTAATTAAAATAATTTAGACTACTTTTTTTTTAATTAACAAAAAATATTTATTTATTTCACTTTAACTTCGTAAATGGAGTTTTAAATAATTGTTTTTATTTATGTAGATATTTACAAAATATAAACAAAAATATTTAAAAAATTTATTTAAACAATTAATAAAAAAAATGTGATGGAATGAATTTAATTAAAATATCAAGGAATTGAATCGTTTAAAGTCTAACTTGTTTTAAACACTTAATAAGTGGATATAGAGGTATATACCTATAAAACGTATCTAGAACAAAGCTTTACCAATATCTTAACTGATAAAAATTTAACAGCCTGGACAGTACAGAGAGAGAGAAAGAGAGAGAGAGAGATATGTAAATGTATTTCATACGCTATAATTCTTTTCGTCAACAATAACATATATTATTTTTATAATATTTAAAAACTTCATGATATTTCTACAAAATGAATAGATTTAATAAATCAATAAATAATTCGTAATATTATTATGAAAGGAGTAGATTAGTTACAGAAGTCAATTCTTATTATAAACGGTTACTGGGATTACAATAGTTATAACTATTCTTAAATAAAAATACGATATTTTTATTGAATTTCTTAAAGTTCTATAAAATTTATTATTTA
>NC_051847.1:240588409-240599646 GCF_002237135.1 Teleopsis dalmanni | reverse complement strand
TGAACGTTTCCATAGAACATTGAAGGCAGCCATTCGATGTCATTCCTCAAGTAATTGGACGCAGTCTCTTCCGCTTGTGTTGTTGGGATTGCGAACGACACCGAAACTAGACCTAAATGCTAGTCCTTCAGAGATGTTGTTTGGAAATCCTCTTTGTGTTCCAGGGCAGATGCTTTCGGATTTCAAGCAGAAGTCGTCCGAGACTGATTTTGTGTCGGCGTTGCGAAGGGCTTTAGCTAAGGTTAAATCCGTTGAATCAACAAGACATTGTCATCCATCTGTGTATGTTCCGCGTGACGTTATTAATTGTAAGCACGTTTTTCTTCGAGTGGATCGTGCTCGAGCTCCACTTGAGCAGCCTTACGAAGGTCCATTTGAGGTGCTGAGTCGTAATGAGAAGACGTCTGTTATTGTTTGCCGTGGGAGAGAGGTGACTGTTTCGAATGATAGGTTGAAGGCGGCGTACTTAACGTGTGATGATCTTGAACAGGTTGTTCCAGAAACGCGTCAGCCTTCAGCGTTGTTGAATGGTGATCAGTTAGTGACTTTTGGTGATTGTAGGCGTGAATCCCTGTTGCCGATTCCGAAAGTGACACGAGCTGGTAGAGTAGTGCGTTTCCCAGCAAGGTTAGCGGAATTTCGGGATTAAGAGTGGTGTTGTCGACTTAGTTGTGGTGTCGCGTTGTTGCTAGTACTCCATCGCTAGGAGGGGGTACTGTGGCGACCCAGTTGGCTGTGCATTTATTGAATTTAAAAAGTAAAATTCAATTTCAAATATTTTTAAGTTTTTTGTTTTGATTGAGGAGAACGTTCCGATTTTTCTCTCTGTAAAAAGTTGAATAAAAGTTTATTAACATTGAAAATTTTTAGAGTTTTATTAATTAGCAAGGTGAACAGATCATTGCTAAAATAATATTAATAGTAGTTACTTATTTTTAAGCGCTTTTGTTTATGGATCCATGTACAACTTAGTTTTTGCATTGAAATATTTTGAATAATATTTTAGATAGGATCAAAATCTTTTGCTATTGATTCTATTATTGATTTTTAGATATATGAAAAGGTGCTTTTATGCACTTAGGTACAACCCAGCCTTTCGAAGGGAATTTTACGAATAGGTTTATGGTAGCAATTAAAATATTTGTTACTGATTCTTTCCCTAATTATTTGGTAGCTGCAGATGTGATTTATCTATGAACTCAGATACAATTTAGATACAATTTCATTCCGACAAATAATAAAGATACAAAACAAGGGTGTGTTTTTGCTTTATATAATCCGATCTTAATGGATTTCTACTTGTTGGGATGTGTCAATATCCAAAAATACCTAATTTAAAGTATTTGCGAATTGGCATTAATCAACTAAAGCAATTAATAAATATAGCAAAAAAACTAACAAATTTCTTAGCTTAAATGAAGTATTTTACTAATTATATCACTTACGTATATTGACGAGAACGTTGTGTTATTCGTATGCATGCTCAGCAAAAACTGAACTCCTTATTATTTATTCTTTATGCTTATGTATAATGAGAATATACAATTATGTGTATATAACTAAATATAAATTTACATATATATAACAAACGTGATTTCGATTTCCCGGGCATATCAATTTCATTAAGAATTTTAGTAGAGTGAACTACGTTGAAGAACTTTTAGGACTATAGTCGCATCAATTAACTAAATTTTAATTAACAAAGCAGTTAAATATAGATAAAAACAAGTACAAGAACTGTGACATAATTAAGACACAAAATAGAATTAGTAATCTTTAAATCAACGAAGAAGAAGAAATAACTGAAAAGAGAATTATTTCTAGAAGATTTGTAACAATATAGAAGCTATTTAAGTTTTTGAAATTAAAACTTCGTAGGTATGTAGAGTTGACTGGCTGGTACCACGCACATCTTAACAGATCAGACCAGATTTTAGTACTTAAAAGTAATTATGACACTGCAGACTCTTCTTATATCGGTTTGGCTTACCATTTATTGTAGCCACAATTTTAATCCAGCGAGTTCTTATCTAGCCTAATAGGTGCATATAAGTATAGTGTACACAACAGTAAAATTTTTAGATATTAAAATTATGTAGGTAGGTAAAGCTGGTTTGCAAAGGCCACGCATATACCTAATAGTAAAGTAGGGGTACTAGAGTAGCTAAAAGCAGTTTATGTTATTACACATTATTTAAGATATATGCGAAATGAGATGAGATCTTGTTATTTTCGATTGGTTCACACTTTATTGGAAAATCTTTTACCAGTTCTTTTTACATCACATATAACTAAAGAATATCACAGCTCTAAAAATTGATGATTGACTGGATTTTATATTATATTTCATAAACACTTTTAAATTAATATAAATTTATAGCTATCGACTACTACAGTTGTTTCATTATAAACACATAAATTTATAACAACGCATAATCAAACCAAATGAAAACTATAATTTATATAACTTCCAAAACTGTTAAATTAAATTTTAATTTTCCATAAAAGTTTATATAAAATCATAACTCTCACATTTACAAATTTTAGTATAGATTTTGTATGAAAAATATCACTGATTGCTGCACATTTGTTAAATTAATTTCTTTAGTGTGAACATATAATTTTTGATTTCTAATATTAATTTATAATTTAAAAAATCGCTGACTTATATATTTTGGTATGCATTTTGTATGGGAATTGGTACTTATTCTTGTATATTTGTGCGATAAGTGCGATAGTGTAAACTGTTTAATTGGATTTTAATGTTTTAATAGTAGTTCATATAAAATTATTAAAATAAAATTTATAGAAACGTCTATTTGCACATTTATTGACTTAATTACGACAGTGTAATCATATTGTAATATATACTTTAAGCTTTAATGTTCTTATAAATTAATTAAATCTGTTTACACATTTCTAAATACCTAGACAGCTTATGTTGTTGTACTAAAATGAACGTTGTATATGTATTGTATTTATTAAGTTACAATTGAGAACAAAAGTATGGTCTGTTTGCAAGCTTAATATAGCCCTCTCCGTGCACGGGTGTATAAGAACTCAAGAAGAAAAACTGTGTATTGCGTTCAAATTTTATTGTAGGAGTTGTGGTAGAAGCGAAGTTATCAAGGATTTCATTTATAACTGTAACACAGTGGCTGAAATTAACTAATTAATTTATTAAGTTAACTAAATTCAATAAATGGGGTCTATCTTTTATCTTTTTCTATTTTTTGAGGAATATATAAGGGTAACCGTTAAGAAAAATGATGAACAATAGTTAATTATCGGATGTGAAAGGGTGTCCTGCATTGTAGCCAATCAAACATGGTTTGCTTAAGCCTACATTAAATCTATTTTCAGTTAATCTATTATTTTGAATTTCCTGCAAAATATATTTAATCCAGCAAATAAGTATTTAATTTAAAAGATATAACGTAAATCTCTTAAATCGAAGTTAAAACGAAAATTGATGAATTTTCTTTGAATTACAAAGGACATCATCTGTTTATGACAAATTAACTGAGTTACGAATGAAGAAATTACTAAATTGAGGAAGAGGTGTAAGAAGTGCAATGAAATGTATACTTATTGTAATTTATTTAAATTGTTTTTGTTGTAAGCTCAAACCTATAAAAACAAAGAACGAAATTAAATGAATATGAATAAAAACAAAAACAAAAACAAAAGCAAAAACAAAAGAAAGGAAATGTAATCAAATCCGAACACCTACTCTGCTCATAAAGTGTGTTTACCTTAATGTGAATAATGCTTATACAAGACAACTTAATAAAACAACAGAAGCCAAATTAATTGATTAAATCAATATGGCAACAACAAAAACAAAAACAATGGCAACAACAAAAACAAAAGAAGAAATAATAATAAGAGCATCAATAAAGTAAAGACAAAAAATTAAAGAGCGAAAAAAAAGTACAAACAGCAACAGCAACAACAACAATAACAACACGAACTCAACCCATAAAAACAACAAAAATTGTATTGTCAAAGTCAATGGTGAATGGTGTTGCGCTGAGTATTATAAACATTACACTCACACCACCACTACTATCACCACCGCCATCATTACTACCACTACCAGCTGCTTTGCAAAAGATTAATCCGAGTATGAGAGTATGAAAGCATATGAGATGAGATGAGTGAAGTAGTAAATGAATGTTGAAGGCATATGATGCCAAAGTTAATAAATGAATTTTGCATTGTTGCTTTGTTATGCATGTAGCGTGGCTTTTGTTTTTGTAAGTTTATTTGTGTTTGTCGCTATTGAAACTTAATGAGCTTCACTGAACAAATTTCTTTCTTATAGTTCGCTGAGAACTCGAGTAAGAGCATTGATACACAAGAGCAAACATACTTCTCGCCACAAATACACACTCAACCGTTGCCATGTATTTTTAAATACAAATACAAAAGAAGGAAACGCGAGTTGATATCACTGTCAGCTGCTGATAGACATCACGGAAAGCAAAGAAAAAGTATCGAATTACAGGAAACGGAAGCCGATTATAAGCTAAAAAACTAACAACGCTACAAATTCGAAACGGAAATGGTTAGTATTTGTCTATTAATTTTATGTGCTTTTAAATACTTAACGCTGGAGTGGTATTAGTGCTTATCGCCTTTCCTGATGACAGCCTTTCCAAGGGAATAAGGAAATTTAATGGTTTTACGTAAATTTAAATATTTTAAAGCTATTTTCAATATGTCTACCCAATCCAAGTTTTGCACCAATTATTGTGATATTAAGAAAGGATAATGTCTACTTAAAAGCGTAAGTAGCTGTATGAGGCAGATTGTTCATTGATGTTGTTAGGGGAGTGCCTTTTACTCCTGCTCCAGCGGGACAGCAGTTATTGAAGTTATTTATGGAGATTGTTAAATACTTTTTTCGTTTTAGATAGGAAAGTTGTCTAATGGTTTTTGACTTCTTGAATATTTCTTCGGGCCTTCGAAAGAAAACAATAAAATTACTTTGTTGTTTTCTGAAAAGTTTATTCTGTATAGTTTAACTTTAGTCCTGTTTAGTCCTGCATGCTATTAGCACTGCTGAGTTGCCCCGTTGGGCAGATAAGTTATTAAAATCTCTTTGTTATCTTCAATATTTTAATGAACAATAATTGACATTAGAAGAGCATAATACAATGGATTGTTTTCTTAATAAAATAAAAAATGTATTTTTATACTCTTTTTTTTTTAAATAAGTTTTTTTCTATATTTTTCTAATTTTGACGTTATTGATATGATATATGCCATAATCATTAATTTTATTGGATACTAATAACTGTTAACATAAATTAATATAATATAATATAATATATTAGTCAATATTTTAGTTAATTAATATACTTAAGAACTAAGGGTGAAGTAATTGTTGTAAAAAAAAAAAATGTTCCCTGAATGTCCCATTTTAACTAATCGATTTCTGAATTTCGGATAGTAAATCTTTTAGAATACTTTATAGTGCCCATTAAAATCAGTAAGATTCAATATAACTAAAAAGATACAATAGTCTAATAATGGAAGAAGTGATATGAACAATTAATGTTTAATCCCATATAACTCAAATCACACTTCAAGTTCTGCAAGTTCATTTACACTCAAATTGGATCGAATCTCTTAAGCGAAAACGAATAATTTAAGACTAATAACAAATCTTGCGTAAAAAAATATTCATTGGTCTCAGCTCTGATTTGCTTCATTGAAAGTCTTATGAAAGTATTAGATTGGATTCTTGGTAATCGTGAAACTTTCATTGCAATTTAAATTATTTTAAATAAATTAGGTATGTTATTAATAATTATAAATTAAATACAGTTTTTTAAATAAAAGCAAACATGCCTTATTACTTTTTTGTGTGACAAAATCTAGGAATAAGCTTCTTCTCGTAGTTCACTCGTTTAGATCATCCATTATTTAATCAACTCATATCTTCGAATATTTCACGACTATATTTATTACAATTCTTAAAGTAACATTTCTTAACCGACATTAACTAAGCAGAAGATATTTCGCTCTTCGAATGTAATTGAGATTATCATCTGTTAAAGACATTTTAAGATTCTAATTAAGAATCGCTTCCCGTTCTCGTTTAAAACTGGACATTCTGAAAAAGTGTGATTAGTGGTCTTATCCGCTTCCAGACAGAGTCGAAATCCTGTTACCTTAGACGAATCTATTGTGAAGAAATTATAACGCAGACAATATTGATCCATTAAAAACTCACTTCTTTTCTCGTAAAGAGGGGTGTGCTAACGTAATTGTGTGAATGAATTAGTATGGCGGTTATCTGGAGTTGATATCACTGTCAGCTGCTGATAGACATCATGGAAAGCAAAGAAAAAGTATCGAATTACTGGTATTGAGTATTGCATCAATAGCGACTTCTTATGGCTGCAAGTCACTTTTCTATAATTACTTCGTTGTCGACCAACTTATTCCATTATAAATCTCTGTTTCACAATTGTATGACGCTCAACCAGTCTTTGAAAGACAATATTGCGGCTGAAATATATAACTTTTTAAGGGTAATCTTCTTGAGGTAAGTTTAGTTCTGCTGTTGATCTGTTCCAAAACTTATTACCGACTTATTTGACTTATAGCACTATCTATTATGAACACTAATGGTACACTAATATTAAATGACATAAATTATTTAATTGATATTTAGTGAATATAAAATGTATATAATTTTTGATTTTCCTTAAGTAGCTTGTGCATTTCCTTCAGTTATATTTTCTACTTCATTATTTATTCAAAAATGTATCTTTTCTTTTTTCAAGTTTTTGATAATTTATCACCTGAAACCTGCTGTATTCTCCGACAAACTTCTAATTGCTGTTGACTAATAAAATAAACACTAATTGCTGGCAATAAAATTTAAAGTACAGATACTCGTATCTCAACATTTTGCTTCATTTGATAAAAAATAAAAAATAAAAAACTGCAATAAACATTTTTCACAATCGCGTATTTATACTTCGTAATCTTCTCTACTTTGCCTTTCCTTAGTTTGGCTTAATGTCCTGAGGCAAATTTAGCTCGAATAAACCGAGTTGAGCATTCAGAACAGTTGAAGTTGAATTTCTTAATAAAAATTTATTGCTGCTATTTTTTGAAATTGTACCTTTTACAGCTTAAATGCTTCCTTTTTATTTATATTATTTCTTTAAATTATTTTTACAGTTTTTTTATAAAATTTCTTTGTTTTATTTGATTTGAGGAGCAGCTCCTTTTCTTATCGTTTGCATTCCAAATCCGCGTTAGACTATTTTATTTCTGGTTTTTTTTTTATTTTATGATTCGAAGAACCCATAAAAAGGCATGATGGAGTAATTTGTTTGCTTGGCACCGCGGGGTCATAAACATTTTTCATCAATCTTGCCCAAATCCTACGTAACACGCAGCTTTCGCAGATTTCAAATTTATCATAATCATAGCAATTCATACAAAAAGCTAATGCCTAGCTCCAACCTCCTTAAAAGGCGAAGTGGCAAAAAATCTGCTGAAAAGGTGAATATCTGCCACTTCAGTTGAGGTCAGACGTGAAATTGAGTATTTTTGCTTTAAGGATTTCTCCTTTACATACTTTAAATGTTGATGGTTTTAAGCATTGCTTTTATATTTAATAAGCTAATAAATTGAATTCATCTGTATGCAACCCGATCTTATCCAGCTTAGGTCCATGTGGGCTCATTTATTGTTCTCGCACCAAACTGTTTTTCTGCCAAGCTACCTTTGAGTCTCATTTATTATGTTTGGCTTTTTCGAAAAGTATTTTATTTTTACAGGACTTCTACATGGATGGGTTTGTTTCTTTGTTCAAAAGTTAAGTTGAGAGTTAAAGGTTAATCTCTACACACAATCTACACACAAACTGCAAACTACTTTTTTGCACTTTATAAATATATATGTATATATATATATATCTTTCATATATATATATACATGATGTATCTAACTTGATGCCACTATTCGTATCTGTGCAACCAAGCGTTCATGTTCGTGCCAATGTTAATGTGAGTGTGTCCTTATAAATGTGTCATGATGACACTTCAACTTAATTCAAAATAAGTTGTCTATGAAAAAATTTATCTAAAAAGGATACAAAATACAGTAGTTCGCCATTATTTGTAGTTATTTGTAATTCTGTTTGTATAGTTAGGTGTCCTTGCTTCGTATGCCCTGCACGAATGGACACACGCGAACGTACTGATAAGTACGACAAGGACTAGTCGGAGTATAACGTTGAAATTATGTTCCAAGGACATTTTTATTCGTACATAAACATTTCTTGTTAGTTTCATCTTCCTGTTTATTTTGTTATAACAACTTTAACTATAATAAAAGGCGAAAATAAAAGTAAGGTTCCACATTCTGATTACGAAATCTGTATAGAGGTCAATGGGGAGTGCCAAGAGTAAAAGTAATACAATCAGCACAAATGCCATACATAAATTGTTCATAACTCATTTAAGTTTTGAACGAAATTTCAGATAAAAGACAGAATTTACTATTTCCTGAGTATACTTATGGTCGTCTTGTATCCTGAAGATATGTTTATTTAACTCTTTCGCGGCCACTTCTTAAGTGGAGCTCAGGAAAAATATTTTTTATTCTTATGAGAGTTTAAATTATGATTTGGCGAAACATTCCCATATTCCAACATTTCACATCTTTCAGGTAGGAAGAAACTAGAAAATTATTTTTAAAGGAGATCTCATATTGAATTGTTGAAACCAGGATCACTGGCTTGATCATGTCGTGAGATTGAATGAAGCATCTCTAGCGAAAAAGGTATTTGAAGTAGTCGTTGGAGGAAGAAGGTTTTAGTATAGAAAGAAGACAGAAAGAAGTTCCAAGCATTTAAAAAGTTGGTGATTTTTGCAAATGGAGTTAGTTAAGGTATACCACTAAATACATTCCATTAGGTACTCATTCAGCAAGTAAAGTTGTTCCTTAGATGACTTCTAATTCAATCGTTAAACGGCAGAAACCCTTTAGTAATTCGAATAAACAAAGATTAGAATAATTAGAAGAAACATAAGCAAAAAAAAAGTTGAAATTCCTTCAACCGACACTACTCAATAACGTTATATGGACAGCATTTGAAGGCAAAGGTATGTATATTTCCCTAAATTAAATGTTATGGATACTGTAAAACGCTTTTACTCGGGTATTCTTCAGTCCGGCTATGAGAGATGTACTAAAAGACGAGATGCGAGATGTGAAATACAACAAATTTGACGTAGTACTGCCTTAATTCTAGTTCAATATTATAATCAATGAAGGGGTTGGCAAAGAGCAAGGGAAAACACCTAGCTTATTAGCAAGCTTGGCATACTGAATTATTCAGACAACTTCTGTCTTATGTATCTAAACTTCTATCACGCTGTGAAAATGAAAAAAGCGAAACATAACAGCTCTTATAAATATCAAAATCACATAAATATCGACGATATTTAATAATATTCCATTATAACTGAAGTTTAAAAGTAAGCTAGAAGAGATTAAAAAAATTCAAATATATATTTTACAAGAGCAAAAATTGCAGCTGCAAAAAATCAGAAGCATCATAAAGATGTTAAAACACCAAAAATTTGTGGCGTTCAGAAATTTGTAGACGAAATAGGTGCTACAGCGTTTGCTCCTAACCGTTTAGAAGCTCTAAAGTATTGATAGTCTTTAGCATCGAATCTGTTGTTATTTCTAAGATATTTCGAAGGCATTTCTGCTTACAGTCGATATTCTATTTATCAGTAAGCATCCTTGCTTACTTCCTTCAAAGTTTCCCTTTATTCTTTCGTTAAGGTCTTTAGCACTAAATCCGGTGTTACCCTGAACGTAATTAAGAGACAACCCCAATTACTTCCGATATTCTATTATTAAGGTCTTTAGCACTTAATCTATCAGCAGCAGGTTACTTCCCTAGAAGTCTTACGTTATTCTATTGTTTCTGTCCCAAAACACTGAATCTGTCATTACTCCAAACATATGGAAAAATCCGAAACATCTCTGCTTTCTTCCATTAAAGTAAAAAAGGTGCGGTGACCTGCTACTTCGATTTATGGAACTGTTAAGTTAAAATTCATATGAACGCATTAATCTATGTGGATTTACACATTAATATTTAAATAATTTAATTAAAAAAAATTCACTATCAGTCAAATAATAATAAAATATTTTCATAAATTTTTCTAAATACTCCTTTAGGTGTTTTTTCCTCCACATTGCCAATTTCTTTCATCTGAATTCTGAACTTTTAACGATATATCATGGACTTTGTATTGCAATTTCAATGGCATTTCGCAAAAAAGGGTAATAAAAATAATTAAATGCGTTGATTTATGATCCTAACTAGTACATTAAATTACTTTAATTAACATTACAATAAATAAAACACTTAATCTTTTAAGAAGGAAAAGTTAAGCGTAAAAGAAACATTCCTTCAAATGCCATTAATTTTGCACTTCACTGCTGTTTATGCATTAAAATCGTTGCAGCCATTTAAATCCATTAGCACCAACATTTGCTCCATTAAATTTCATGAACCATTTCCGTATCTGAGAAAATTTCGTGGTACCAAAGTACCAGAAAAGCATTTCATGCTTAAAATGTTCCTTAACGCTCGATACCAGTACCAGGAAGAGCACAAAAGAAGTTGCCCACACGCACTGCATACCATAGCACAGCACAGTACAGAAGAGTATAGCATAACACACACACATACACACTCATACAAACAAATAAATAAAACGTTAGCCCATTTTATGGATATACACGAATCCCATTACTATTTTGTTTACGTTATCAGCAGCTGCAGCTGCCAATGCCGCTGCTACTGCGCTGCTTTCATTGCTGCTTGTGTTATTTCTGTTACTTTCACATGTAAAGTACGTGAGTAACAAGTAAGTAAGTTTTGTATTTATTGCATGAATTATTTTGAATGCTGCACAATGACAACCAACACACTTGTTTGCATAAATGTGTGTGTGTTTACCTTGCATATGTTGTTGGTATTTGGAATTTGTTGTTTTTTGAGCTACTGTTACATTTAATTAATGGCTACACTACGAAAACTTTGTCTTTGTGTCTGTGGACTAATAGTAGAAGTGAACGCAAATGAAGTTTCAATATGTAAACTGCTTAAGTGCGTAGTTGTTGCGTTGCACGTAAAATGCAGAATAACCTTACGGTATATGGAGTTTAAACGAATGTAA